>NC_071353.1:143815304-144121935 GCF_943734655.1 Sabethes cyaneus | reverse complement strand
GGGGAAGTTGTTTTCTACTTTACTGTGAGGAAAACTTGAAAATTTGTATATTAAACTACCCACACTTTCATAGTTACGTAACTACCAAAATGAATCATCTAAGGTTGAGCTCCTCAGAAACTGGTAAAACTCGAGATTGTGACAAAGGTCATCCGAAATTTACGATTTATGTACAGCACAGTTTAATTTGTGGCAATACGAATTTTGTCGAATTAGCTAGTAACATATATAACAGAAAAGTCCATAATAACAAACTACATTTCAACACAATCTTTATTAGACATGATATAAGAATGAGTTTAAACAAATTAGCAACTGAAACAATCATCTTAATATATACAAGTGAACGTGACTAACATATCTGAAATGGGGAAAGGGTCGCAATTCGGTTGCTTCAGCTAAATAGAACTAAGTGGAAGGGTGGATTTTATCACCGAAGAAACAGTTATTTTAGCCAACTTTCACATGAAAATTTTAGTTGAGAAGAGAGTTTAACCAATATTTGTGCTCATTTGAAGGGTTGTTACTACCCAGATAACACAAAATCGTAATAGAAAGTACACATTAAATCGTTTTCATGTCAATTTCACATTGGAATTGTATAATGATTAGAGTATGTCAAACCGAAGTGAACAATCAGTTGTTTTGCAGTCGTGCGTGTCTTCATATACAATTCATGACTGTGAATTATAAAGCAGTATAGACGATTGCAATATTTGATTATATCTTAATCATATATTCAGGAGTATTTAGTTGCGTGTTATAAAAACTACGCAAAATAGAATTGCAAATAGTTGTCAAAATTTTCGCACGTATATTGCCTCCACTTTGGTACATATATGTTCTTATATGGCGTGAAATATAACTTTTTCGTTCAGATATGATTTCGTATAACTCAGTTGTAATCGAGATATACAAACCAAATGGTTTACTGGGTATTAAGTATTTGTTAATTTGGTTGCAAATTATAAACTAATTTCGACGTGTAAATACTGTTGGTTTCCGTCTTTCAGATTTCAGTCTTTTGGTTTGGTTTTTTCACCTTTTGTCCTTAATTTTCCTTTTTTTTCTAATTGTGTGCTTCCTCTGTCGCCTTTTGCAGTCGCCTTCTTGCCGTTCTTTATTGATTTTTTTTTAACACCTGGTTTTCTGGCATCTTTACATCGTAATTTTGTCTCATTTCAGCGATTTGTACTCACTTTTTATCGTCTTTTGTGGTATTTTCGATTTTATAATTTTTAATTTATAAATTTATAATTTTTCACCTTTTGTTATAAGGCCCTTGCAAATTACTAAGGTTTTGTCAACCAAACCCCCCCCCCCGCCCCGCCTTCAAAATTGGCTTGAAAAATGGGGGGGGGGGGGAATAATTTTTGGGATGTGAGTTAAATGGTTTTTTTATAAAATCGATTGTCTGTGAACTCTACAGCCTGAAAATCTCGAAAAATGAGTGTACGCGTTGAGTTAACGCTTCTACACACTTAAAAAAAGTGCCGAAGCCAGCAAAATTTTGTCGAGATTTGGACAGCCGAGCGTTCGGTAAAATTTTTTATGATGCCAAATGCTAGTAAAGATCCGTAAACGTCGATTTGCAAAACTGAAATTTTTACCGAACGCTCGGCTGTCCAAATCTCGGCAAATTTTGCTGTGTTTTTTAAGTGTGTAGCACGAAACCGAAACAATGGAATTTCCGAAAATCGGCCAAAAAATATTTCTTTCCTTTTTGTTTATTTTTCGTAGATTTTGGCATGGAAAATCTATACCTATAAAGAAGGATTTCTGTATGTCTGTCTGTCTGTCTGTCTGTCTGTCTGTCTGTCCGTATGTTCCTTATAGAATCGAAAACTACTGAACCAATCGGCATGAAAATATGCATGTAGAGGTTTTTTGGGGCCAGGAAAGGTTTTAGTGATGGTTAGAAACCCCTCCCCACACTAAGAGAGGGGGCTCCCATACAAATGAAACACAAATTTCTGCATAACTCGACAACTAATCAAGCAAATAGAACAAAATTTGGCGTGTGGGTGTTTTCGGTGATAAGAATTTATTCTATGGTAAATTGAGACCCCTCCCCTCTTTATAAGGGGAATTATAACTCCTCTCCTCTTTAAAAGGGGGGGCTTCCATTCAAATTTCCTCATAACTCGAGAACTAATCAAGCAAATGGAACCAAATTTGGCATGTGAAGGTTTTCGAGGGCAAGAATATTTTCTATAGTAAATTAGGACCCCTCCCCACTTTAAGAAGGGGGGCTCCTGTACCAAAGAAACACAATTTTCTTCGTAACTTGAGAAGTAATTAAGCAAATGGAACCAAATTTGGCATGTGGGTGTTTTTGAAGACAAAAATTTTTTCAATGATGAATTGGGACCCCTCCCCGTTTTAGGAGGGGGGGATCCTATACACATGAAATACAAATTTCCTCATAACTGAAGAACTAATCAAGCAAATGGAACAAAATTTGGCATGTGAAAGTTTTCGAGGGCAAGAATATTTTCTATGGTGAATAAGGACCCCTCCCCACTTTAAGGGGGGGGCTCCTATACAAACGAAATACAAATTTCCTCATAACTCGAGAACTAATCAAGCAAATGGAACCAAATTTGACACGTGGGTGTTTTTGGAGACAAAAATATTTTCTATGATGAACTGGGACCCCTCCTCACTTTAGGAGGGGGGGCCCTATACAAATGAAATACAAATTTCCTCATAACTCGAGAGCTAATCAAGCAAATGAAACCAAATTTGGCATGTGAAAGTTTTCGAGGGCAAGAATATTTTCTATGGTGAATTAGGACCCCTCCCAACTTTAAGAGGGGGGGGCTCCTATACAAATTAAATACAAATTTCCTCATAACTCGAGAACTAATCAAGCGAATGGAACCAAATTTGGCACGTGGATGTTTTTGGAGACAAAATTTTTTTCTATGATGAATTGGGACCCCTACCCACTTTAGGAGGGGGGGGCTCCTATACAAATGAAATTCAAATTTCCTCATAACTCGAGAACTAATCAAGCAAATAGAACCAAATTTGGCATGTGGAGGTTTTTGGAGGCAAAAATATTTTCTATGGTGAATTAGGACCCCTCCCAACTTTAAGAGGGGGTGCTTCTACACAAATGAAATTCAAATTTCCTCATAATTCGAGAACTAATCAAGCAAATGGAACCATATTTGGCATGTGGGTGTTTTTGGAAGCAACCATTTTGTCTATGATGAATTAGGACCCCTTACCTTTTTAAGAAGGGGGGCTCTCATACCAACGAAATACAAATTTCCTCATAACTCTAGAACTAATCAAGCAAATGGAACCAAATTTGTCATGTGGGTGTTTTTGTAGGCAAGAATATTTTCTATAGTATATTTTCTATGGATTTCCCCACTTTAAGAGGGGGGGGGGCTCCTATACAAATGAAAAACAAATTTCCTCATAACTCGAGAACTAATCAAGCAAATGGAACCAAATTTGACATGTAAGTGGTTTTGGACGCAAGATTTTTTTCTATGGTGAATTGAGACCCCTCTCTTCTTTAGAAAGCGAGTTATGGCCCATCTCCCCTTTAAGAGGGTGGGCTTCCATACAAATGAAATGCAAATTTCCTCTTATCTCGAGAACTAATCAATCAAATGGAACCAAATTTGGCATGTGGGAGTTTTAGATGGCAGAAATTTTTTCTATGGTGAATTACGACCCCTTCCCCTTTTAAGAGGGGAGCTCCCATACAAATGAAATTCAAATTTCCTTTTAACTTGAGAACTAATCAAGCAAATGGAACCAAATTTGGCATGTGGGAGATTTTGGAGTCTTGAATTTATTTTACGATAGTTAGAGACTTCTCACCGCTGTGGTAGGGGGATATGGACTCTCATACAAATAAAACAGAAACTTTTGCGAAACTCAAAAACTAATCGAACTCGAGAAATTCGAGACTCTTCCATAAAACATTAGTCAATACAAGACCACAAAAACTATCTATAGTAACACTAGATCATTCAAGACGAGACGGTCGCGAGTGTTGCCGGTGACCCGCCGTCGGAAGCGCCGCCCACTGGGGGGCTTGCAAAACTCGAGATTGTGACAAAGATCATCCGAGATTCATGATTTATGTACAACACAGGTTAATTTGTGGCAATACGAAGTTTGTCGGGTCAGCTAGTAGTATGTATATTAAAAGCAAGAATAGATTTGGTTTTCTCATTTAAACTTTAAGTAAAAATGCTTAACACCCTTTTTTACTCGAATAAAAAAATCTCCTTGTTTTTGGAATCCGTGAAAACTTGGAATCCGTCAAGTTTCCGCTGAGATATAGCAGCGACATTTTTTGTACAGACAGAAGGTTAACTAACAGATGCGATTACAATGAAAATAGGTAAAAAATTACTATCATTACAACTGGTACGATGAACCAGAATAAATGTAACCAATTCAGTAAGAAAAGAATCGCTAACTTTAAAATGTCAATGTCACATTTATAAATGAATAAAATAAAAATGTCAATCCTCTTTTCAAGAATAATTTCGTTAAAATACACAATAATATAATATTCTGGTACTTGTGTGCTCATACGCGACATCAGTTTTGATAGGATTTTAGTGACTGATCGAGAAAATTGGCCGAAGAGAAGCAGTTGTGCATTTCTTCATTACGGTTTACTTTCAGAACATCAACTTCGTCTAGATTCGTTAGGAAAAATAATCAGGGCGGGATGGCTTGGTTTCTTTTTTCCGAAGCCGAACCAACGGAATCGTAGGTGTATAAATTCGTCGTTTAGGGCAAGGGAGACAAAACTAGGGAAAGTGTATCAGTTATGGCGATAGCACCAGCTATTGCTATAGTGTAACAAAAAGTGAAAATATAAGGAAATGAAACATTTTCGGGTGGTTAAATGTAATAAGATATGAAAAGTAATAGCACATTCATTACTCAAAATAATAGTAATTAATAGTTATGAGCGATTTCATAAATAGTTACTGTCGGCAGTCGTCATCTGTAGTGCTTCCAGCTAATTTTTCTAGTTTGTGCTGTCTGAAATTGAATTCTCACTTCAGGTTCGTAGAATCTATTATCACTATTAAACAGCGATAATAAATTTAATTTTTAGTATGGGAACAGTATCCAAACAGTGCAACGAAGGTAAGGCAGAACACTATTCAGAGAAAGCGATTACAAAATGCATCGCACGGATTAGAGGAGAAAATGGGAAAAGCAAATTATCGGTGTACGCAGCTTGCAAGTTGTACAACGTTCCGATGTCCACGGCGCGGTATCGCTTGAGCGATCAGTGGAAGAATAAGAGTGTTCGGGGATCACGATCGGTACTGACCAGAGAAGAAGAAGTAAAAATAGCCGACTTGCTGACTGGGATGCAAGAGCGCAGATTTCCGGTCTCACGTGAGACACTGATTTTTAAAGTGGCTGATTTTCTAAGATCAAACCCGCGAGACACCCCATTTAAAAATAACCGCCCTGGTAAGTGAAAATTATTCTTCAACTACAAAAATATCATGATTTTGACGCTTGTAGGACGAAAATGGTTCGCGTCGTTCATGCGTCGGAATCGGGGTTTTTCCCTCCGTACACCGGAGTAGTGTTCGACATCGGAACGAAAATTGAAGTCCGGGTTCCGGTCCGGTCCGGTCCGGTAAAAAATCGGAACGAATTTTTTAGGTCCGATTTCGTTCCGGTCCGATTTAGCTCTGTTCCGGTTCCGGTCCGATTCCGGTCCGGAAGTCCGAAATTGTCCGGATGCAAAATTGACCAATTTTTAAAAAATAGGTAAATGTCAAAGGCAAAGCTTTGAATGTGTAAAACCTTCTGTAACTTCTAAACGCTAACCGGTCTGAAACGGATCATTTTAAAAAAAATGAAAATGCGACACCATTAACTGGTGCTTGGTTAACTTACCCATCATGCAATGGTACACTTTCAGACATGAAAGTCAGCTTTTGATTAAAAAATTGTCTTTCAACCGCCAGTGTATGTTATTTTTAATGAAAATTAATTTAAATTCGCAATTTTTTATTTTCTCAGGAAACTTCAAATCAAATCTTCCAGTTTTCTCGGACATCACTTGCTTCAAAAGTTTATAACTTTTGAACAATTTGTTTTATGAAACGGCAAAAAAATTCTCAGCCACTTAGCAAAAATAGGAAAAAATATTTCTCACGGTGGTGGAAAACTCCTGTAGAAAACTAAAATCACTGCAGTGAAATTGTTGACACTAACAGACAGATGAATTATCGAATAAGAAAAAAATACAATGGACTCTTGGAAAAGTTAACTCTCTGAAAAGTTAATTGTTCAGAAAAGTTAAGCGAATATTAGATCCCATGCAACCCATTTTAGACTCTTCCATAAAACATAACAGACAATAACAAGACCACCAAAAACTTTCCGCAGCCTCCCGCAGAAATCAGCTCTGTCTAGGTTAATTTGTTTTCCTAGGTCTACTGACCTCTATTACTTTCCTTCAGTTGGGTCCGAACGAGCGACAACGAGTAAGGAGAGGATCACCCCGAGGATCGAAATGGTAATTTTCATGAAAAGGTTTTCCGTGAAATGGGACATTCCGCGTAAGGTTTTTCGCGAAATGGTATTCAGCGAAATGTTATACAATCACGGCGAATATTTAAGTGCTATTCGCTTTATTTTATCAGGGGGATTGTTTTCTACTTTATTGTGAGGAAAAAATGAAAATTTGTAAATTAAACTACCCATGCTCTCATAGTGATGTAACTGCCAATATTAGTTATCTTAGGTTGCGCTCCTCAGAAACTTGCTAAACTCGAGATTGTGACAGATTCACGATTTATGTACAACACATTTTAATTTGTGGCATTACGAAGTTTGCCAGGTCAGCTAGTAGTATAACACTCTGCGCTGGGCCCTTTTGTGATGTCAACAAAGTGTCAGGGAGACCTCAAATATCAGTTCTGCCTGACAAGATAGGCAATGTCGCCCGCTTAAACACAGGTAGAGTCCCAAGCATAGCCGTCACGCCTATGCCCGCAGACTCCATGAACTGACTCTAAGATCTCTCTGCCAAAGGCCGGAATGCCATATTTTAAATATAATGATGATGATAATGATCATGACGATGATGATGATAATGATGATGATGAGAAGAAAAATGATAGATCGAATTTGTAAACGTGCTTTGGACTTTTTGTACTACTTGAGTTTGACTAATCTCATGTTTTTATTCTTGATCTTGAAATGCGGTCATACTTGAGTTGTAAAATTTAGTATAGTGAAGTGGAGGATTCGTCAGCCTCGCTTGACACCGGTCATCAACCGCGTGCCCGCTTTCTATTTTCTAACACAAACAACGACAAATGAACTAATAGGAGAGACAAATTTCGGAGCATTGGCGGTTATCAACTTATCAGGGCAAATTGAATCTTTCATTCCCCCAGCATTTATGCACTGTCCCAAGATACAAAGTAAATTGAGCGCAGTACAACCCGGACGTTTGCGGTAATCGACATAAGTTTTAGAGCTTATAAAGCTTTATAGAGACGCACCCGCCTTCCAACCCTCGAGACAAAAGAGCTAGTGCAGTAAAGCTGTGGGCTTAAGGGGGCATAGTACTTTTTGAACTTAAAAAATCGAAATTTTTTTTATTGATTATTTCGAAAGATTAACATTTTGACCATTTGTGTTTCAAGTCATTTCAATGAATTCCAAAA
This sequence comes from Sabethes cyaneus, assembly GCF_943734655.1. Classification (NCBI taxonomy): domain Eukaryota; kingdom Metazoa; phylum Arthropoda; class Insecta; order Diptera; family Culicidae; genus Sabethes; species Sabethes cyaneus. Next base: position 144,114,244 of record NC_071353.1, on the reverse strand, counting down.
ATTGACAAAGTTCCAGCTATTTGTACCGCGCATGTCTGGAGCGATTACACGGCGAATAAAAAGTTCAACGTCGTTTTTCTCGAAACCAGGTTTTGAAAGTCGGTACCATAAATATCTCAAGAACGGCTCAAGCAATTCTCATGATTCTTTTTCTGTTTTAAAGCCAACAAAATTATCTAGTGTTTGACCCATCCTTTTTTTGATATTACTATTTTTGTATTTTTTAGAAATATTTAAAGTCAATTTTTTCGACTAAAAACCTTACTTTTATGTTTGAATGTCCGCCATTTTGTTATGCGTTCGAATTTTAAAAAAAAGGATGGGTCAAACACGAGATAATTTAATATACTTTCATGTCGTTTCGGAATTTTTCAATTCGGATAAGACCCCCAGCGCCAATCCATGGTACCGCAAATCATGTTTTTTTCGAACGATCATGTTCAAGGAGCCGTAGGGGAGAGGGGAAGAGATTCACATATGCAAACAAAATTGTAAATATTAGTATAAAGTGCAATGTTTGGAATGCAAAAAACCCGAATCGATTCGCTTTTCGCATTATCGAGAAAAAAATATTTGAAATTAGGCAAAAAATATGGTGTAAAAAGTACTATGCCCCCTTAAACGTCTCTCTAAGACTCAACCCCTCCCTATCGACAAACCCCGCGGCCGGTCATCAGAGCACAGTTCAGCCACGGGGCCAGTGCAAAAATCCTACTGACTATCTAGCTGCACCGCCCAGCCGAGATTCGAACACACGACACGAATTGACCTAATTTTCCCATCTGCTACCTAAGCACTTCTATTATTATACCCGTAGTCATTGTAGAGTGGTCCTTCGGCATCCAACAGGAACTGGTATCCCGCTTACATCCCCTTACTATCCCTAAGCCCCCGATCGACCCAACCAATCCGACATTTTTCGGAGATATTTGTGACAGCTTTGATAAATAGGGTTGAATCCCAGAAACATTCATCTAGTAATTATCATAGATCCCCATACTGGCATATTCTTAAACGGAATAAAAGCACTTTCTGAACAACGCAACAACTACATTTGGTAAATTTTTACCCCGAGTCCCACTTGAAGTCACAAAAGTATTTTGACATATACCCACATTCAGAAGAAAACGTGACCGCTGCTCATTTACTGATTAGTTAAAAAGCCCTACACCACGACAAGGTTCAGTTTTATCGTAGGGAAGCATTATTTCATAAAGATCTTGCTACATATTTCTTTACGTTACAACTTCCAGATACTTAAAAATGAGTATCCTAAATTTTTCGCTTTTGTGTTTATCATTTTCAATTACTCTTAGGACTACTCAGAAAAGGTAATATTTCGAAAAAGCTAATCGACCCATTCACCAACCGGTTAACTTTTCCGAGAGTCCACTATATTTCAAAATTTCTTAAGACTTAGAACATGGGCTTTCCAACATTTCCTTAGAATTTTGCACCGTCATAGAAAATGATGTAGAAAGCTTGTTTTCATAAAAAAATTGTTCTGCAATCCTTGGTTTTAAAACTATAAACTTTCGAAATGAGCTGTGTTAAAAAAAATCGAAAAATTTCTAGTGGAGTTTTCTGGGAAAATAGGACAACATATTGTTTTCATTAACAAGTTAACATCCTACGCTCATAAGCAAAATTTCATGAAAATCTGAGACTCTTCGGCCCAAACCTATTTTGATAATTTTGAAAAATCCGATGAAACTATTGAGTTATCTTTCATATTGGACCATAAGCGTGAATATCGGTTACCTATGGCATTACCGAGAAGATGAAGTGCTATAATTACATAACTTTTAAAATTAGTTCTTTGAAATTAAATTTTGAGGGATCATAAGGCACGAACCGATGCTGCAAACGTTCGGTTTTAAGACCCACAGATATTTGCTAATTTTTCAAAAATAAATCGATTCGTTGAACTTGTTTTGGAGCCTTGAACAGAAAGTGTATTATTGCTAGCGAAATTATTGTCTTTCCTCAATACTGAGGAAGTTGAAGAAAAAATAGTTTTAAACATATAAAGCAAGTCCTAGTCATCGTTTCCACTGCGGTCAGTTTTACGATCAAAAGTGCTCCGGACTTTTCCGGACTTTCAACGGAAGACCTGGTCCGGTCCGGTTCCGGAACGCTTCGTTCCGGTTCCGGTCCGATAAAAAATCGGACTCAAAAATTTCGTTCCGATCGGACTTCGGACCGGGTATCGGACCGGACTTTCCGGACTTTACCCGGTCCGATGTCGATCACTACACCGGAGGCTATCTCCTCAGCCAGTGCACGAGTAAGTGAGAATGACATTCGCGGATGGTTTCGTACTATTCACGATTGGCTTGAGAAGAACGACTTGCTCGATCTCTTGGATCACCATGAAAGAATTTATAATGGCGACGAGACATCGTTTTACTTACACCCCAAGTCCAAAGAAGTCATTGCTAGGACTGGTTCTCGCAACGTGTACGAAGTAGAGCAAGCACCGGGAAAGCAGAACGTTACGGTGATGTTTTCGTTTAACGCTGCTGGAGCAGTGGTTAATACACACGTGATCCTGCCAGGACAGCAAATTCGGAAGGAAGTAGTTGCAGGATTCCCCAGCGACTGGGGTCTAGGACAAAGCGAAAGAGGTTGGATGGATGAAAATAATTTTCGGGAATACATCCAAACGATTTTTTAACCATACCTGGTTAGACAGAATGTGCAATTTCCCGTTATTTTTTTCGTTGACGGTCGCGCTTCCCACAAATCGGTTGAAGTAGCAGACCTTTGCCAGTCGCTGGGAATAATACTTATTTCACTTTACCCGAACACAACTCACATAACCCAACCAGCTGACGTGGCTGTTTTAAGCCACTTAAGGACGAGTGGAGACGCGCGGTGCTGCAGTGGCGATCTGAGCACCACGGAGAAATATTAACTTTATCACATTTTGGCAAAGTATTGGCTAAAACTGTTGGGCAAGGTGGGTATTTTTCCAAATTAACCTTCAGGTTTGCCCAAAATTTTATCTTAAGTTTTGTCTACATGAATAGTTCATAGGCCTATAAATGAAAAGAATGCTTAAAAAATCTTCTTAGAGATCTTATTTCCAATTAACATGTCAAAAAGAATATATTTTTCTGAAAATTACTTGCTTTAAATATTTATAACTTTTGAAACGACCATCATAGAACAAAAGTTTTATTGTGAAAAACAAATTTCCTCAGAAGTCCAGAAATGCCGTCTTTAGTTTCCTGGAAAAAGAAAACCGAGTTTTATAATTATCGTTGTCATTTATAAGTTCACAAACTATGCCCGTATACAAAACTTAATAAAATCATGAGGTTTTTCGATCAGAGTTGTAAAATAATTTTAAAAATACCCAGGTATTAAGCCCAGTAGCATAAAAAATGGATTTCGCGTCTGTGGATTATGTCCATTCAATTCAGACAATGTGGATTATTAATAACGCATTAATAACGTGGATTAATCCAAATGCCTTGCTACGAAACGTAAATTATCTCAAGATCGTGCAGAAGTCGATTCTCCCATTGCTGAAACCCGTGATCCAGTGATTTTGACGCCAGAAGCGGAGTCTCCCGTTGCGGCGTGCCCTGAATCTCCTCAACTGCAACTGCCATCTGTTTCAATTCGAACGCCACATGAATATGTGCCGATTCAAATTGAAAAAATCGTACAGGCTGTGGATATGATTGGTACGCAAACTATGAGAAGGATTGAAGGCGATGTCTACTCGCTTTCGAAAGAAGAGCGATATTAGGGTAAGGAACGAGTTAAGCAGTGTTACCTATTTTAATCAGTTGAACATAAATGATCCGAAAATGCACTTTTCTATTCATATTTTCAAAATCTTTTGATAGGATCATCTTCACAAATCACTTAACCATACATTTGATTCACACAAACACAATTTACTGGGTTTCCGACAAGAAATATGATGAATTAAAAATTGTTGTCCAAAAACGTACATTTTTCAGCTGCTCTTCAGCAATCGCCACCTCGCTACTAACGAATTCATCAAATTTTCAGCACTGATTACAACCACTCTGAAAGTCAAGCACTCAATTGTCACATACCATATTATTCAGTCTCTTTTTTTCTATTATCTAAGGCTTTGTCACTAGCCGAAAGTTTTATTATTTTCTAACAAAACTGAAAACAAATTCTGAATTGATGGAACCTGTTCACCAGTAGCAGCAGCTGCAGCACAACTGATGAACTATCGTGTTGCCAAGATACTGTTTCGGTTCTGGAAATAAGAATTTTAAGTTTGAAATTAACTGAAACCTCCTATGGTGAAAACGTGGTTCAATACTTTTAAGAGAAATGTATGTTCATAATTAATTTTTCTTTATTAAAAACAACACAAAAGACAGCTTTTTCAATAATTTTCGAAGATTTTCTCAGTGATTTAATGAAGCAACGATGTGTTTCAATGTTATTTGCTTTGACAACACTGTTCTAAAGTTAGATCGTGTGCACTTCTATGTTTGCCTCTTTTGTTCTCCCACCATCCTTATGAACAGCGAGTGAGACGTCAAACTCGCAGTTTCCCATAAGAACACCAGAGAATAAAAGAGACGACGAATACCGTTTGCCGAACGGTGCGGTGAGTGTATGCCCCGATAAACAATTTAGACAGATAGCATTTTACGCATATGCCGATACGCTATGCCGATTACGCATCAGATGCCGATTAGTAGGTCGCGGATAGGAACGCGAACTTACTGAATAGGGGGAAAAGTTCGAGGGATTTTTTAACGGGACGTAAAAAAATTCAGATTTCAGGATTGCTGAAAACAGCACCCTGCGGGTGAAAATGAGTTCGGTGTGTTCAAAATTAGTTCCACCGCTCCAACTTTTAAAGCGAAAAATCAAAAGTTTAGCTCAACAATAGTGTCTTCTAATGGTAACAGCTTGAAGAACTAAAGATAGCAAGAAGATTGGTATGCTGATATCCCCCACTTAGTCAACCCATCGCTTGTAATAAGGTAAAACAATCAGTGACCCGCTTAGACTGCTTAAAACTAGTTCTTTACCCTATATTATTCGATTCTTTTTCCGGGAATTTGTTAAACCTTATGTGAGCGTGAACAACAACGGTGAGGTGGAGTTGAATCGAGAAAATTGTATAAACTGGGAACTCATATCGCCCACCACTGTGACACTGTACGAAAACCCGGCAACGACGGATAAGAGCACTTTTATTTCTTCGGTTGCTGAAGTACACGGCTTCTTCAGGATAATTCAATTATTTTGGATCTTATTGATTATGCGAATGATCAATGCCCTACTGATTCGGGTAATTTCCCACACACTGACGCACCTTCAACTGTAGATGATCCTACGGCTGCAAATAAATACGGTAAGATGATTACATAAGCTTTTATTTCTTTTTAAACAAAATTACATTTTCAATGGGAATCAAGATGCATCGGATAATGAAGATCTGCTGTCAACGCATAGCGAAACCTGCAGCACTACCCATCTGGATGCACAAATAAGCGTGCCATTAGCAAACGCACCAGTTTTACAGTGTACGTGTAACTATAGCTTTCATTAAAGTTCCAATTATAGATCACTAGCTGACCCGACAAACTTCGTATTGCCACAAATTAACCTTTATTGTACATAAATCATGAATCTCGGATGATCTTTGTCACAATCTCGAGTTTTGCAAGCCCCCCAGTGGGCGGCGCTTCCGACGGCGGGTCACCGGCAACACACGCGACCGTCTCGTCCTGAATGATCTAGTGTTACTATAGATAGTTTTTGTGGTCTTGTATTGACTAATGTTTTATGGAAGAGTCTCGAATTTCTCGAGTTCGATTAGTTTTTGAGTTTCGCAAAAATTTCTGTTTTATTTGTATGAGAGTCCATATCCCCCTACCACAGTGGTGAGAGGTCTCTAACTATCGTAATATAAATTCAAGACTCCAAAATCTCCCACATGTCAAATTTGGTTCCATTTGCTTGATTAGTTCTCAAGTTATAAGGAAATTTGAATTTCATTTATATGGGAGCTCCCCTCTTGAAAGGGAAAGGGGTCGTAATTCACCATAGAAAAAATTTCTGCCATCTAAAACTCCCACATGCCAAATTTGGTTCCATTTGATTGATTAGCTCTCGAGATAAGAGGAAATTTGTATTTCATTTGTATGGAAGCCCACCCGCTTAAAGGGGAGATGGGCCATAACTCGCTTTCTAAAGAAAAGAGGGGTCTCAATTCACCATAGAAAAAAATCTTGCGTCCAAAATCACTTACATGTCAAATTTGGTTCCATTTGCTTGATTAGTTCTCGAGTTATGAGGAAATATATTTTTCATTTGTATAGGAGCCCCCCCCCCCTCTTAAAGTGGGGAAATCCATAGAAAATATACCATAGAAAATATTCTTGCCTACAAAAACACCCACGTGCCAAATTTGGTTCCATTTGCTTGATTAGTTCTCGAGTTATGATGAAATTTGTATTTCATTTGTATAGGAGCCCCCCCTTTTAAAGTTGGGAGGGGTCCTAATTCACAATAGAAAATATTCTTGTCCTCGAAAACTTTCACATGCCAAATTTGGTTTCATTTGCTTGATTAGCTCTCGAGTTATGAGGAAAATTGTATTTCATTTGTATAGGAGCCCCCCCTCCTAAAGTGAGAAGGAGTCCCAGTTCATCATAGAAAAAATTTTTGTCTCCAAAAACACCCACTTGTCAAATTTGGTTCCATTTGCTTGATTAGTTCTCGAGTTATGAGGAAATTTGTATTTCGTTTGTATAGGAGCCCCCCTCTTACAGTGGGGAGGGGTTCTAATTCACTATAGAAAATATTCATGCCCTAGAAAACTTTCACATGCCAAATTTGGTTCCATTTGCTTGATTAATTCTCGAGTTATGAGGAAATTTGCATTTCATTTGTCTAGGAGCCCCCCTTCCTAAAGTAGGGAGGGGTCCCAATTCATCATAGAAAAAAACTTTGTCTACAAAAACACCCACGTGCCAAATTTTGTTCCATTTGCTTGATTAGTTCTCGAGTTATGAGGAAATTTGTATTTCGTTTGTATAGGAGCCCCTCCTCTTAAAGTGGGGAGGGGTCCTTATTTACCATAGAAAATATTCTTGCCCTCGAAAACTTTCACATGCCAAATTTTGTTCCATTTGCATGATTAGTTCTTCAGTTATGAGGAAATTTGTATTTCATGTGTATAGGATCCCCCCTCCTAAAACGGGGAGGGGTCCCAATTCATCATAGAAAAAATTTTTGTCTCCAAAAACACCCACATGCCAAATTTCGTTCCATTCGCTTAATTACTTCTCGAGTTATGAGGAAAATTGTGTTTCTTTGGTACAGGAGCCCCCCCTCTTAAAGTGGGGAGGGGTCCTAATTTACTATAGAAAATATTCTTGCCCACAAAAAACCTTCACATGCTAAATTTGGTTCCATTTGCTTGATTAGTTCTCGAGTTATGGAGAAATTTGTATGAAAGCCCCCCCTTTTAAAGAGGAGAGGAGTTATAATTCCCCTTATAAAGAGGGGAGGGGTCTCAATTTACCATAGAATAAATTCTTGTCACCGAAAACACCCACATGCCAAAATTTGTTCTATTTGCTTGATTAGTTGTCGAGTTATGAAGAAATTTGTGTTTCATTTGTATGGGAGCCCCCCCTCTTAGTGGGGGGAGGGGTTTCTAACCATCACTAAAACCTTTCCTGGCCCCAAAAAACCTCTACATGCATATTTTCATGCCAATTGGTTCAGTAGTTTTCGATTCTATAAGGAACATACGGACAGACAGACAGACAGACAGACAGACAGACAGACAGAAATCCTTCTTTATAGGTATAGATTTTCATTATAGGCAACGAAATTGTGAAGACCACTGATTTTGAACCTCGTTCTTTGAATCCGATGTCTGATAGTCAGCCATCCTCGTCCAAAGTTGCCAACAATTCATATAATGTAACTGGCGACATAGACAACAATCCGGAGGTGTTCGTGTTTGGTACTCGGCGTTTGTCACAGGTTTTAGAGCGTCCACCTACTCCACGCCGTGTTGGAAAGCATTGTAATTATTCGCAACATTACCATCCTGTGCTAACTACTAAGGAAAGACTAGAAGAAATACGGAAAAAGGAGAACGAGAAAAAGGAAATGGAGGAAAGAAAGAAACAGAGAGCACTAGAACGCGAGGCAATAAAATTGAAGCGCGAAGAAAGCAAGCAGATGAAAGCTGAAGAACGGCTACTTAAGATGATTGAAAAGAAAGAGAAAAAAGAGCAATCAAAGCTAAACGTAATTCGCAGAACTAGTTCTAAGTTTACGACTAAGTAATTTTAATTAAATCCCAATCCTCATAATATCCTAATATCTGACTAATTATATAAAATAAGATAATTTCTTGAAAAAATGAAATTCTAAATATAACTAGATCATTGAGAAATCACAAACGCTATTTCTAAGGTCACGCTAGTTTGAGGATGTCTAAATTGATTGACTTGTAACAGGTTTCATTTAAATGGTACTAATCTTTAACCCATCTTTTTAGTTCTTATTATCACTTAGAGTCATTTTGAAATTCGTCGATTGCGGTAAACAGATTTAACGGGAAAAAGTTTCGGAGTCTTAAAACCTTGATTACAAAACCAGAAAACTACAAACGCGTTGTCGCGTTCAACGGACATATTTTAAATTACATATGTGGTCGGGGGCAAGAGACAACGTTTCAATGTAAACCAAACCAAACCGTGCAACATGTCGAATTTTATGGTTTTCTATGCTCTATGTGACGGTAAATTTAATTCCACTTTCGATCGGTCGAACATATTCCACGTCAAGTGCTAGATTAAACTAAAAGAAAGGCAAGTCTACATCTTTAAGTGAATGTAATCAAGTTCAATAAACTTAATACACACCTTTAAAGAGTAATCTTCTGCTTTCGGAGGAAAAAAGTGGATTTTTTTTAGAAATTTCCGGTGTAGCCATAACTGGTACACTTTTATCGCGAATAAAAGAACACTATAGCCAAAACTGGTACATTAAAATGAGATTTTCAAATCGCGTTAAAACAATAAATTATGTCTAAACCAAGAGTTTTTTTTTAATATATAATGACTGAAAACCGTTCAAATTTCGTTACGGAAATGTAGAGACTCAAATTTCAGTATTATATCAAGTGGAAATAACTTAAATAGTGACATTTCGTGCTAACTATAGCCATGACTGGTGCATTTACCCTATGCTTCATGTGATTGGTTGAAAAACTTGACTTTCAAATCTACTTGACTGTTTAGCAATTGCATAATGGCTACAATCATCACATAAAAAAATGGCTAGACATTTTTTCTGTCCAGCGACATAATCGCGATGAAATTCCAAGCAGTGATAAAAAAGTTATTGATGATTGAAATGGTTGAAATCAGGCAACATTCAGCACGATCTCTTTAATCTTTCAATTTCTGTGGAAATCAATCAAGCAGCTCTCTCAATTCAGCTCTACGTTGTTGTTGTGGCTGTCAATCTCGTGTGTTCAGTTAAACCACGCGCAGTAAGTACGGATTACTGCCACCCACTGGCATTAGTTAATTCAATTCCAAAGAAGCACTCTTCCGAACGCATCACCCATGCAGCGTGAACAGCTGTAATTATGCTTAACCTCATTAGTCCCATTCCATTCAGTCTCTAAAATGAGTCTTTGTTTTATTGCCATGTTGCATACTATATTTATAGCGACATGCATTCATACAAGCCGAACTCATGTTCGCAGCGACAGGTGGAAGTTGAAGCAGAAAAAGTTCTCCCCCAACCACCGCACCGTGTTCTTCTCATACAAATGTTGAACATGGGAAAACGCTCACTGTTGCGGACTTTGTTTTTCTCCCCCTGCCACCCACACTTTTTGTCTAGACGACGGAGCAACAAATATTTTTCCGAATCAAATCCACGTTAATAGCGGGGAGCATCCATTTCGATGCCAGCCGAGCCGGAAACGAAACTATTTTCATACACAGAAATCCGCTCCAAAGGCAAAGTGCCAATGCGGTGAAGAAGCGAGCGGACGAAATTCGATGCCTACCCATATCGTAGCCAGTGTATAATCCTCCGAAACAGGACCTGTGCCGGTTGCGGGTGTTGTCTCCCTTCTGCAGTTCGGTTGTCTACTTTGCACTTCACTAGTTAGTAAACTGCACTTTTACACGAAACTATATTCCAACCAACACACTAACTAACTATAATCGCTAGCTTGGAACCGCCGTAAGTCTATAATTCTCATCGTACGTGAACCGACGTCACTAACCGGTAGCAAACCTCAATCAATCAAAACATGCACACATATGTGAGCTGCAAAAAAACACTCAACAACCTGTCCCGAAACACGCGATCACCTGCGATACGATGCGGATTGAAGCAAAAAAATCACTCGATCGTTCTTAACTTCGTTTCATTTCATGCCTCAACAATAGAAAACAACACGATCAATCGAAATTCAATTTGTCCAGCCACCAAACGACCGACCCGATCATCGGCTGTTCATTCTTCTATTATCATTAGCTTATTATGTTTTTTTTCCCACAACACAGTTCGAAATTCATTCAACCAATTTCAAATCGAATCAATAACCGAAACAACTTGCCCGCTAACAACGCTAGAGCGGGCACCTCCCGGAATTACGACTCAATCGGACAAAGTTCTAACTACGACTGCAGCGGCCCGTTCCTCGTTCGTTTCGTTTGTCGTCTTGCTGTCTGTTGCTGCTGTTGCTGCTGCTGTCTAACTGACTCGCACTGTGCTGTGTGTTGTTGTTGTTCCGTGGGTAGCAGTCAGCCAGCACTCCGTTTCAGGTTTCCCAACCCAGCCGAGCCGGTGAAGTTAATGTATGTATGCACAGTTCAGGCCGCAAATAATAGTGACGAATGGGTCTACTAGTAGGGCTGGGCGCAGCCCTTTTCTCGGTGTGGCTTCGGAAAACCTCGGTTTCGGGATGGGTAGATTCCGCACCGACAGCAGCGACAGGGTGGATTTACTCCAGCTCCTGGCTCCTGGTGGTGATTGAAGGGGTACGGAACGGTACCTCTATCTCGCTTGCGGCTTTTGCTTGATGCTACCATTTTTTTCGATCACTATTATTTTCAGCATTATTATTGGTATTGTTGCTGTGAAGAGGCTCGGTTTGTGTGTTGAGCCTACTTAGCGAGCACGCATATCAGTACGGTCGATATGACTGCTGACAGGATTGACAACCATGGTGAGATGTTCGCTATGATTGAATTGTTATGAATCTAGGAGGCCACTTTTGCTACGAAATGATTTATTCAGTGTTTTATAGGTTGAAAATTTTCGTTGTTGTTTGTAAGCAACAGGATATCAGAATGTCAAATGAAAATTTTGCGCAATTTTTCTGCGGCTTACAAAAGAACACTGATAGGTAATAAAGCGTTAACCAGCTGCAGACGTTTTGGAAGTCGCAGAAAATGTCGCCCGTGACCAGAAAACTTATTTCCGTCATTTGTTGATCGTCCGCAATGGCGAAAAATTCAACTTTTCCCTCGTTGCCTGTGTTATTATGGTATTAACTGGGCAAGAAAATATAATAAACCCTTCAATCGTTGTGTGGCCCTTAAAAGGACCGATTGTTTGATTATCATAACTCCAGCTTGCAATAAACTTGCACTAACGCATTTAACGTAATTCTCTGTTCGGAATACCGATAACCGCAAACCAGGCACGGCTTGTTGCAACGGACCAACCGGAAAGCCTCAGCAGCTATGCGATCAACGAAGCCGTTCGTGTATGGTCCTGAATCACGATGAAATGTCCCTCCGAGGGGCCAGCTGCAAGTGACGTGGGATGCTTCTGGTCGTTTTGTTGTCACGTGCAGCATATTTCCTGCCAATTCCGGAACTTCAGCAGCCAGATATTTCATCATGGCAGATGAACACGACCGACCGGGAACCGCAAACGTGCTCGAGTCGAGCGAGACTTTCGTTTGCCCTGGCAAACGATGTTGGCAGTAGCTCAGCTAGCGTTTGAATAATGCTGTTCGCCGGCTTACCTCGTGTTATGTATCAGAGCAAGCGACAAGAATCGGCCACACCTATTTTTCATGGTCCTTCATTCTACCATCTACGTTAAATAAAATAGAGCATTTCAATTTCAGTCTGAACACAAGCGCAAAGTTACCAGTGAGCCGTTCGCCTTCTACTGCCAAAGAAAAATTACGTTACGTATTATTACTGTAGCATTGGTGATGGATAAATTTGTGTTGCTAAAGAAAACCGAGTGAAAAGCCCCAAGTTCCGAATTTCCTAGGTTTCATCAATTAGCGAAAACCGTTCTTTGAAGAACGAACAAATTCTCATATGAAGATGCAACAGATGTTACTATTTCATATTATTAAACCCATGGTTTTATGCATTTTGACGCTTGACCGAATACATTTACTTGGAGCTGGAATATTTGTTGGCTGCTTTGGTACCTTCCGAGACGACCAACTTAACCAGCAGCCACAAGCGAACAGAAGCGCAGACAGAAGGTGATCAGTTAAAATTATTTGATAAGAAGCGAACAATTAGATCAATCTAAATTAAATAGAATTAACATCAGTGAGTGAAAATTCTTTAAATCTTCATGAACATATGTTTCGTCCTTAAAAGAACGGTTTTTCGACGTGATATGTTGGAAATTTAAGCCTTCTTTTCCGTCTTCTTGGGCAACAACAAAACAGTTTGGATGTTCGGAAAGACACTTCTCCGAGCAGAGCAGTGGTGACACCGGACAGCAATTTGTTCAACTCTTCGTTGTTGCGGATGGCCAGCTGCAAGTGACGATAATTCTGGTCGTTTCGTTGTCGCGAGCAGCATATTTCCTGCCAATTCCAGAACTTCGGCAGCCAGATATTCCATCACGGCAGCGAAACGAGTGCTCCAGCTCCAACACACGCTCAGCATACTTTCCTTTGCTCAGCAACCGATGAATACGACCGACCTGGAACTGCAGACGTGCACGACTGCGTCATCGCTCGTATTGCCGTTGGTGGTACATCTAAATAAGGAATTTTCAAGCCAATTAGCAATCAACGAGAAAGAGTAGGATTCCATTTAATTTTCTTGTAAGTTTATTATAGTAGAATTAAGTGGAACTTTCCAACTTTTTCGGTGCATCCTGAATTGTACCAAGACTTGTTCGATAATAATTGGAAATTATTCCAACCAATCACAAAGCGGAAATTTCTAGCACAACCGAGTTAGAGTTATTTTCAATTTTTCAATGACGCGCATTGAAAATCAAAAGTTTTCTATATTTTCAATATTTTTCATATCGATTTTCCGATCAATTGTTGTAAATATCTTGGAAATCTATTGAAAATTAACTGAATTATAAGCCGAAGCGTGAAAACGCGTTTCAACTTTGATGACGTCATTTCCAACAACCAATCACGAAGCGAGAACTCTGATAAAACATAGGTTCATTATTTTCAATTTTTCAATAGTTTAGTATGGAGAATTCATAATTCATTCTTCATTTTGGGTCAATTCTTAGAAGATTTTCCGATCGATTGGTGTACGAATAATGAAAATCGATTGGAAAACCGCTGAGCTATTATCGCTCAAAAAAATTTTCGTGACGCTCACATTTTTCGATTTTTTGGAAGGACACCCTATCTCAAAACTTGCCGTAAGACGTAGTCCTACGTCAAAATATAGTGAAAAACTAATTTTAAAAAAATCATCATTAAAGAATGCATAAACGACAAGGTTTGTTACAATTGATTAATCAACCAACCACATAAAAGCACAATTTTGCTTCACCTGTTCTAACCATCTTGCTCGCTGTGCTCCTGATCAGCTTGTTCCTACAGGATGTGAAGCAAACACCTGCTTTGCAGGTTAATTGTCCGGCATTCTTGCAACATGCCTGCCCAGCGTATCCTGCTGCTGCGTTCATGGTTCATCCTCAGCTTGCGTACTCCGTTCTCCAGTAGAGCGCTGAAGATCGTTCAGACACTCCAAGTACTCTTTGATACTCTTCGTGCATTGTTCACGTTTCATCCCCGTAGGAAACAACGGGTCTAATGAGGGTTTAGTACAGGCTAATTCTGCGTATGACGGTTCAGTCTTTTCGATCGTAATTGTGAAGTCCATAGTAAGCACGACTTGCACTGATGATACGTCTCCCCGAACCTTACGGTCGGTATCATTGTCCACCGTCATCATTGAGCCAAGGAGGACAAATTCGTCAACTACCTCGAATTCACTACCTGCGTCGCCGTTGATCGTTACATTGCTGTTTAAGCGGTGTCGGTCTGCCTCGGTTCCGATAAACGGCCAGCATGTACTTTATTTGGGACGTATCTTCTCTGCAATCATCTCTGCTTTGCGCTTTAGTCTGGTGTACATCGCCACAGATGTTCAGTCAACAAACAATGTCCATGTCGTCGGTAAAGCAGACTAATTGACTAAATTTGTTGATGATTGTCATATGATGTTGATATCTGTTCGGTTCATGACAGCTTGTAGTGCTTTGTTGGACAGCAGGCACGAGCGACTATCACCTTGACGAAGTTCTCTGTGAGATTCGAATGAACTCGACAGCCCACCCGAAATCCGTACACAGCACAATGTAATCGTAGAATTAATCAGTTTGATCAGCTTCAAGGGGAAACTGTTATCGTCCATGATTTTCCATTACTCTTTTCGGTCGGTGGTATCATATGTAGCTTTGAAGTCAACGAATAAATGGTGCGTGGGAAATCTTTATTTACGGCTTCTTTGGAAGATCTACCGCAATGTTAATATTTGATTCGTCGTTAACTGTCCTTCAATGAAGCCGGCTTGATAAATTTCCACAAACTCGCTTTATTTTATTGGCGACGGTCCTTTATCGATCCTGTGTCTAACGAACTATGGTTCTCCAGTACTGTCGGTCTTCGGGGCTGCCATTCTCCAGTCCCCTCGAACATCAGTTAAACGTGGATCGTCCTCAATAGCGCGCATCCATCAGGTGCGGGGTATGCCCCGAAGTCTTCGGCTTTTTCCTGGTTCTCTGCAGAAAATTGTTTTGGTATTCTTTCGTCTGGCATTACGAGAGCTAATGAGCCTAATGGTCTTTTCCAGTGCTCTACGGTTAATTCCGATGAACCAAGAAGCATGTGATGATAGTCCCGTTCGTTTGCACCTTCCAAGGCTATGCTGAATAGCAGGTTAAAGAGTCCCCTTGCTTCAGCTCGTCCATCGTCACGAAAGCAGCTGAGGAGTCGCCCGCTATCCTGGTACATGTTTTTGGCCCAACTAAATTCTTCTGAAGGCCAGGTTCTAGCATTATCTACCATTTCGTATGACTGAATCGTACGCCTTCTTAAAGTCTACACATAGATGATGAGTCTGCAAGCTGTACTCGTCGAATTCAGCAATGTAATGCCTCGATTTAGGTTGGTAAACGGCTGAATAATATGTACTGTTGGTGCCTTGTGCACGTGTAGGCATAAAATAGACCCTACAGTGGTTCATATTCATATCAGCATCATATTCAGCAACTCCTATTCCTACCTCCTCGTGGTACAAGTCGGGATACGAGCAACTTTGGTGGAGATCGGGAAACCAACCCCGGTGGAAGCCAAGGTCGTATGCTGACAGGAAAGGAGGGCTCTTTCGAGTTTCGTTGACCCTCCGGCAATACAGGGGGTTGGCGTAGCAGGCTTTGCAAGCCGTCACCACGAAAAATACTCAAGCACGGAACGAAGAACAGATAAATTCTGGAACAATCGGAATAGACCCACGCGACGAAAAAGGACTATGGATTGGAAACTCGGGACGTGGAACTACCGATCTCTCAACTTCCAAGAGAGCACTCGAGTGCTCTCCGACGTATTGAAGAGCCGCAAGTTCGACGTCGTAGCGCTGCAGGAGGTGTGCTGGAAGAGCTCAACGGTACGTACGTTCAGAGATGGACATTGTGAACAACATTCGGTACCGACGCCAGCCTCGATTAGATCTCGCGCGGCTGAAGCAGCCAGACGTCGCCGCAAATTACGCGCACACACTCAAAGCTGCGCTACCGGGACTGTTGGAACTGTCTCGAGGACTGTTGAAACACTATCAAAACAGCCATCAGCAGTGTAGCGGAGGGCTCCATCGAGCATGTGGCCCGGAATCAACGGAACAATTGGTTTGACGATGAATGTAGGAGGGTGATGGATGAGGAGAACGTTGCGCGGGCGGCCAAGATGCGCAGTGCCACACGTCAGAACGTGGAAAGACACAAACAGAAGAAGATGCAGCGAAACCAAATCTTTCGGAAGAAAAAGCGCTACCTGGAAGAGCAGGAAAATGCAGAGTTGGAGCGACTGCAACGTTCTCAGGAATGCGAAAGTTCTACAAGAAACTGAACGGATCCCGTAAACGGTTTGGGCCGCGAGCCGAAATGTTTCGGGATAAGACTGGCAGTATTCTGACGGACGATCGTGAGATGACCGATAGGTGGAAGCAGCACTTCGACGAACACCTGAATGGCGCCCAGGCGGAGAACCATGGCGGCGGGGAAAGCGATTTCGACGGTGCAACAAACGGGGAAGAGGTGCCAGCCCCAGCGATAGGTGAAGTTAAGGAGGTCATCATGCAGCTAAAGAACAACAAGTCAGCTGGAAAAGATGGCATCGGAGCTTATTAAAATGGGACCAGAAAAGCTGGCCGTTTGTCTACACCGATCAATTGTTGGAATTTGGGATACGGAATAGCTACCGGAGGAGTGGAAAGATGGGGTTATCTGCCCGATCTATAAAAAGGGCGACAAGTTGGACTGTGAGAACTATCGAGCGATCAGCGTTCTCAATGCCGCCTATAAAGTGCTGTACCAAATCATTTTCCGCCGACTATCACCAATTGCGAATAGATTTGTGGGAACTTATCAAGCCCGATTCGTCGAAGGTCGGTTTACAACGGATCAAATATTTGCATTGCGGCAGATCCTCCAAAAGGGCCGTGAATATAGAGTTCCCACGCACCATTTGTCGGTTGACTTCAAAGCCACATATGATAGCATCGACCGGAAAAAGCTATGGAAAATCATGGACGAGAACAGTTTCCCCAGGAAGCTCATCAAACTGATTAAATCTACGATGGATGGTACGTAGTGCTGTGTTCGGATTTCGGGTGGATTTTCGTGTTCATTCGAATCACACAGAGGGCTTCGTCAAGGTTCAACATAGCGCTACAAGGTGTTATGAACCGAGCGGATATCAACAAGCAGGACACGATCTTCAACAAATCTAGTCAATTCGTCTGCTTTGCCGATGACATGGATATTATCGGCAGAACATCTGTGACGGTGGCTGAACAGTACACCAGACTAAGGCGCGAAGCAGAAAAGACTGGGTTGAAGGTAAATACGTCTAAAACATTTGCGTAGCGGCAGGGGGGGGTTTTGGGGGTTCAAACCCCCCCCAGACGAAAATTTGTTCTATACTTTCAAGCTAGAAATTTCACAGCTAGCTGTTTAGAGCACAGGAATATTTACGGGGCATGTTGTACGATCCTCATCGTCGTCAGCAGCAGCTTAGAGCCGGGTTGGTTCTTACTGTTTTGAAGCTCTATTCAACTCGATCTTGGGTTACTCGTCGCTCATTTCCCCGGCGTCTCTAAAGTCGCAATTTTTTCATTTGAAAAATAAAAAATGTCACTTTAGACCTGAACGAGCCATCTCGCACGTTCAGTCCCTCTGTTCTGGGTGCCGGTGGGGTTGTTGTGATAAACTGTTTTCCTTACGACCTTTCCGGTACACCGTGGCTTACCGATTTTCGCAAAATGTACGTCTCCCAAGCAGTATCTATTTATTAATTAACTTTTTTCAATGGGGCTTTCAACCAGTGGTTGTTTCGCCCCAAAAGAAGTATCTATTACCCTTGATTCATGCACCTCCGCTGCTCTTAGCTTTCAGCTTGTACTCCTCCAAATGTCGTCCGCAAAGGCGCGTATGCCCTGCATCAGTATTGTCAAATCTATAAAAACTATCGGTCTAGTAGGGGTTTCGTACGGCGGCTTATGCCTTTTGATCCTAGCGTTTTGCGAAGGGCAAAGCAGGTTCGATGTCCTGTTTGAATGATTTTTCTGAGATTGAGTGCGACGGAATCTATTACTGGATTCTCTGCGAGACAAATAGCTTTGTTAAATGTAAGAATATTAGAACAATGTAACGTCCGTATAAATAGAATACTGTTGTCCGAGATAGTTTAGTTTAGTTTAGTTTAGATGGTCAAGTACGATCATGTGGTATTTTATTCTGCCAAAAATTTGTCCTGTTTCACTGTCCATTGAAAGCTGATACTATTTGTCTTCTGGCCCACAGGATAAGTTTAAAGATAGTGGGTATCGTTCTTTCATCTTTCAAAATACTTCAATAGTCTAAAAATTTGGAATTCCGTTTCTGAAAGTTGTTTAGTCAGCTTTTTTAGCAATAATAGTGGCTTCGCTGAGCACACTAGCAAGAAAGCCTAGCCCTAAACTTCATCCGTGTATCGTCGTAGATTATTAGAGAGTGGTTTACTATAGTTTGTCTTTTCATGTTAATTTTTTTTAAAAATGACAATGTAATGCTATAATAATGTAATATGTATCAAATGTATTGTGACGCACATTAAAAGACGGTGGGGTTTTTATGCACATTTGAGGAAGATCTTTTGGGACCACCTCAAGTGAGCTTTTCCCCACCCTACACTTCATGTAGACCATTAAAGGTCAGATGAATAGCAAAATAAAAATAAAATAAAATAAAATAAATAAAAACATTTTTTAGCTAGCAAGATGCATAGTAAGTGTCGTACTTCGAATGGCATCATTTTCAGCTACTTTTTCTAGTGTTTCATTTTTGAAAGTTTTCATGACCTTTTTCAATTGTTTTATTTTTTATCAATCAATTTTTTTTACAATCTTCTAAAAATATTACAATGTTCTATTAATAACCTGTCAATTAAGTTGTTTAAATTTTTTTGCCGTCACTCCAAGTATGAAATGACAGTCTGAAATCATTGAAGAGTAACCAGCTTTCGAACTAAGAAAAATATTCCTTTCTGACAGCACATAATCCATGCGTGGGTCGGTTTTCCGTATTCCTTTTCCATGTCGAGATCCCTCGCTAGGGAGGATCATTGTTGAGTTAAGCGAACTAATTCATCATCGGAGCTTACAGCCAGCTCTCGGTCAGAGTTTGGCAATTTAACGAAGATAGTTCCTCCTCGAGAAAAAACGGTTCGCAGCTTTCCGTTTTTCTTCAATTCCAATGCCTTAGATTTCAGTTGTCTTGCCGCCGGTGGCAAATTCTCCTGGATGTAAATCTTGTCATCCGATTTCAAACCAAGTTGGGATAAAGTAACCGATCGGACACGTAAATATCTGGCAAAAAAGTCATTTCGTTGACCGCAAAAAGCAAACTGAAGCAATACAGGACTGCGGCTTCCCTCACTTTGTGGCATTCTAGCCAAACGTCGAGTATCAACCAACGGGATCGTAGTCTCAGCATATCCTACTGTACGGCACAAACGGTGAAAATAATGCTGCAAGTCTTCATTCAAGGAATACGGTATACCGATGATGATTAGGTCGTTAGAATGATAGGCCTTGGAATTTGCATCTGAGTTTGTCATTTTTTCACTAATACAGTCAAATTTATCATACACCGCAGCAAGTTGCTTTTGAATCAAATGCAATCCTTGGCCCAATTCATTCCGAAGATTCGCGCCAAGCTCTCGAGCGACAGCTAGCTCAAACTCTAGAGCCTTCCGTTGTAATTTCTCGTGCTCTACTTTCGCCCGAAGATCCTGAACTACTTTTCCTATATTATCGTCGAGGCTGCGCTCGGTTTGTACTTTGACAGGCTTCTGCATGACGCCAACCGTGACTCTAGTGAGATAGTTCACAATAGTTGTCATAGCAATGTCCGGATTGGCATGAATGTCAAGAATTAGAAGTATGTAGGCCTCTGCCAAATTCGGATACTTATGTGGTTCCCTATAGACACAATACAACAAAGTCAGTTGCTTAAATTGCAGTTCGCTGAGTGTACCTGGAATGTAGTCACGGAGACTAATAGCATTCCAGTACGAGGGTAATCCAAGATCCTTCACCAGCTCAGCAGTAGTTGGTTCGCGAGTTGGATAACATTTAGCGATGTATGCAGATAGATGGGGCTCATTATCAATTGCCTGTCCGTCGCCTGGTTTCACAACTGTTGGTGTTTGAGAATCCGTCACATTTGAGGTTACAACATTCACATTTGCAGCCAGTTTTGACGGCGTATGAGAATTAGCTGCCATCATCTCCTTCATGTTGACAATATGACGTTCCATCTCTATAACTCTTGTAGATAGTTCCCGCATGATAGTGAGGCCTTGCTCGATAATGTCCTCTCTCTTAGGTGCCACACCTCGTCCTTCTTTTTGTTCAACCTCGGGAAGAGCGTTCTTTAAAGAACTAACATTCAGCTCAGACAGCTCGTCATCTTGGCCGTCGATATCATTCTCTGTCTCAACTGGACTCACAATTTCCCAGTCTTGAATGTTGTTCGAAGGACTGACCTCCACATCCGCATTGTCTTCCTTATTTGCAGTGACGTCTACGGTGGTATCTACCGGAGTACGGGGCTCACTATGCTCGATACTATCCATGTTCGTGTGTGTTATAAGTTATGTTTTAAGAAAAGTTAAGTCGAACTATTCACTTTTACCGATTGGAAATTGACTGATGTATAAAGCTGTGAGAATATCCGTTTTATAGGAAGCGTCCAATGGAGGTAAAGGACTCTACCTGCAACTATAGGTAGAATATTTTTTTAATCGTTTTGGCACTACCGCGGAAGAAGTCAATTAGGTAAAAGGTAAAAGCAAACCTATCTACTGTTAAGTAGGTAGAATAGGTTTTACCTAAATTTGAAGGCTTCGTCATACAGTAATGACCCGATTTTGTCACCCCCATGATGAATTTAGGGGTGACAAAAACGGGACAGTGACAAATCGGGTATTTGTTCAATTCTTATTTCTTTGCAGATAACTTAAAACGAATTACATATATTTCATTCTGATCACTTTAAGGACGTTTCGCACTTCCTTCTACCGTGAACGTACCGAATTCTGCGCAGTTAAGACATTTTTATGATTCCTCCGCTATTCTAAGTATTCTAGATTTAAATACGACAGAAAATCAACTTGATCCTACTTTATCCAGCTTTAGTTGCAATTTCGAGCTTGTTAGGAGATATTTACAATAGTTTTCGTACTTTGATATACGAGTTGGTGCTAGCTGGGTCAGTATCCAAAAGGTGGCTAAAGCTGGACGGATACGATGAGCAGAGCATGTTGCAAGAATGCCGGACAACTAACTACCCTGCAAAGATTGTGTTCGCCTCAAATCCGGTAGGAACAAGACGACCAGGAGCGCAGCGAGCAAGATGGTTGCACCAGGTGGAGCGAGATCTGGGAGAGAGTACTCGGAGTTCCAGGAATTGGAGAACGGTAGCCTTCAACCGAGTTACATGGAGAAACTTTGTTCAACAGGCTATGTCTTAGGATGGCAAGCCACCTAAGTAAGTAAGTAAGTAAGTAAGTAAGTATTTCCATTTTTAAAAAGGAAATGACTGAGCCCTTGCGTTCCAAAAGGTCAGCAAATGTTTTCTTTATTTGTGCCTAAACCAATTTGATGTCTTGTAAGTACATTGTGCAAGTATATCGCTCATTCAATAGCGATTATAGGAAAAAGAAATGCAATGCAGGTTATACAGCAAACACACGGGTGATATCCCAATAGGTCGAAGTGATGAGTCCACACAGGAATAAAAACGATGGTCTACGTTGGATGCCCGACTATCTTAGCGAGTTCGATAGCACCATGATTAGACAGTTAGACTTTAAGCTTAATTAGAGTCTTTAATAGGTTTCGTCTCTTACATTGTTAGTTCGGCTTTCCGATGGGGATTGCCACAACAGCTGCTGTGCAATGTCAAAATGTATGAAGTTTGTTTGGGTAACTCTCATGAAAATTACACTATCATGTGATCGCTTCCGTCTTCCTTTGTACAGAGTGCTCTGAGCAATCTCTCGTGACGGTACCTTTTTTGTCACATTTCCTGAACAAGTTTGATCTATCATGGCGTTTACATATTCCTGCCTGTGAGAAAGCTCATACCCTTGAAGCATCTTGCCATCGTCTTAGTAGATTGAAGTGCAACCTTTAACAAGCACAATGAAACCCCAGCTTTTATTTGTCTTATATCCTATGCAACTCATTAGCAGCTGTTATCGTGGATCGGTTTCTGCGTGATCTGCGTACAGTCGTATACTTTCCTCCACCGGATTCCATCTGTGGTTACTGCACGGATGTGCACCTGTTCTGGGTGATCCTCTGCGGATTATATCCAACAAATCGTTTGAGCAAGGCATATTTCCTACAATCTGGAAGGAGTCTTTTATGGTTCCGGTATTCAAAAGTGGTAATCGTCGGAATGTAACGGATTATCGTGGCATAACTAAGCGTTCTGCTGCCTCGAAGTTGTTCGTTTTATTCCGAACAAAAAACTATTTCTCGACTGATCAACACGGATTTATGCCTGACCGATCAGTTTGCACGAATCTTCTCGATTTTACGTCTACATGCATTACACACATGGAGCAGAAAGCTCAAGGCGATGCAATCTATAACGACTTGAAAGCAGCGTTTGATCGGATAGACCATCGATCGGATAGATCATCGGATAGGCATATTGTTAAAGAAAATCTCGCGGCTTGATGCATCACAGAAGTACTGCATGGCTGAGCTTGGTAAAGCTTGATAAATGCTGTTCTACTGAGTTTACTTATAATTGTGATGTCCCACAAGGCAGTAATATGGGGTCTCTGTTATTTGCACTATTTTCCAACGATGCTACATTACTGTTGAGTGTTGGCGTAAAACTTGTATACGCCAATGATTTGAAGCTTGATATGCCTGTACGATCCATTGAAGACTATCGCCGATTACAATAGCTCTTGGAGGTTGTCGTATGCTGGTGCCGTTGTAACTTTTCCTTGCTAGTATAGCTAAGTGTCAATTTATCACCTTTCACCGCACTGTGAATCTAGCTGTGGAACTAGCAAAAGGAGATCACGTTTTTTCCATGTGAGGACTCATTACTGCGACCAGTATAGTTGATCTATTGTAATATCGCCCGGGTGTTTGCTGTATGACCTGCACTGCATTTCTTTTTGCTATAATCGCTATTGAGTGAGCGATATGCTTATTATATTTTATGCGTGCTTGCGTGTATTGGGGTTTACCCTTCCTTCAAAGCTTGATCTACCTTAACCACTTATTCCTCGCTGCCAGCACTATCCCATATTATAGCCGTCCCTGGCGAGGACTTATTCGTACCTCTGACGAGTACACTTAACTATAGAAGGGACATTTGCACTGTAAAGAGGCTTCAGAGGCTATGGCATACAGATAATTGGGCCAAGATGGCTGCCTTGTGGATTACCGGACGTAGCAATAAGCTAGCTGGATATTGATTTTCAGATTTTAACAGCTAGATCTTGATCAGTCAAGTAAAACATCGGAGTAATTCTCTCTGAAACGGGGCCACTACTGACACGAGGTCTTCAAATATTGGAACTTTTGCGCTTAATTGGTTGAAAATGGTTAAAAAATAAGAATTACATTTTTGATACCTCGCAATAGTGGACCACTCGTGCGCCAAGGGGCCTAACAGGTTCGAAAAAAGTTGAATTTTGAGCAAACCTTGAGATCTATATCATGTAATATTTCATAAATTTGCCATGAAACAATTAAAAATTGGCCCGATTCTGCAAAGAAGAACAGGGCTTTCAAATGGAGCAAATTTTTTTTTGGTGGTCATCTTGGATTTGGTCGCCATATTAGATTTTATTAAAAAATCGCCTTTTTCACCATGAGCCTCCCAACCGATTTTCATTTTAAGACCACCATTGGAAAGCTGAGAAAAAATGCTACAAGAAACATTCATAAAATTAGCAGTTAATGCCATTGCACGCCTAATTTTAAGAATATTTCTTGTAGCATTTTTCCTTCCTTTCTAATGGTGGTCTTAAAATGAAAATCGGTGGGGGGCTTATGGTGACTACGGCGATTTTTTGATAAAATCCAATATGGCGACCAAATCCAAGATGGCCGCCAAAAAATTTTCACTCCATTTGAAAGCCCTGTTCTTCTTCTTTACAGAATCGGGCCAATTTTTAATTGTTTCATGGCAAATTTATGAAATATCACATGATATAGATCTCAAGGTTTGCTCAAAATTCAACTTTTTTCGAACCTGTTAGGCCCCTTGGCGCACGAGGGGTTCACTAATGCGAGGTATCAACAGTGTAATTCTTATTTTTTAACAATTTTCAACCAATTAAGCGCAAAAGTTCGAATATTTGAAGACCTCGTGTCAGTAGTGGCCCCGTTTCAGCGAGAATTACTCATCGGTCAAAGCAGTAAGGTGGCACCAAGTTTCATCTGGACGATTTTGGCAATTATACAATTTTGAGATTTGATATCAAATTGGTATTCGTAGGATAGGTAGTGAATGAAAGTAGATTTGTTGGAGTTGTTGAGAATTGTTAGCAATGTTGGAAAAATGGTCCCAAGACTATTTTCCTTTCTTATACTAGTACACTAGAAACTTAAACGCCTTCTTCCATAAAGCCAGGAAAATTCTGGTAGACAAGGCTAAATTGAAAAAATGTCGAGGAGATGCAAGCAATCATGCGATACATTTCTTAAGGAGAAGAGCAGATATGCCATCCGGTTTAATCGAGCTAGAGTGCTTCATTTCAGAGATATTTAGCCGAGTTCCGAATATTTCGTAACACAAGGTACGCTCATATAGCCCAGTCTCAATAAACACGATAACATCAAACGATTCGTCACTCTAGAGAGTACTCGACAACTTCTCGCCTTCTCAACTTCATCCTGAATTGATCCATTATTTAGCGTGCTGTACAGTATGTAGCGCCGTCTTTTTGAAACCAAACATAACCAATATCCAATGCTTACATTGCACAGTGGTCCAAAAGGTCCTAGCGTCTTTGGCTTTGATTTTATCATATACGGTCTTCAGCACTTTTGTTCGTATGAATATCCCCCCTTAATGTAAAACTGTCAAATGTTAGTCATTTCTTACTATTATGAAAAAAAACCTTTTTTGTGTTACGAAATATAGACATAGCTTTTTCAGCAAAGTTGTAAATAATGTAAAAACAAGCAACTTTGCTGAAGAAATTAAATTTCTATCTTTATCGAGTGCTGAACTATAGGGCAACTTAGCTTTTGTTAGTTGCATTTTACACGAACACGTTGTTCTAGGAAATTATCAAAGCACTCAAAATACACCTTTTTCTAGAAGACTGCAAATCTCTAGGACTTTTACTTTCTAAGTTATCATATATTCTAGCTTTAAATTTCCATAGCTTCACGAGCCTATGGGGTAAAATGGGGCAAGTGGATTTATGAAATCAGTGCTTCATCTTAAAGCTTAAGTCAAGTACTATAACTATAATCTTGTATGGGTTCCGCTTGTCCCCAACCACTCAAATGAGAGTACGGCAAGCATACGTTTTATGTGTTTCGTGTTCGGTAAAGGCTCGATACACGTCCATTCTTTTGTGTTAGTAGATAGACACTTGTGCTTTCTTCGGCAAAGTTATACAAAATATAAAGGCAAACAACTTTGCTAAAGAAATGACATTTCTATCTCTATCGAGTGTAGAGCTATAGAGCATTTTCCTTAGAAATTCTTTAAAAATTAGTTTTTCATACTTAGCTCATGATGGTTGCATTTTACAAAATTGTATGGTTCTAGGCGATTACTGAAAGACTCAAAATAAACGTTTTTGCAAAAGATTGCAAATCTCTAGGACCTTTCCTTACAAAGTTATCGCTTTTGGCTCGTGACGTTTAAGAATAATATAGCTTAAATAAGTGATAACTTTTTAAGGAAAGGTCCTAGAGATTTGAAACCATCTGCAAAAACATGTGTTTTGAGTCCTTCAATAATCGCCTAGAACCATATATTCTTGTAAAATGCAACCAACATACGCTAAGTATGGAAAATTTATTTTTAAAGAGCTTCCAAAGAAGAAAATGCTCTATAGCTCTGCACTCGATAGAGATAGAAATGCTATTTGTTTAGCAAAGTTGTTTGCCTTTGTATTTTCTATAACTTTGCCGAAGAAACCATGTGTCTATCTACTAACACAAAAAATGGACGTGTGTCGAGCCTTTAGCAAACGCGAAACACATAAAACGTATGCTTACCGTACTCTCATTTGGATGGTTGGGGATAAGCGGAACCCATACAAGTTAATAGTACTTGACTTAAGCTATAAGATGAAGTGCTGATTTGATAAATCCGCTTGCCTCCCCTTTACCCCATGGGCTCAGGAAGCTATGGAAACTTAAAGCTTGAATATGTTATAACTTAGCAAGTAAAGGTCCAACAGATTTGCGGTCTTCTGCAAAAACGTGTATTAACACAACACAACAACTATACTCAGGCCAGTAGCAACATTCTAGACTTACGCTGAAATCTCTCCGAATGCTACGCCATCCGGAAGTTTAATCTCACCCGTCACGAATTGAAGGAGAACGTTTTTTTTCTATTTTCCTTTTGCAAAGCTTCCATTTGCTCCTTTGCTCGCCGGATGTAAACCAGCTGGCAATTGCCATAAATGTAGCAGCAAGCAGAAGAGGCTTTTGACCCGGAAGTGTTTTGATGGTACAGTTTCCGCACAGCCAGCCGGGCCACAAGCGAAATTTTCCTCGAAAGACGGTGAAATATTCTGGCACAGTGGTGCAACCTTCCCTCGGGAATAGTTAAAGTGGTTATTTCGAGGTTCACGAAATGGTACCTAGTTAAATGTTTGATGAAGGATAAACCCCGCTACATTGTTGTTGGTTTGAAACAGGTGGTAATAGAGGGAATAAAAAATCATAAAAAGCAAAGTAGAGCAGGAACAATGCCGGGAAAGCAACAATTAGGCGCTGTCCCCCCGTGTGTGATGTTAGAATCGTCGACGCCGGGGGCCGGGGGTCAGTCGCGTGACTGCTTCTGTCGGAGCCATTCTCCGGTTACGTGCGACATACAAGGAAGGAGTATAAGTGGGAAAGGCTTCTACGCCTGTCGATCGCGAGAGTGTCAATGACTGGCAACAAACGAAAATCGTTCGTATGTCGGCCTCCCTTCGTCATGATAGAAGGGCAAGGAAAAGTGGTGAAGCTCCAAATCGGACGGGTGGCAGCAATCAATAGCAGTGAAGCGGCTTTCAATTATTGGAGACTTCCAGCACGAAAACCAAGGAACGAAATGTGATGTCGTGTAAGAATTTGGTGTAAATTTGGTCGCTTCCGGAAGGTGGATGTTTGTGCCACCCGTTCCGAAGGGTTCTCCCCCATTACACGGGCATTCATCCAACGGTTATGGTTCGGTTTTCCATCAGGCGTGGCAGTTTTGTCGTGTTTATTTTGAGAAATGGATAATCGACCTGGCTGTTGGAAGGATGTGACCTATTTTTTTTTGGTCTACCCCCGAGTAGACCTTCAGCTAGCGAAACCTTTGAAAGACATTTTATCGCCTGGCCGTCGGTGAAAGATTCGTTGAACCTTTTCACTTTAGTCTGCGATTTTCTACGCTTCAACAGATTTAATGCATTCAAGATGAAGTTATTGATTCTTTTTTCCTTTCTTTTCATCGAATCCAATAATAACTGTCTAGGCCTGTCTGTTTTCTCTCGGATTATCCAACTATATGAAGTCTCCGATGTGCCAAACAAGATACAGAATGGCAGAACTACAGAGTAAGGGAAATAAAAAAGTTCAAAATGCCGAACGAAGCAGTGATTTTGGTGGAAATCCTCGGTTGAAGCGGGTGAAGTGCACGAATTCAATTTTAGATTCTTTAAAGATTTACAAGGCTTTTATTTACTTTCCCCCAGTCCTCTCACCACCTATTTTTCTCGTCATTTTATTTTCTACCCTCAGCAAGTTTGCTTTTCTCACTGGGAACAAAATAGACAAGGAAAAATTGAAATTTTTGCTCCCTCAGCTGGATGTCCTTCCACCATAAAACCGGTGGGTGGGGGGAGGGGGGAATCCGAACAACAATGAAAAGAATTTTCTTTACCATTGTGCATGAAGCCCTTCTCGTGGAAGCAGTTTTGCATAACGTTGGTCATAGGGATGGTCAGAATCATCGCAGCGCGTCTCCCATCACATTCAGCCAATTATCCAGTCGAATGATTACTTTTGGCTGAAAAAACACACCAGCCCACTCGAAGGAAAATATACACCGCCATCAATCCTTCCACTAACGAAGAACCTATCATCTTCAGCGATCCGGGCAGCAGCGCAGCGTTTGTAACGTTCTACGAGACAGAAAGTAAAATTTTTTCCTCATTAACGAAGCAAACAAACAATCCGTTGGCTTCCTATATCGAATCGTGACACCGAGATTTACGGGCTGCAGGCTGATTTATCATCTCATCAAAACGATCCGAAGCTGCTGGCCGACGAAAATCACTGTGCGACAAGTTTGATGGTCAAAAAACATCCATAATATGGAACTTGTACATTCACTTCCGCCGTCACATGTTTTAACCCACTGTGACACAGACACTTTAGTCGGGTTAGCCAGTCCGTTTGTCCGTTTCACATGTGAATGTGATTTTACCAGCTGTCCCCCTTCCCCTGGCTGGCCATACACTACTGCCCAACCACCCACCCACGCTAAGAACGTGCAGACGGACATTTTCCAGCCTCGTTGCTGCTCGTTGGAAAGTTTTCTCTCCTCGCACCGAGCGACGAACTACCGTGCCGTCGTTGTTGTCGATGATAAGATTGACTCATCGCAGTGCAACTTTGTTTGGACCGGATTTTCCGGATGTCATTGCACGTTTGATCTGACCTAGATTTGGCGTCAGGATTTACCGGATCTTAAAACATACCACCCAGTATTCCGGATCCGAATTCCAGCCGATATTGTGTGGTAAACATTACGAATGGGTGGAGGCAGTGCTGTCAGTGGCATAAGTTCGCATTGCGGTCGATGACCCGGACGGAAATATCAGAGTTTGGATCAATTGTTGCTGCCAATTAATGATACGTGGTTATTGATGGGAATAATTCATAAAGGCAAACGGTAACGTTTAAGACCACTTTTGAATTACTAATACATGTTGAGCAAATTTGTTTCAATTTCCTCAAGTTTTAGTAAATCAGCATTAATCACTAATGAATTATTTTGTGGTCCAAAGGTCCGTTTAACAGTTATAAATAAAAATGTAAAAACAACATCATACGATTTTCTCCGGAACTACTTATCCGATTTTGATCATTTTAGTACTAAATTTAACGGTCCTATTATCGTCAAATATTGTACACTAGCTGACCAGACAAACTTCGTATTGCCACAAATTAAACTGTGTTTTACATAAATCGTGAATGTCGGATGACCTTTCTCACAATCTTGAGTTGTGCAAGTTTCTGGGGAGTTCATGGGTGTTTGAATATACAAATTTCCCTCACAGTAAAGTAGAAAACAACTCCCCCCATTGCTTAACCTGATAAAATAAAGCGGATAGCATTTAAATATTTGCCATCATTACAAACCATTTCGCCGAATACCATTTTGCGGAACACCAATTCTCGGTTGACCATAACGCGGAATATAGAATATCGCGAAAAACTTTTCGCGGGATGTACCATTTCACGGAAAATCTTTTCGTAGAAAGTACTATTTCGCAGGGGTGACCCAACTGAAGGAAAGTAATAGAGATCAGTAGATCCAGAAAAATACATAAACCTAGATAGAGGTGATCTCTACGGGGGGGGGGGCCTACGCAGTGGCCGACGAATCCGACGGCAAGTCGCCGGCAACACTCGCAGCCTGTGGCCGTCTCGCGCTGAATTAATTAATGCTACTACTGATAGTTTTTGGTGGTCTTGTTATTGATAAATGCTTTATAAAAAAGTCTAAAATTTCTCGAGTTCGATTAGTTTTTGAGTTACGCAAAAATTTCTGTTTTATTTGTACGATAGTCCTTATCCCCCTACCACAGGAGTGAGGAGTCTCAAACCATCATTAAAAAAATCCTGCCTCCAATACCCCCCACATGCCAAATTTGGTTCCATTTGCTTGATTACTTATCGAGTTAAGAGGAAATTTGTATTTCACTTGTATGGGAGCCCCCCCCCCCCTCCTAAACTGGGGAGAGGTTTCGATTCATCATAGCAAAAATTCTTGTCTCCAAAAACACCCACAAGTCAAATTTTGTTCCATTTGCTTGATTAGTTCTCGAGTTATGAGGAAATTTGTATTTCATGTGTATGGAAGCCCCCCCTCTTAAAAGGTAGAGGGGTCATTATTCTCCTCCTAAAGAGGGGAGGGGTCTCAATTCACCATAAAAAAAATTGCCTACAATAACAGCCACATCCTAAATTTGGTTCCATTTGCTTAGTTAGTTCGCGAGTTATAAGGAAATTTGTATTTCATTTCTATGGGAGCCCCCCCCCCTCCTAGAAAGGTAAGGGGTCTCAATTCATCAAAGAAAAAATTCATGCCTCCAAAAACACCCACATGCCACATATGGTTCCATTTGATCAATGAGTTATGAGGAAATTTATGTTTCATTTGTATAGGAGCCCCCCCCTCCTAAAATGGGAAGGGGTCTCAATTTACTATAGAAAAAGTTCTTACCTCCAAAAACACCCACATGTAAAATTTTGTTCCATTTGCTTGATTAGTTTTCGAGTTATGCAGAAATTTGTGTTTCATTTGTATGAGAGTCCCCCTTCTTAGTGGGGGGAGGGGTCTCTAACCATCATAAGAACCTTCCCTGGCCCCAAAAACCCCTATATGCAAATTTTCACGTCGATCGGTTCAGTATTTTTCTATTCTATAAGGAACATTCGGGCAGACAGACTGAAATCCATTTTTATAGGTATAGATTTGTATGGGAGCCCCCCCTCTTAGTGCGGAGAGGGATCTCTAACCGTCATAAGAACCTTCTCTGGCACCAAAAACCCCTACTTGCAAATTTTACCTCCGATCGGTTCAGTTTTGCGTTTCTATAAGGAACATAGGGCAGACAGAAATCCATTTTTACAGACATAGTTTTGTATGTAAGCCCCCCCCCCTCTTAGTGGGGGGAGGGGTCTTTTGCAATCGAGAGAACCTTCCCTGACCCCGAAAACCCCTACATGCAAATTTTCACGCCGATCGGTCCAGTAGTTTTCGATTTTATAAGGAACATAGGGACAGACAGACAGACAAACAGACAGAAATCCATTTTTATAGGTATAGATTTGGTGTGATCCGGCGAGCGAGCATCTAAACGAGAGGAACAATCCTCAGCAAGAGCAGCCAACTCCTAGCCTTCGCAGACGACCTCGACATCATTACTAGAAACCTTGGGACGGCGGAGGCAATCCCATGGACAGTGACTATTGATGGAGATGAATTGGAAGTGGTCGATGAGTTCATATATTTGGAATCTCTGGTCACCGCCCATAATAATGCGAGTAAGGAGCGTCGTTGGAACATTCAAGCTGGAAATCAAGCCTACTTTTCCCTCCGCAAAACGTTTCGATCAAGGAGCATACACAGCCGCACAAAGCTGACGATGTACAAAACGCTATTCAGACCTGTAGTCCTCTACGGACTTGATACTATATCTTTGCTTACGGAAGACATTCGTGCACTCGCGATATTTAAACGAAAGGTGCTGCGGACTATTCTTGCCGAGTACAAACGGATAGCGGAGAGTGGCATATGAAACTAGAGTTGCAGGCACTACATGGAAAGATTCCCATCGTATACCTGGCGAAAGTTGGGAGACTACGGTGGGCCGGTCATGTCTCAAGGATGCCGGACGACTGTGCAGTGAAATCCGTTTGCTTTAAGAACCTTACCGGCACCTGAAATAGAGGGGCCCAACGTGCCCAAAAAAAAGGGTTCCTCACAAGGAAGTACGAATAAAACTAAGCCAATGAAAAGTAAGAAGAGTAACGATACAAAGTTACATCCTCGAGGTAGTCCCGGTGGTGAGATCAAGTAAATAATTTCTGACAATATTGTTGGCCATATTGATATTCTCTGATATATTTTGAGGTGTAGGTTTATTAAAAATTAAAAAAAAAATGGTTTATTTCAGGACCGAGAACAAATAAAAGAATTTAAACGTATTCCACTGCGAAATGAAATAAATAATACTCGGACGGCGCAGGTCTGGTAAATATGGTGGATGGAAGCTACTCTTCTCCTAAACTTTTTTTGACTGATATACCAACGTATGGTCGAGCGTTATTATGATGGAAAATGACAGACTCATAGCAAGTTACATATCCTAGTCCTAGTTTTGACAATACCCTCTTCAAACGAATCAATTGCTGTCCAGGCAAACCTCTCGCAATGAATTGTTTATTTGTAAAAAAAATCATTGGACACATGCAAGAGATACCTAGTGTCATTTATGAGCGTACAAAATCAGTTGACTCAGAAAGACGGAGCAGTCAATCTCCCAAAATATACCTTGCTAGGAACGTGGCTTGAGTATTGGCACGCTTTCTTTCAAGAGTCTCTACATTGCGCAAACGGCAGCGTTCCTCATATGACGGAAGGATTCCGGGATCACGTCTGGAATACTGCGCAAAGTACTGTTTCGATTCTAGCGATCCAAATATGTTGATAAGGACACCAGATGACAGCTCCGAATTACAAGTACTAAGATCGAAAACAGCACGGGTCACGGAACTCCTTAGCGGTTTTAAAAATAAATCCAAGTTGCTTATTGGCTCTGGAAATAAAGTCTCTGAATCTATACGGAAAGTTAGTCCGCTATCTAGAAAGACACCAAGATCACGAATGTGATAGACGCACTGTAACAAAAATATCCCGCCGTGTTGCGGCTAAAAACTATAGCCTTATTTTTACAGAAAAAGGAGATAGCGGAGCACTTTTAGATGCTGATGGTAAGCATGTTACTTGAGCACCAATCTTTAAATTTATCCAGAAGCTGTTGCAGTTGAATGCAGTCGGAAACCATTTTAATTACCTTGAAGATTTTTACATCGTCAGCATAAAAAGGCCGAAAACCAGGTGGTAGGAGAGCTGACTATTCATTTTTAAAAAGACAAAAGAACGGTGGTCCAAGGTTGCTCCCCTGCCTGTTGCAGAACGAGTTCGAAAACTCGGATCCGATTTTCACAATCAGCTTACGGTGTGTTAGGTACGAGTGGAACCACTTGCAGAACGGTGCGAAACTTCCGAGCTTCTCAAGCCTTACAGGGAGGATACCGCGATCCACCCGATCAAACGCTGCTTTCAGGTCCATGCACACGGCATCAATTTGCACTCCTTCATTTATGTTACGTAGGCAGAACAAGACAAAATCAATGGGATTCGTATAGACTGAGCGTTGTGAAGAATTTCATGCAGGTCTGACGAAATGTAGTGTTGACGGCTAGCGAACAAAGCGTCGTTCACGATTATCTCGAATACGTTAAAACTGGAGCGAAAAGATGTAACACCTCGATAGTTTTCAACGTAACGCTTATCAGCCTTATTGTGTACAGAGAACATGGCTGAACCTTCACAGAGGATAGGGAATTTGCACTGCTGGATTGAAGCATCAAACAAAAGTGAAAGTAGCCAGTAGAACACTTTTTCAGGACGCAAGACAGAATACCATTAGGTCCGGAAGCTACCCAAAATTTCCATTTTCCGATGCCAGTTTTGCCAATCACCTCAGTTATGCCAAAAACAACGTTAAGGTTGATGACTTCGTTGGGAGTACTTCTAACAACAGAAGCAATTTATTCCGCGGAAGTAGAAAAACGACCGCTCGAAAACACCTGAAAACTATCAAGAATTATGTCAGTTCAGAGCCAAAATCATCGTACAAGTTTGGGTTGACATTTCCAGAAATTTTGCTCCTGGGTATAGTTTCTGGGTTTCTTAACGAAAACAATATTTGCAAAATTCAAGGTCTCTTGTTTTCCCAGAAAACCACGAAAAGTAAATTCCGTTAAAATGTACCTTATTGGCCAATTGATTATTTTTAAATAATAAAAATTCCACTTTAGCGTTCGCTTTATGTTTCTGAGTTATGACCGAAAAACTAACGATAACCAGCTGAATATGACCAGTCCGTAGATTTCAGACCATAACTCAGGACGTTCCCTGCAAAGTACTCTCCCAGATCCTGTCATCGATAACACAAAGTTTCTTAGAGAATTATCAGGCGGACTTAATGGGAGCTCGCACCACTACAGACCCAATTTTCACCATATGACAGATCATGCAAAAATATCTGCAAATACAACGTACCCATGCATCACATTTTTATTGAATTCAAAGCAGCATACGATATAGTTGAACGAGAGCAGCTATGGCAGATAGTGCACGAACACGGTTTTCCGGACAAAGTGACCTGACTGATCAGAGCTGTATTGGATCAAGTGATGTGTTTCCTGCGCATCTTCGTGGACACGCACGAGTCCCTTAGAGACACCGCGAGGGTGGAGACAAGGTGACGGTTATCCCGCATCCTTTTCAACTTCGCTCTTGAGAAGGTGATCCGACGAGTGGATATCGAAACGAGAGGCACGACATTTAGCAAAGGTATGATGGTTTTAGTATTGTAGCCAAGAACTTTGCGACGGCGGGGTATGAAATGAGGAAGGCAACTAAGAAGAAGCACCCAACATTACGCTGGCCATCCCAAATACCTACCTAGCGCCTCTACAAACTTGTAATTGAGTAGCCTAGCTAGAAGGTGCAGGCTCATGTGGTTTTGGACTCCTGATCCTACAGCTGTAGTTTTAGGCAAACCATTGAACCACACGACTTTATTTTTAAGTGTTATCCGCCTTTTATTCAAACTATTAGTGTTGGTGGTTGGTGTTTTAATCTCATTCTAAAGAGCGGAGGCGTATGAATCACGAGCCATGGGACCTGTTTTCCTATCGTACACTTGGCGAAAGCCGGTAGGCTACGGTGGCTCGGACATGTCGTTAGGATGCCGGACGACAGAGCAAAAAAGGTTCTATTCAACAACCTAACCTAAACTGAAACTGCTACGGTTAATAGTAACAAATTCTTTTCTATTAATTAAATAACTTTTTATTAAATCAAATTCATTACATTTTCAATATTACTCAGCAATTTAGATTTTATTACATTCCTCTCGCGGTTTTCATGACCAATTTCATAAGACCGCTAATTAAACTATGAGCTCCTCTAGAACCTTCTGATGACCACTATAAAACTTTCTTCCTTTCTTCCTTCCTTCCGTCCGCTCTTCAGAAGGTTTTTATAACCCCTTGAAGAATCAGACCGTAAGCTCAAGTAGGTGTTTTATGCACTGCTGAAAGCAGCAATAAAACCGTTTATGCTTTTCGCTGCTTGACGGCAACCACCATCATCTGATGAAGAGTGTCGCCTTGTTCGACAAAGCTATAAAGCACAAAGCTTGCTGCGTAGAAAAAACTATCTTACCCAGACAGCTTTATTAATGTGAAAATATATAGCCGTGGCTAGGAAAAATAAAGTTTTACTGTCGAATCATCCTGATAGATTTGATTTTTAGCGACTATAATGCAATTTTCACAAGAATATATAATAAGTTTTTAGCAGTGTCTGTAGTTGTGCAGCGTATGCGCATTAAATTTTATTGTGCGTATTAGAATAAGTGACTAAAATTCGCATGCCATCGAAAATTCTGCAATTTTTGAAAACAAATTGCGTAAATAAAATAAATAAATTCGATTAGTCAATCTTAATGTTTAGCAAAATCTTTTTAGTTGCATTCTGACATGAAAAAAAGTAAAGCGTCCTGTTGAGAACCTGACCCTTCTTTATCGACAGACTTCCCAACCGGTTATTAGAGTACAGGACAATTACGGGGTTAGTGCAACGATCCTAGAGACTCTATAGCAGCCAGAAGAAAGGTCAAGACGTTTAAGCCCAAGGCTTTGCTTTTTATGATAAAATTAAGCCTTTGCTACAGTAAACCTTGACAATTCCTGTGAGATCTGTTCAATTTGGGACCGATTTCCATTGCCATTGTTTGAAATCAACAGTAACTACACTGTCCGTGTTGGATTCCAAAGAAAAAGTCACGGAAAATTTAATTTCAATACCACACTTCGATCAGTTGTTTGCTTGTTGAAATCGAATCGACGCTGTGTGTTTGTTGTTTTGACAATTTCCCTGCCAGCGTTAGCAATAGACAGATAACTCTAGAAAACTAGATATATAAAATAAATTAATTAATTAATTAATTATTGACATATCGAAGAACGAGTAGCCGCGAGTTAATGAGCACTTTTCATGATCTTCTGTTTCCCATTTGCTTCCGGTTTTCACTTTTCTTAACATTCAGAAATTTATTTTGTTTTCAGTGAATTCCACATTGAATGCATTCACTGAAATTTCTCAGTTCCATCTCACACCAGAGTGAAATCAATTAATAAAATCAATGGTTAAGGTTAAGATTGTCACGGAAAAGTTATTTCCATGCTTTTACGACATTCACATTTTCCTTAAATCCTCCTCAATTGATCACAAAAATGCCATCCTCAATTCCCTTCGGATATTTTCCCGTAACTAAAAATAATTCACCACTCATTGAACCTCAGCTGCGGACACTCCGTAATCTGAACTGGAATGCCATTATTCTAAACGACACAACATACGTGGCGGCAATCTTGGTACATTTCACAAAGCTAGAAACATCCCATCACGATGCCGACGACCGTGTGCCTCCTTCCAGCTTCCCGCTGCGCTGATGCTGCGGGGATTTGAATTCGCAGCTGCTTCGCATTTCTTCGAGGTCGAATGAGGAGGAGCAGTCAGGCAGGCGGGGCGGATCCACTTCACTGCCGGCAAGTCTGCACGGTACGGTCTGTGGCAGCACGGTCTCAACTGATTTATCAAACCAAACAGCACGCAGCAATTAGATGCCGGGTCATAATTTTCCCCCTGGTCCGTCCCGGATCCGATGCTCCGGTGCACTGCTATACCTACCTACTTTTCGACACTAAAACAAACAGCCGCACAGCTTTTCACTAGAATGAAAATTTTGCTCCCCCAGGCTTTTCCCCTGCCTTGTTGGTGCAAATGCATTGGAAAATCTCGAGACTTACTTCTGTAGAACCGCGCCAGTTTTTCCTCTCCGTTGGAGTTCGTGTATAAAGTGGGGGGGAAAAGGGAATCTGATATGTAGTCCTTTTCAGTACGTCCTGCTGTGTTTAGATTGTTCACAATTTCCTGGTTTCACTCGCGTAGCGCGTCGTACTCCGACTTTTTTTTTGTTCGTATTCTTTCAATCACCGACCGACCGACTCGACGAGAGGATCTACAGGTTGCGCGTTTTTCGCGTACGTCTTTCCCGGTTTGCCTCCAGCAACGATCTGAATGGTCCAATTACGACCGGGATTACTCCCGCCGACGGGAAACGCTAGATTGTTTACAAAAATAGTGTTGTAAAAATTCACACATCCAGACGTGCACGCATTCACGCACGGTTCTGCACTGCCTGTAAACTGGCAAATGTTCACACTTTGCAACGGCGGCAATGATGGTCTGGTCCCGGTACTAAACAGTCACGGCGCATCATCACTACTATAAACTGGGATGTAAAAATAGCCTGTTCCACTCTAACTGGCCGCCGTAAACGGTGACGGCATGCGAAGAGAATAAATTTCCCCGTAATCTGTTTTCTGCATCCGGACCGAACGCGGATTGGGTTCTCGGTTTCTCGGTTTCTCGGGTTGGTCACTACCCTCAGCACGCGAAGCCAATCGGAATCCAACTGCTGACCGTCGAAGCCGGTTGCAGCCACGGAAGCTGCATCTTCCAACGTTCCATTTTATTTTTCTGACTCCACAAGTAGCAACAAAAAATACGCGCACTGTAGTTAGGCGCACAGGTTGCTGTCACGATCACAATGTGCCACTATTTATCACACATTCGCTCTTCCGACACTGGTTCACAGTATGATGCTAAACATACAGCTAGGAGGAAAAATAAGTGCACTCGCAGCACTTTTTTTTGTTACGACGGGGTTTTAGCACCCAATGCACTACTCGCTTGAGTATCTCAGTTCCCACTATTTGTTGGTTCGATTCGAAACAGACACACAAAAATCTAACTAATTCAATGATCAACACAAACCAAATAATCCGCCGAATTTCCCGAGAATAAAAACGCGACGCATCGCCATCAAACTCCACTATGCAACTCTCTACTCTACCGCCAAGTGTAAACACTACAACTCTCGTCGTCAGTCAAAACGTAGGTATACAGCATCAGTGACGACGATTGCGTCGTCTCTTAACAACCGTAATTGGCGGGGGGCGGAGGGGAGAGGAAGGGCGCCGAGAAACGTCGTCATCACTAGTAGCAGCTAGCAGCAGCAGCAGCAGCCAGTCAGCAGTGCGCACAAGTGGGAAAATCTCTGCTGCCTTTCTTTGTCCATCGTTCCCGAGTTTTACTGCGTTTTACTGCGACGTACGTGGTGATGAAGGAAGAGAGCAGGGAAAACTCCGCGTATTCAACACCAATACCAATACACGGCCAGTTTCGAACGAAAGGGAGAAATTAAAGTGGCTTATGGAGTGCCACGCATACACACACAAACACACTCTTGCACGTCGATTCGGTAATAGCAACTTCAGCGTTGGAAAAGCAGTCAGCGAAGCTGCAGCAACGGACGGAGTTCGGGAAATTGGTTGGTTGGCTCGTTTCGTAGGTAGAGTGGTTGGCAGTTTATGTCGAGGTCCAAACAGGATGCGAAGCAGGATAAGTTTTTTATGTGTTGCAGTTGGATAGGGTTGCCATACCCATCGGACAGGAAGTTCTTTCTATTAGGATTCTCTTGGCATAAAACTTTTTATGTCAAAATTGTACCTAACTTATTGTTCTTTTTCCGAAATATCCCGAAATATGGTAACAGTTAGTTATTTATGTTCCCAAGATTAAATTCAGGGGAACCGCAGAATGTCAGAAATTATCGTGTCATCACTACTGGCGTCCCTAGGCTAGGGTACACTGGGAGACGTGTCCCACTTTTTCTATATTTAGGACAAGCAGTACAGGAGGTAATTCCAAAAAATGCGAGCGTCACGAAAAAATGAAAAATTTTGAACCTTAATAGCTCTTCCAATTATATATGGATTTTGATGGTTAAAATACCAATCGTGCAATTATATAGCAATTATATGGTTTTTATTATTGCTTCTGTTATGACTATTTAGACTCCTCCCAAGAAACATTTACGCGCTGAATAAACATTTTAGCAGCCATAATTATTCACCCATAGCTGAATATGCATCGAATAAAATTTATGTAAACAACTGTACAACACTTATTCAGCCGAAATTGAAGAACTTATACAACCTATTTTATTCGAGGCGGAAAAACACATGTTAAGCAGTTATATAGCCTCTGTGCGCCTTGTTTTCAGC
Source organism: Sabethes cyaneus (assembly GCF_943734655.1). NCBI lineage: Eukaryota > Metazoa > Arthropoda > Insecta > Diptera > Culicidae > Sabethes > Sabethes cyaneus. Next base: position 144,074,756 of record NC_071353.1, on the reverse strand, counting down.
TTTGCGCAAATTGGTTATTTAAAAACGCGCAAAAGCTTCTATTAAGCTACATTACAGCTTCAAAACAGCTATTAGCAAGCCCGAAGCTTGACTTAGATGTTTAAGAGCTGAAAAAAGGTTTTTATTTCTAATACTAAACTATAGTTCAGCCACAGATTGAATAAATTCCGCTAAAAACGTTTGATCAGCCTGGAATTGTTACTTGGGTAGCTGCTTTCAAAGCTGCAATGGAGCTTAATAGAGGCTTTTGCGTGTTTTGAAATAACCAATTTGCGCAATGCTGTCAATTCTATTTTTAGAACGAGAATTAGTTTTGCAATGCTTTTTCAGTCGCTCAATCAACGTCTCATCAACCTTTATGCAGCCAAAAAATGATCTATTTTTAAATTTAAAAAAGAATGGAACGCGTCATATTTATTGTGCAATGGCATCGTATGCTATGTTTTAAATTTTGAATAACTTGAATTCGTATATGCAAGCTAATCAAAATTGCATGTCGTCATCTTTCGGGAATTGAACCGCCATCTTCTGATCCATAAGCACTCATCGTATGATCCACCCCATCTGCATTTGCAGAACAGACAGTGAAAATATCTTTACACTTGAAGCAGTCAATAATGTCGATAACTGACAGATTTTTGCTGCCGGTCGAATTGCGAAACTCTATGATCTGACAGTATGTGTGCTGTGAACCGAATGAGAGCCTGGTATTAGTTTGTAAAGCCACTTTAACACCCTTAAGCTGCTTTAAAGAAGTTTGCAAGCTGTGAGCCTAATGAAAGCGTCTACTGGTTTATAAAGCCACTTTAACACCTTAAAGCAACCGTAAAACGGTTCTATGTTTATGGCTGTTTAGAAGCGGATTGTTTAGCAGAAAAATCCGCTATTAAGCTTGTTTATCACCTTTGGAGGAAAGCAGGTTTGGAAAAACTTAAAGTAGCTTAAGCATCGCTTGGTCAAACACCATTTGAGTGCTTACTTTATGCAGCTTGGATCGCCTTAAACCAACTCGTAAACAGCAATTGCTCTTGCTGTTTACGGGTTGGTTTAAGGCGATCCAGTGTTCAAGATTTTTCGAAAACAGACACTGATGAAGCCTGCATGTCGTAGGCGAAATACGTATCTGTCACGAATAAATATAAATAGCAGAATTTAACTGGAAAGTTTTTAATTTCAAAAGATGGCGGTTCAATTCCCGAAAGTTGACGACTTGCATTTTTAATTAGCCTGTACGAGTTCAAGTTATTCGAAATTTAAAATATAGCTTATGACGCCATAGCAAAATAAATATGACGCGTTCCATTTTTGAAATTTAAAAATAGATTATTTTTTGGCTGCATAAAGGTTGATGAGACGTTGATTAAGCGACTGAAAAAGCATTGCAAAACTATTTCTCGTTCTAAAAATAGAAATGAGAGTATTGCGTAAATTGGTTATTTTAAAACACGCAAAAGCTTCTATTATGCTCCATTGCAGCTTTGAAAGCAGCTACCCAAGTAACAATTTCAGGCTGATCAAACGTTTTTATAGCTGAATTTATTATACCTGTGGCTGAACTATGGTTTAGTTTTAGAAATAAAAACCTTTTTTCAGCTCTTAAACATGTATATTTAGTGACTTTATCAAGCTTCGGGCTTGCTAATACCGTGGACCCCCGTTCGTTTGACCGTTTTTAATCTGAACATTTTTTAATTTGAACTCTGCTGGTTTGCACGATGTGCAAATTAAAAATGGTTCAAATGTCATTCTCAACATGGCATCATTTGCCTTCGCAGGCAATGCACATAAACACGATTTGTTTGTACTGATCTAGCGTGTTTAATGCTAGTTTAATCAGTTTCACATTTCGTTTCCCAACGATTACGATTGAAATCCGATCGGAGAATAACATATTCGCTGCTTGCAACTACCAACTAAACGAGACTAAATCAAACCACCAAAACAATAACAAAAAGCAGGGCGGCCAGTTCATACAAGTTTCAGCATATTTAGGGTTGCTAGTTGTTCAAATTAAAAACGAATCCCGTTAGTTTGCATGAGGAATCGTTCAAACGAAGGGGGGTTTACTGTAGTTGCTTTCGAAACTGCAATGGAGCTTAATAGAGGCTTTTGCGCGTTTTTTTAATAACCAATTTGCGCAAAGCTGGAAACAAGGCGCAGAGGTTATATAAAGAGCGATACAACTGCTTAACAAGTGTTTTTTGCCTGAAACGAAATAGGTTGTATAAGTTCTCCAATTTCGGCTGAATAAGTATTGTAGAATTGTTTACATAAATTTTATTCGATGCATATTCAGCTATGGCTGAATAATAACGGCTGAATAATGACTGCTAAAATATTTAATCAGCGCATAAATATTTCGTGCGAGGGCTGTTCATTAAGGCGATACCGAAAGTGGCTAACGTTATTGTGTTAGTGCGACAAACACTGTACTGTACATCTCATGTGTTCGTTAAAAACCTAAACGTTTATTTAAATCTTGCATTAGTATTGGTAACATATGTCAAATAGTGGAGCTTGCAAACATAAACACAGCTGATCTGCAGCCAACCGCATCGACTACAAACATCCCGAAATATGGTTTGTTTTCTTTATCAAGGCATTCCGATTCAATCAAGATTAACAGCAGCAACTGAATAATGCGTAGGATCACTAGAATGTTTAATTAATCCGTTTGCATCGGAGGCCAGTTTTTGATTCCTGCGATTGCGTTTTGTTTGTTTACATCACTCTAAGCTTATCGATGCGGCGAAAGTTGAAAGCTCTATAAAAGCTCTTTGATGTGACGAAAGTTTGTTACTGTGTTGCTGCTTTTTCGGAAACCGCTAGTACAATGAAATATGTGCGCAACAAAAATTCTATTAAATCTATTCCAAATTATACATTGGTCGCTTTTATGAACACGTAATAATCGATATGATCAGTTAAATTTATTTTCCATTAGCAATTATTTTTTGCTGAGCGTTTGTTGGTATATAGCGGATCGATAAATGGAATGACAAGTTTTAGGAAATTATAACAGCACTGGAAGCACTGATTCCGTGGCGAAAGCGTGCTCTGCCAATACAGATGCATTTTTAAGGTGCAAAACAATACATGCTTCGAACGGTAGCCATTTATCCAGCCATCTTTGAGCCACTTTCGGTTTCCCCTTAAGCTAACAAATCGTTTATTCAGCTAGTATAGCACAATTATTGAGAATATTGACGGGCTGTGGAGAGGTTGAAGATGCGCCTAATCTGCTTGTGACACTGTTATGTGAAGCAGCTGATTTACAGCGCATTCGTTGGCTGCTTAATCACTTATAGAATACAGAGGTCTTTACTTCAATTTATTCAGCGTCTACTACCTGTATTCAGTGTTAAATCAGCTGTGACCAAATCAGTAGCATTTCAATTCAGCTTCGGTGTTTGTTGGGCTGTGATAATCATTTAATGCAGCATACCGCATTTTGCACTGTTAATCTGACACTAAAGAGGCATTTAGTTTAATCAACGTATGAATTTGACTTCTTTTTCATTTCATTTTTCTTGAGCGAAATCGTGTGCGAGATTCGACTTGATAATCGTGTACATCGGAGTAGTCTAAATAGGGGCAAACGTCGCAAAATAATTTTTCTAAATTACCGAAAAGGTTTCAAGGTCAAATTCCCCCATACATTTTCTTCGTTATTACCTTGCTTCACAGGGAGAGACGACAGTTGAATACACCATCTATTTAGTGTGATTTCCTTTTACAAAAAAAGTAACAAACCTTCCACTCCCCTGCCCCAACAAGTCGAAGACTCTTTACGACGTTTTAACCTATACCAATTTGATATCTGTGCTTGGGATGGGACGCCAGAATGCAAAACTACCCCTTCTCTTCATCCGATTTTATCTTTTGAACTTCTAACCTAGCCCAATTTGATGTCCTGAAAGTAAACAATTTTGTAAAAGTGTAAAACCACCTGTTTTCTTCAACTGATTGAAGACCGCATTTCTTTAAACCCTGAATCTAGCCCAGTTTGATGTCTTGAAAGTGCAACGTCATAGAAAAGTGAACGGTCATCCTTTTCTTTTGCCAGATTATATCCATATGCTACAAGAATTTGTTCGGAACTGTTGTCTTGCATGGAAGCAGCGACTGTCTTATACGAGAATAGGTTTTGAGCATTTTATTTGCTGCTTTGCGTCATTTCGTTGCTTTCAATTGCTTTACATAGTTTCAATCATGTTTCTATCAAGTATGCAAATAGCTTAAAAATAAAAAAAATAAGAAAACTTATCCAATTTAATTCTACTATGTGTATTTTATTCAATGACAGATACGTATTTCGCCTACGACTTGCAGGCTTCCTCAGTGTCTGTTTTCGAAAACAGACACTGAGGAAGCCTGCAAGTCGTAGGCGAAATACGTATCTGTCATTGAATAAAATACACATAGTAGAATTAAATTGGATAAGTTTTCTTATTTTTTATTTTTAGGTTTCGTATTCTACTAAGACGCTCCAAAAACTTCAGTCAATGCAAATAGCTGTAAAGTAGAGTGTCCAAAGGAACTAGTAAGACGCAAAGAACGTTAGCTAATTGATATTCTAACTGGCTGTCCACATGTTAGTTGTAAGTAGTTGTAATTATACTTCAAATCAATTTATTACAATAAATGGTACTATAAACAATTTCGTGGAAATTGACAAATACGACTCAGTGTTGTAAATGATAACAAAGAATAGTTATTTGTTTTTCAGTTTAACTGGAGTTATAAGCAAGCTCCTTAAGTAAGCTAACTTCTTTAACTGCATACCAGTTTCAAGCCAGCCACCTAATGTTGACTAGTGCTAAAAGTCATGCAAAAATTATCAAAATGCGAGATCATCGCCAATCCTGAGATGTGTAATTGTGGCCTGATGATTTGATTCTTAGTGGAACTCTAAGAAACTGATGAAAATGATTTATCAGAGTACAGACATTTAGGATATTTAGACTTAGCCTTATTTAGCGAATGTATATGAATGTTTTAGGGTATTTATTACAATGCAGTCTATAAAATTCCTTCCGATGTTGGGCCACTAAGAGGAGGTGGGGCGAAAAAAAGCTATTTTTTAGACAAGCAAAATAAATTAAGCGTTTTTACTTAAAGTTTTATCGAGTCTATTGTTGTTTTTCTTTTGTACGTAAATTATTTTCCATGCAAAACCTACCAAAAGAGAGGCAAAATCGAAAGAAGCTTTTTTATCGAATTCAGTTATCACATTGATTTAAATTCGTGCTAGAAGCGTTAACAATCCGTACACTCATTTTTCGAGTTCTTTAGTTCTACAGAGTTCGTGTTCTATATAGATAATTGATTTAACACAAAAAAATTTTAACTCATGTCCAAGCTTTTTTAGTCCTCCGATTTTTATAGCCAATTTAAAAGGAGGGGGGGGGGTGCAATGGCCTAACTGGACATAGTTGGAGGAGAAACGGGACATAAAAAGAGAAAAAAGTGAAAACGAAGCAAACTGAACAGAATAAGATGAAGAACAGTAGAGAAAAGAAAAAAATGATACGAAACTTTCCTTCCTTTCATAAAGAAAACGAATAAGAAAATTATGATAAACTGGACAGAAAAGGAGTAGAAATAGGACAAAAAAGAGAAAACAAGACGAATGAGGAGAAAAATGGGTTTGAAAGGGAGGAAAAGAAAGGAGAAATAAGAGGAGAATGAAAATGGAGAAACGAGAGCTGAAAAAGACGCACGGGGAAGATAAAAAATGGAAAGGGCAAATGAAAGCGGAATGCAAAGAGGATAAAACGGAAAAGAAAAAGTGAACGTGACAGAAAAAGAAGGAAAGCAGCACATAATAAGAGAAAGAACGGAACAGTCCAAAACAAAAAACGGAAATCAGGAAAGTGAAAAAGACAAAAACCGAGATCGAATAAAAGAAAGACGTTGAAAGTTGAGCTGAAAACGACGTAAAACGAGACGTAAAAAGAGAAAAAACGGGGCAGAAAAACGAAAAAAATGAAAGCAAGCGGGAATAAATACAAATGGAAGACGGTTGAAGGCTAAAACAGAAACAAAACAGAACATGACAGAAAAAGATGAAAAACAGAAGAAAAAATCTCAAAAAACGGAACAAAATGGGGACCCAGGTAAAGGGCGAAAACGGAACTGCAAAATAGTCAGAAAAGAGGTAGAGAAAACTACAAGTTCGAAACTAGCTGATTGCCCGATCTCACTTGGGCCCCTTTGTCACTTCAACCCAAATCAACTGTCATCAATGTAATAACAGTATTAGGGAAACGTTTTTCTACAAAAAACAAACACGATCCCGGAAGCTGTACACAACGATACTGACGAAGTTCGTTTGCATGGTGATGGACGACAAAACCTACATCAAGGCGTACCGCAGACAGCTTCCTGTGTAGGAGTTTTTGAGGACAATTGAAAGGGGAAAGGTGACAGACATTTTCAAGCGTATGAAACTGTCGTTAGGAAATATTGAATATGCCAAAGGCTGATTACATGCCGAATCTTTCGCTTGAAAAGCGACATTTTCATTGCAATCTGTACCGTCAACTAGCAACTGTTTCCACCATTCCTGAAGCAGGACGGTTGTTCCGTACTGTTTTGGTCGAATTTGGCAACCTAACCTTACGGAAGAAGGACCGTCTAGGCCGGGTCACTCCCGAGCTCCATCAAGCAGGACCTAAAGAAGTCCCAAAAAGCTACTCGAAGCGTGAGTAGTGTCGAATTAGTAAGCAGAAACGAAAAGTAAGAAGTAGTTCAATACGACTTGGTCTTCATCCGGCCTCGCGTCCATGCTTGCGTCTTCGTGTTCCCTCCACATAACTGCATATGTTGGCTTGCGATACATAACGTCTGCTGTGATTGGTTAATCTTCTTGTAGAACTTCTGGATACGATATTGGTTTAGGATGGCTCTTCAGAATCACTTCTCAAATTTCTAATTTTATTTCTTTCTTTCTGCTTCAGTTATAAAAATAAGTTGCCACTTGCGAAGTGTTAGATGTTTCTTGCTTTCTGTTTACTGCGTACAAAGAAATGGACTGGATGCATTGTGGAAACAAGCTCCGAAAAGATCGTCCGAAATCGCTGTTTGTTAATGTTTTACCCAGATTTACTACGACTAAAATCTTTGTGCGGATGAAGATTCTAGTCTAATAGTTGAGACACCGCTAGACTTTGGAGTTGGTCGATTTGAGGATTCCACTTTCGAACAGGTAATCGCAATCAGTTGCGTCATACACAGTTTCCAAAGTACCCATCCCAACATTTCTGCACTTTTTTCTATGTCCTGTTTTCACTTGTTATGTTATGACTGTTATGTTATGTTATGTTATGACTGAAGTTTTTAATTTTAGGCTGTGATTTTAGGTACGTGCTCAGGTATTTAGTAAACTTAATCGATTGGCAATTTTTTTACAATTTGAAATTTCCAGCCAGTTTCTCCAGTATTATTCAAAAAACACTGAGCTTTTGAAGCCACCATATTGATGATAATTACTAATGGAACGACCATTTGCTATTTCGTTTGATTATCGTCAGGTCGTCGGCAGCTTGCCGTAAATTTTATAAAGTAAGCTAATATTATTAAAAAAGGAACAGGAAAAGTCCCATGTTGCTACCATGGGGAACTACCCGATTTTTTCTATATTATATTTCTCCGATAATTATTATTAAAGTATTAAACCAGCTGTAGAATTGTAGAATTTTTCTTCAAATTACCGTTGGCAGACTCACGAACCGTCGCACAAGCATGGTCACCCTATTCATTCATTCACTTTCCCGACCATCATATTCCACAGAGCTGCACAGAGGATCTCCCACCCTTTTCGGCGTAGTTGGTCAAATTCTTTCCACATCGGTAACGTTTCTTCCACAATCCTTCCGAAACATTAGCCCCATCGCAGGGCTTCGCGCGTTTTACGTCCAAATAAAAACACAAAACTTCATTCGATGATGATGATGATGGTGATGTGGTGTGGTGGGTGAGTAGGCAGAATGTTATGCTTTCGCAACATCAACCACCTACCGGTCACCGGTGACGGTGGCGGCGGCGGCGGCGGCGACGGAGACGGCAACCAGTAGCATCTTGATGTGGCACAGGCGCACCGAAACGTGCGCCCTCCTCGGAGCGAGGAGCGGTGTAAAATCTACACAAAGCATCACCACCCCGGGTCGAACCGGGCGGGCGTCCCTTTTCGGGGAATTAAAATAAAGGTATTTTTGCTAATGCACGGCAGGAATGAAGCACGTTCGGAAAACAAGACAATGTTTGTCGAATATTCAGTATGATAGGATAGGGTTGGAAGGACTACGTACTGGTTTAATATACGTTGGTTAGAGATAAATATAAGGCTTAACAAATTTTTGTTGTGAAACTTGCTTGTCATTTTACCGAAGTCAATTGAGGCCAGAACCATAATTTGGATTAATCTAAAATCTTCTCATTTATCTGAGTAAATCCCTGGCACTTTACTGTGATTGCTAACAAATTCTATAGAAAGATTATCCTTTCTCATTAACTTTACTGGTAAATAAAAAGGGAGTATCCTCCCCCCGGAAACGCTTCGGATATGCAGCAGCCACCTTTTGATGTGCAACCAAGAACTAAGAGACACAAAAACATTGGAAGAAGTTGCGGGTTGACGCGATGCATGGTTTGTTCTGATCTTTTGCCAGAAAGAATAAAGAAAATTCAACAGAGCATTGCATGGTTCGTTAAATAGATGTGGGTCGTGGAATGAAACACATACACCGTTCAACTGTGTAATAGGAGTTGGAGCTCGAACTGAATTGTTGTTAAATAAGAGGATACACTCCATCTACTGTGGAAAAAAATATATAAAAGGGTGACAGTAATCGGTTTTATGCTACCTGTAGCTCTAACAGTAAAAAGAAAATATAATTCAATTTATGAATTGAAGAATGAAATATGTTAAATTGTTAATGTACGAAAAAGAAACCATTCTATAATTTATATTTTAGAAAACCCAAAATTTACGGATCAGAAAATGCAAACGCCAAAACGTAAACAAAAATAAACGTAATAAATTACCAGAAGAAAATGTATCAAATAACAGCAGTGAAAGAAGCGCAACATGCGAGAGGAAGAGGCTCTTATTTTGGCTACTAAATTACCACAAACACCGGGAGAGCTAACATTTCCGTAGAAGTAGCTAGCAGCTAGTAGGTACATGGATAGAGCAGAAGAGCACGACTTTTACAATATGCGCAGTGGAACCAGGAAAATGTGATTGATTGGGTGGCGAAGCGCAAGAAGGCAAATATTTACGAAACGAAACGAAGGACATTTGGCACTTACACGTTGAAAGTTGTTTCTCCGGTGAACCGGCACCTCTTGATCGGGCACAAACTAGTTAGCACCTGTTTTCACAACCGGGCCGGCAGGACGAAAATATCCAATAGGATAGGCTAGGTCGATCGAAATACGCTACAAACTATTCGATTTTGAGCAAAAAAGCTGCTTTAACCTATATCACCGCCTTCCTGGCGGGGGCTCTCGCAATAAATGGGACACGCGTAGAACCGTGGGAAAAGTAGTAAGGCAAACGAACGGAACCCGAAACTGGGGATGGATGCTGTTCGACAGCTGGTTGTTGGTGAACTAGAGTTCCACGCGAAGCGAGAGCTTTTTTGGTGAACTTTGCACCTCGGCACGGGCGGCGGTACGACCCGCACCCATTGCGTGGGGGTCCCAAAAGCTGCTCGCCGTCGATGCGAGCACATCCATGGCGTTGGCGAATGATAACGCGACGGCAGGAGAGACGACCAGCAACACTCAGAGTGTGGGTGTATCACTCCAGTGACCTACATTGACAATGACAAACGGAATGGCCACTGCTCTGGGCCTGCTTCCAAATTACTGCGTAATAAAGCTGAACCTGAAACAAGCGCCCAATCGATCAACCGTTTCGTATTCTCCCATTGAGTTAGAGGAAAACATTGAAAGTTCAACGCCCTTCACTTCGGTATCTTATCACATGACCACCGTGCAAGAAAATCCATTATCATTTGCATCGGGACACTCATGAGATCCTGCTTGCCAGCAGCTGCTGCAAGGAGGGTGAATGCCTAGCATCGCTAGCAAAACGGGACGCTGCCTCCTGAGGAGCGTTTTCGTTTCGGTGGCAGGTAAGACCTAACTAACTCTTGCGGAAAGGGAGAACAGGCCATGCTGACTGCCGTGGGGAGAAGGCTGCGGACAGTGTAGATAGGGATTTATGACGAAAAATTGCTGCATTTGCGCAGTACCGACAAGGAGCGGGCTAAACGAAGGGCGTCGCGATGCTTGTCCTGAAGTGGGCTGTAATTTTGCATGGCGGGAAAATGCCGCAGAATTGAAAAGTTTCTAAAGGGACCAAATGGTGTTTCTGGTTTTGTCGAAAAAAAAATAGCTTAGATAAAATGATGTTCAATCGCTTTTGTATTCAACATATATTTAGTTGCAAATTGACATATTTCTCTTGAATATCATGAATATGTACCCTTTACTGGACATTTTTATTCGTGAGTAGTTTTAACTTAGACCGTTTATAATCTGAACCATATTTAATCTGGATCATTTTTTATGTGGACCAGTTTGATTCTAAACTATTTTTAATCTGGACCACTTTCATTCTGGACCATTTTTAATCTGGACCATTTTTACTCTGGATCATTGTTATTGTTAAGGAGTACGGTAATCTACCCAGCCCTACAACCCTTTCGACGACCATGTACTATATCACAGAACGAGATCGCATCCAACCAGTCGATCAACGCAGAGATCACATCCAATCAACCCGCGCAGAGGTGATGCTGATAGGACCGGGGAATTCATCTCACAACTGGACCGCCGAAATAACATCGCTCGACTAGCCCGTAAGATCCCCTCGGCTTACTACCGGAGCAGTGAGTCAGTCGCATCCAAACCAACCCTGAAATGGAATCGCATGCTGGTTTTTACTGGTCATGAAAGGTGGTTCCATCCTTTGGATTTTACCCGGTACTACTTGAATAATTGGTCATTCTTCTGGGGGCAGAATTCCTTTAAGGTGGGGGCTGGATTCCCAAATACCCACTGAGAGCTATCAAACATTGGAGGACACGATCCCATCCCCTAACAGTTATTCTAGATCATTGTTAATATGGACCACTTTTAATCCGGACCATTTATTATTTGGACCATTTTTATCTGGATAATTTTTAATCAGAGCCATTGTTAATATGGACCACTGTAAATCAGAACCTTTGTTAATCTGTACCATTTTTTATATGGATCATTTTTAATCTGAAGCATTTTTAATCTAAACCATTGTTAATCTGGACCGCTTTTAATCTGGACTATTTTTATCTGGGCCGTTTTTTGTCTGGAGCTGAACACCAAGTTTTACTTGAAATTAAAATTGACATTTTTCGTCTTTATCTCTTACACGTTTTTTTTTCTGTTCCACCTTTTCTCTTTTCCAATCCTATTTCTTCACTTTTTTGTTCCGTTTTTTGTCGTATGACTACGTCTTTGTTTACTGTACTGGGACTGGGTAGCACTGGGAAAACGAACAGTTAATATATCGTTGGATAGATCAAATGACCAGCAGTTTTATGGGGGGTTAGGGATTAATTTTAAGAAGGGCGTAAGAGCGGGGGCTCCCATACAAATGAAACATAAATTTTCTCAAAACTCGAGAACTAATCAAGGAAATGGAACCAAATTTGGCATGTGAGGGTTGTTGGAGGTAATAATTTTTTCCATGGTGAACTGAGACCCCTTCCCCTTCTAAGAGGGGGAGGCTTCCATACAAATGAAATACAAATTTCCTCATAACTCTAGAACTAATCAAGTAAATGGAAATAAATTTGGCATGTGGGGGTTTTAAAAGGAAGGGGTTTTTTTGTATGGTGTACTGAGGCCCCCATCCGTCTTTTAACAGGGGGGGGGGGGGCTCCCATACAAATGAAGTACAAATTTCCTCATAACTCGAGAACACTCACAGATTCTTAAAATCATATACCGTGACCGCCCCTAATTCTGCGCAGCTCCTAATTCTGCGCATTTTTCTTTATATAAGTATTTTTCAACATTGTGCATAACTATGATCATTGCGTTATTTTTTTATAAATGTCTGTTGAATATTACGCCATTATTCACTAACGGGTCATAATATTTGAGAGCGAAATAATTTAACGTGAAACTGAAAGTATTTTATATGGCAGAAAACATCGTCGTTAGCACCAAAGCTAAGATTGTCCTTCTAGAAAATTAACAAATTTTTGATCGAAATTCTTTGCAATGATCCAGCATAATTAGAAAGAATAATTAGTTTTAGTCATGTTTTAGACAAAAAGAGTGATTGCATGCATTGCTTTCCTTAGAAAAATGCGATGCAATAATGCGCAGATTTAGGCACAGATTTTTTATCCTTGTTCCAAATTCTGCGCAGTAATGTATCCTACGAAGAAATCGCGAAAGAATTCGTAACCTCGCCCAAATGGCTGAGGTATAGAGGCATGAAAATTCAAGTAGAATCTTTAACTTGCATTGATTGGCATCCTGTGCGGTGTCTCGGGGTCCGAACCTACGAGTGCCAATTCATGAAACCATGTGTTCTATTTTTTTGTTAATGTCCAACCTCATGGGGCTGTCAGAGAGTAGGGAAGTGGTTTCTATATGGAAACACAATTTTTAATATTAGTCTACAGTGTAATGTTCAGTATGCAGAAAACCCGAATCAATTCGCTCTTCACGTTATCGAGAATAAAATATTAAAATGAGGCAATCAAAATGATAACAATATTCGTTTGCCACCCGGACAGCACAAGAAGGCCGGATCATGGATTTAATTCTGGTAATGGCTAATGCCGGATTTTTTTGTGTGCTTTCAGCGTATAAAGACATAAAAAACATGGCAAGAGTATTTATTTTCACTTTTTGGGTGCGCAGAATTAGGAGCAAATATGCGCAGAATTAGGAACATGGGCAAGAAAGTGCGCAGAATTAGGCACCGTGGAAGTTTACAAAACGAAAAAAATACTCAATTGTTGGTCGACTTATAATTCCCATATTTTTTACCATATATTATAGACCGTAGCACTACACGTTGCTGCTATCCACGTTGTTAATTTAAATCTAGGATACTTAGAATAGCGGAAGAATCATAAAAATGTCTTAACTGCGCAGAATATGGTACGTTCACGGTATATGCCAGAGATGGAGTTTACATTAGTCTTTGATCTAAAGATCTAATATAGTCCTACGTCACCCTTTCGTACAACCCTTAGGGCTGTATGCCTTATAGTTTTTCCTTTAATCCTTTACAAGGCAATGGCAACTAGGGTACGGGAGGGTATTCCCATCACGCTACTAATTTCGGCATACATTACCTTTTTTGGCTACACTTTCCCAAATAAAAACTTTGCCGCTATATAACAATACTGAAACGAATGTAGCACTCATAAGCTTTAATGTGTTATAACTATTTTCATAGAAATGTAAGTAGTTTGCTTAATTTTATGCAATAAACATCAAAACCACTGTTTTTCCACTAGCACGTAACCAGGCTGAAAAAACTAACAGCAATCGCTTACGCGTATCCGCTCTTGATGATGGTTTGGAAAACACACAATTATGATCACGTTTACTTATTCTAGAAACTAAATAGCTGTGAATATGCTATCACAGAACAATTATACTTCTTTTTATCACGGAAGAACACTAAAATTCCCCTCTGATATGTAAATATAAATCAATTTTCATTCACTAGCCGTTAGCAGCATTTTGTTTTTAATTCCAGCGTATGGTGCGTTACTTGCACTACTACCAATATATGTGCTGACATATCTGGTATTTGAGTGACAATTGGCGCTAGTGTATATGACCGATTCAGTCATACACTAGCGCCAGCAGCAAGCTGTTGTCACTGCAAAACTAATTATCTTCAATGAGCCCGGAATGTAGGCAATAGCGAGGAGATATTTTTCGTTCTCTCTTTTCTTGTCTCTTTTGATCTGTTTTTGAAAAGCATTTAATCGCTGTGCTAGCTATTTCGGCCTGTCGGATTTAAAAAACACAGACACCACTATAGAAAATGGGCTCAATTTAGCCGCAGCGACTTCATCATTTCTCGCGACTATAACTTAAATTCAGTAGCGTTTTATTAAGACCAAAATACACGCCGATATTCAGTAAATATTATTCTATCAACTGGTATGAAAATCTTGTCTCGAATAAATATAGTTTCAACGTAGTTCCTGAATATTGTTCAGGCTACCGCCTAATGGGCTGAAAATACCCACCCGTACCCTATATTGGCACCAACGAAAAATATTTCTTTTGCTTCTATAATATATGGAATGATATGAATAATATGGATTTTTTTATAGAAGCAAATCAAATATACTTTGTTGGTGGCAATATAGTTGCCACTGCCTTATAAAGGGTTAATGTATCGCTTTTTTGGTTTTTGCTCTCATTTTCAATCCGTTTTTCCCTCTCCTCCTCTCATTTTCCTTTTGACTATCCCGTGCTTTCTGCTTCGCTCCTGCTTTTGTTTTTCTTCGTTTGGCATTCCAATTTTTCTTACTTTCAGTTCTCTTTTCCTCATGCTTCCTTCACGTCTTCAGTTTATTTTTCTCTTTTTCCTTTTTTCGTTTTCGGTATTCATATATTTCTAACTATTTTTATTTTCTTTTTTTCTCGTTTTTCGTTTTCGTCTGTGCCGTTTCCCTCTCTTTGAACTGGTTTTGGTACTTTTTCTTCTTTTCTCACTGGTTTTCTTTTTTGTCTCCCGTGTTTTGGCTTTTTCTCTTCCAGTTTACCTCTTTCTTTAGTCCATTTTCCCTGTTTTTTTATCTTTGTTTCTATCTCATTTTCCTAACTATTATCCCGGTTGATCTCTTTTTCCCGTTTTCCTCGTTCCTTTTGTAAGTTTTCTTTTTTTTCATGGCATTCGTTTTTCCCCTTTCGGTTTCTCGTGTTTTCTATTCCGTTCGTTTTCCCCGATTATAGACCAATTTTTTGTCTCGTTCTTTATTATATCCCATATCATTTTCTCTCTCTAATCGGATTTTTTCTTTTTTTCCGATTCCGGCTTTCGTCTTTTTTTCGCTTTTTAACTCATTTGCTATCCCGTTTTTCGTTTGTTTGTCTTTTGTTTTTTTTCGTTCATCTGTTCCGGCTTTTCCTCCTTCGCTGATTTGTTCTGTAATTCCCCCTTTATCTTCTGTTTTTAATTTTTTCTTCCCATTTTATTTTCTTTCTTTCCCGTTTTGCCTCTTTTTCTCGTTTCTTCATTCTGTACCTCTTTCCGCATTTGTTTCATTTTTTCCTCTCTTTTTCATCCCGTCTTTTCTCATTTTTAGTCCGTTTTTTCAATTTCTCTGTCCAGTGCATCCTCATTTGTTTCGTTTTTATTAGAGTTTTTTCTCTAGCTTCAAAAGAGCAACCGTTCTCCATCTTTTTCTGTTCAGTCTTCTCGTTTTCCTTCTTTTTCTCTTCCATTTTCTTCCTGTCCCGATTTTTTTTGCTATTTTTATATCCCATTCTGTCACGTGTTTTTCTTTTGTTTTTCTCTAATTTTCATCTCCGTTTTAATTCTTTTCCCTAGCGTGTTTTTCCCCTTTTGGTTTCATATTGTTTTCTGTTCCGTTTCCTTCTATTGTCTCCTTTTCCCACTTTCTCTCTTTTTCTCTTTCATTTTTCCTTTTTGCTGCTTGCTGTTTCTTCTTTTTCCGGTCCTTTGTTTTTGTTTTCTTGTCCCGTTTTTCGACTTTTCTCCTTGTTTTCGGCCTGATTTCGTCTTTTTTCTTCGTTCATCTCTACCGTTCTTTCTATTATTATGTCACGCTTTTCTTCCCCATTTTTTCTCCCTTTTATTTCTACCCATTTTAGTTTCTTTCTGTTTTTTGTTTTATTTGTCTCTGACTCTGTCTCGGTCCAACGTAAACTTTTTTTGTAAAGTGAAGGAGTATTTGATAAGAAGAATGGTAAGCGAGATGAAACAGGGAAATTTCGAAATGAGGTCAAAAATATATTGGGGCGTTCAATGGCAGGTGGAACTCCAACCCACACTCTCTCAGTTGGTGTCCGAGTGTTTTGGCAATTAAACTACAGCTGCACCCTTCTATTAGACAGTCTCATAGCTAATTTGCTTCCTTCAGTCTCTTTTTCTGTTCTCGATTCTCCAGGTTCTTTCTCCTGCCGCATTTCCTCCTTTTTTCGCCTGTTTTGTCACATTTTTTCACTTTTTCTGTCTGGTGCATCCTAATTTCCGTCGTTTTCTTTAGGTTTCTTCCTCTTGTATCGCAAGAGTAACCACTCTTCATCATTTTCTGTCCAGTTTTCTCGTTTTTGGTCTCGTTCTCCTTCTTTTTCGTTTTCGTTTTCTTCTTGTCCCGATTTTTTCTATTATTATGTCCCATGTTCCCTCTCATTGTTTGGGTGTTTTCTTTCGTTTTTCTTTTTTCATCACCGTTCTCTAGCACATATTTCCTCTAATTAATATTTTCATAAAAAACTTTAGTTGGTTCATGAGATATGTATATCCAGATATGTTGAATCTCAAGTCCCATTTAAGGCCTAATAAGCCAGTCGTCGTATGCTCGAATCTCAACTGGGAGAGGCTGTTAGAGTCAATAGAATCGTAGCAACTGACCCTGCAATTGTCCTGCACTCTAACAGCTGGTCCGTCGTATAAAACAGAAGGTCAAGTTTCCATAACGGAATGTAGCACCTAGGCTTTGCTTTGCTTTTTGAATCCACCTATACAGGCGATTCAAACTTTTGATTTTTCAAATACAGTAGACTCTCGGGAAAGTTAACTCTCTGAAAAGTTAATTGTTCAGAAAACTTAAGCGAATATCAGCTCTTATACAACGCTCTAAAAAGTTAATTTTTGGCCTTAACTTTTCTGAGAGTTTGAATTAGTTGGTTGTCCAAGCATTCGTCCACACATGTGAATTTAAGTTCTAACTCTATTTCTCATTTTTCAGTTTATTGTCACCTTTCCACAGTTTCATACAGAGTCGCATCATAACTGGGATTAAATTAAACTTTTGTACCGGAAAGTCGCAATAATAGTTCAATACGAGCACATAGTTACTTCAGGATTATTGATAACATACTGGAAAAGCGCAAACTCAGATGAATTTTAAATGCAAAAGAAGAAACAGCAAGGAACTTAAAATAAGCGCGAACATTATCAAAACGTAGTCACAGAAAAAACAAAAGTAAACTAGTGTAACCGATTATTTTAAACTTACTGAAAGGAATCAAGTATTATTTCGTAAAGATCTTGCTACATATTTCGTTCCATTACAACTTCCAAATACATAAAAATGTGTATCCTACATCCCGGAACGCATTTTTCACTTTTGTATTTATCATTTTCAATGCTTTTCAGGACTACTCGGAAAAATTAATAGTTCGGAAAAGTTAATTGACCCATTCCCCAATCGATTAACTTTTCCGAGAGTCCACTGTACACTCAAAAAAAATTTATCTTCAAAAAAAATTGTAAAACACTAAAATAAGCATTTTTTATTACTTAAAAATGTTCTATAACTTTATTCAGTATATTAAAATACACACTTTCTCTAAAGACTGTTTGTGTCATAATATTCAATTTTTATTTTTATTTCAGGCAACTTCAGCCAACCAAATAACGTTCATAGGAAAGTAATATAGTTTTTCTGTAAAAAAAACATCAAATTGTCGTCAAGAGATCTCCGAAGCGTCCCCGGGAAAAATTGATAGAAAAGTGTGTTACATGCATAACTCAATAAATATGTGTCTTAGTGAAAAACAGTCTTCACACAAAATGTGTATTTTAGCATACTAAATAGCTTTGTAGAACATTTGAAAGCAATGAAAAAATCGTGTTCAAAGTTATTGAGCTATAATTTATTTTTAAGTGCTCTTTTTCAACAAATGAATTCATTTGGCAAACAGTAAGCGATAGTAGGCTATCATATTGAGCAAACATGCTTATTTTAGTGTGTTTTTCAACTTTTTCGAAGAAATTGTGCAGAAGAAAAAGTTAAGTCACGCTTTTAAGTTGTACGATTTATCTCTCTATTTGGTAACCTCATACAACGCAAAATACCATTCAAATTGATAATTGGTCGAAGTCAGTATCAATCGAAAGTAACGCTATCTGGTAAATATGGCGGGTGGAGCTTAACTTTACAGAAACCCATCTGTTCCCGCAAATAAAATACAAAAAAAAATCGAACATAATATCAATAATATTTTAGGGTTGGGTCTTTCACAAAAAAATAAATGTAACATTAATTTCGAGATGTATAAATATGCGGTTTATTTACGTTTTTACCTTCAATATCTTCATAATATACCTTCGAAAAAATGCGTATGTTCACAATAAAATTTGTCCTCATTCCTATAGTACTAGTAAAAATTTGAAATATAACTTAGCAATCGACACTTCGCTTAAACGAGAACGAGAGTTTTTACGTGCGTACGTACAGTATAATGCAAACTACACATCCCATGCAGGGCAATGCATTCCTTGCCTTGCCTTGTTGTTGTTGTTGTTGTTTTATTGCACGGTATTGTGCTCACTATTTTTTTTTTTTTTACTTTTTTGGCACTGATTGGCATGGCGCGGTACATTTCTGCTTGGATCAAATTAACAACCTATAGTTCATACATAACATCATCATCATTCTCATAACTCATTTGCAACGGAACAGGAAGGAAAAAAACAAGCCTGCCTGCCTGCCTGCCTCCGGCAGTCCGGAAGTGGATCAGTGGAAAGGCAGGCAGCTCAAAAAGCTTGTGTACATAAAAACTGCATTTAAGCTCTCTTAACGCTGGAAACGAAAATCACGTTCGTTTTTTTTTCATACACCCGACAGATTTCTCTTCTTCTTCTTCTTCTTCTATATTGTTATGTGTTGTATATATTGTTAATAAAATTGTTCAATTCGTTTACTTGGTATACGACGGGAGACTTGACGCGGTTTATATATAAAGGTTATGCTTTTTTGTTTGCAATTGTTCGACGACGACGGTTCGGAATCAAGGCTGCTGCTACTGCTGCTCTACCTTCTACACCTACATACATTGATCGATTGGTTTGGTCGATCCGTTTTGCGGTTTGATTCATAGAGACGAGACGAAACAAAACACTGTCTAACATGTTCCCACAGTTTGTCATTGTAGTTTTAGTTTTAGGTTGTGGATGATTCAATCGAATCGATTGCCACCGCTGGCTGCTATAATCGCGCTAGTGCTGTCCTACTCCTTCTACAGCTATTCGTAAAAAGTGTCGTCGGTCGTTCATTGTCCCGCAATGCGCGGTTTTCGGCTTGTTGTTGTTGTTGTTGTTGTAGAGTTGCATGTGTTCTAGATTCTCGCGACTGTCAGTTGGCGTGGCAATTTATGCCGCAGCGGCGTCTTTAGTGTGTTTATCCGTTTGTTTTTTTTTTTGTTAAACTGTCGCTGGTCGGTTGAGCCATGGATCTAGTGATGATCTCAACTTCGTGCGATCGCCTAGGTTTATTTTGGTTGATGATAGATACACCGCCCGCTTTGGCGACATTTTCCGATTCGAAGTGTGTTTGAAGTTAGCCAAACTCTTCGAAAACACAGGAAAAATTAATTGAAACCACGTGAAGCACTCTGTGTGTGTGATTGTCTCCCATTAGGTTAATCTGTGCATCAGCTCAGTAAAATATCAAACACACGGGGAAGCTGGTTGCTACAAATGCCGATTCGATGAATAAGCTATGTAAATAGAACTGGCACTATTCACTTGTGCCTTGCCGCCTCACCCCACCCATGGTAGAGCTCGCAATTTCCGGCTCTCAATAGACCCGGCTACCCGCTGCCGGCCGATTTATTTGGTTTGGGATAAACTAAACAATCAAGTAGCAAAGCAGAATCGGCTCCCCGCCCCAAAAGGGTGGCCGGGCACTTTTGATCCATCGGAAAGATTATTTTTTCAATTTGAAAAATTCTGTCCATTAAGCATTTAGTTTCGGAAAAAGTAATTTCAACGGCACAGAATGGTGTTTATAATTAAACAGAAATCTGCTAAACTTGCTGCAGTCAGCATCCCAGAACGAACAGAAGGTCAGTAGTTTGGCGCGCTCCCACATGTGGGTGAACGGAACGCACATTTACGATTTGCCTAGACGAAACCCGCCAGACTGTTGACCTACTGTCAGATTGGCGACGCGCGACGGCGGTGCCGTCGTTCACTATTCTCTTTCTGTTCGATGTTTACGTGTCCTCCGCAATGAATTAGAGAGACTGCGTCTAGGGTAATAACATTTTACTCATTTTCCCCCCTGTGAACGCGGAAACTGTTCAGGGAACATAAACTTTTTGACCGACTAGTACAGTAACGAAACAAAACAATCCTTGAGGACACGATATTATTATGATTCAGTGCTTGTCAGTGGTTCAATTAAAATTCCCGGTTTAACCGAAACCATCTTCTAGGCTTCTGTTGTCATGTATTGTGTGTGGATAATGAACACCGCATTTGAACACTTTTGATTTCTTTGCTGGTTAACGACTATTGCATGCTGATTTTGTACGACGCAGATACACGTATTTCTTGATGTATTTCACTATTTATTATAATTACTATTTATGGATGGTTTAATTTTGTAAAATTTTTAAAGGACTCTATTAGTTAAAATTGTTTTTATTTTATTTTTTTAGCATGCTATCATGGTTGATTGACTCCTAAGAATATCCTAACTTCTGTAGCTGTTTCAGAACTACGTTTTGTTTCCAGGATGTAGTATGTAAATTGCTAGTTTTCCCAAACAAGTCCATCGAAGAATACAGGGTTTTGAGTAATGCTGCCCCCGCCGTCCACCAAAAGTGGCATCCCAGCACCCTGTTACAAGCTTGTCGCGGTCGTTTTGCTTCGGCTTTGCTCGCTTGAACATACCGCCTTATTTGACGTTGTTATCGACTGTATTCATTAATCGTTTAGATTTGGGTTTTATCAGCTCATACCGCCTTAGCCAAGCAGAACTTTAAACACCTCTATATGACATACTTATAGAGCTGGTTGTCACCTACAATATTGCTGAATTTAGTATTGCTTTATAGAATTTAAAGTGCTATAAAGCTGCTACTCCGTTGCCGTTACCAACGAGGGTGCAGCTTTTCGGCGCGTTCTTCGTTAAAAATGCGTTTGTGAATAGCTGAACAGTAAAAAAAACTAGCAACTAGTCGGGATAAAAGACACAAGTTTTTATGACATGAATACCCCTAATACAGAATGTCACTTATCCCAGAATCAGAACATGTCTCGTGCAGGCGCAATACACCATCTCGGCAGAATTACTTTGTGCTACCGTCACGACAAACGGTGTGAACAGTTCGGTGCGTCATCGGTAACAATTGGCTAACAAGCAAGACTTGGGCGATTCTTTGTGACTGTAATTTAGGCTTTGCACAATGGCGACCTCGATATGACAGTTTCTGCTATTACAGAATCCAAGGAATTTATTCCTCAAGTGTACTTCAAGTGTATCTACTAGTTCAATAATATTCGATGGGATTGAGGAATCGGATGAGCAAACGGTGGCCAAAAAATTTAATGATTATTTCATTGAGAGTATATGCCAGATACAAAACAATATTCCAAACTCAAATATTAGCGCAACTACATCACATACAACGTATAACCGGTGCATGTCTAGATTTGAATTTATCTCAATGACACAGTTATGTGACATTGTTAAAGAGTTGAAGCAAACGGCAGGAATTGACAATGTGTCCACTAGAGTATTTAAGGATGCATTTATGGAAACAAAAGACATGTTATTGAAAATTATAAACACAAGTTTTGCAGAGGGTTTGGTCCGAAGATCATGGAAAGAATCAACCATAGTTCCAATTCCGAAAATTAGTAACACAAAGAATGCAACAGAGTACAGGCCTATTAATATGCTAGAGCTCCAAGAAAAAACTCTTGAAATCGTTGTCAAAGGACAATTAATGGCTTTTATAAATTCACAAGATATTATTATACCAGAGCAGTCAGGATTTAGAAAAAATCATTCCACAGAGACAGCCATAAATTTGATACTACATAATTGGAAGTCGAATATTGAAAAGGGTAAATACACTGTGGCAGTATGGAATTGGTTCAGTAGTTATCTCTCTAATAGATGTCAAAGGACTAAATACGGCAACACTGTTTCCAATTCGCGTGAGAATGACTTAGGAGTACCACAGGGAAGTGTCTTAGGGCCGCTACTCTTTATTCTTTACATCAATGACTTGAAACGCTGCTTGGGCGGAAGTGGAAAGTTAAAACTATTTGCTGATGATGCCACAATCTATTGGACTAGTGACTGCTTGGAAACAGCGATTCAAGAAGCTGAAATGGACTTGAAACAAATTGCTGAGTATCTGAAACTGAAAAAACTGAGTTTGAACTTAACGAAAACTAAATGGATGATAATAGGAAATAGGAAATATGCTGATAATTGATAGTTCCACTCAGGGAGACGTAATTGAGAGAGTGAAGGTTAGCAAGTATCTTGGATTGCAGGTAGACGAAAAGCTCAATTTTTCAGAACACGTAGATTACGTAATTAAAAACATAGCTATAAAATGTGGAGTATTGTGTAGAATAAACAGATATTTAACGTTTTGGCCCAAGCTTGCATATGTAAAATCAGTTATATTACCCCATTTTGATTATTGCGCAACGGTGCTATTGTTGGCGTCAGATACTCAGGTGCAAAGGCTTCAAAGGTTGCAAAATAAGATTATGAGAATATTACTTAGATGTGAACGACTGACACCAACAGTCAGTGAAACAAAGAATAATTTACAATAGCGTAATATTCATACAAAAAATGAAACTGGGGATATTACCTGAGTATCTTACAGATGAAGTTCAGAGATTTGGCAGAGATGTACATAGACATAATACTAGAGGAGCTTCTGATTTCAGATTGCCTCGATTTTTGAAACATACGACTCTGAGATCGCTTTTTCATAAAGGTCTTCAAATATACAACGGTTTACCGTTGGACGTGAAGTCTGCAAGAAATATGACACAGTTTAAACGAATGGCAATTGTGGCAGTTAAAAGTCAGTTTTAAATTAAAGACAACCCATGCATATGAATATGTGATGCTGAATTCGACTTGATTCGTGTAGCCTGAAGTCTACTAAGGTAGAATTGCTTAGATAGGAGAGTTGTTGCTATGTTGCTTGCAAAGGCAAGACATGCAAAATATTATCGGCAGTCTCTAGCCAATTAGAAGTAGTCAAAAGAAGTAATAATACTATGATGGACATACGCGGGAGAGAGATTCAACAAGTCACACTGATTAGATAAATAAAAATGTGGAAAATGTGAAGAAATCAGTTTCAAATAACCAAGAGATAAACCGTCCCTCCCATTCCAAAGATACGTATGGGGTGGAGGCAAGGACCAAGAAAGGTCGGGGCCATCATAGAAGTGTATTTCAAGTCAAAAAGTACCATTTTTCACGGTAATTTGGTGATAAAACGAAATAGAAAAAAAGAATTGATTCGTTGTTCGCCAGTGGATGCTTATTGTTGCTCATTGTGCTAGGTTGTCTGCAGATTTAAAAAAATGGGATGTAAAAGGTAATTTTGCTTTTTTAAAAATTCTAGGTATAGGTGATAAAAGCTTATATTAGATGATATATTTCGATTATAATTTTGGTGCTTTTTTTCTCTCATTTTTTGAGTTTTTTGGAGCAGCTTTTCACTTTTTCTTGTTGCGCTATGATTTATTATACCAGAAAAGATAAGAACTTGAACTTTAATGAGTGAGCTTGAAATATTTTATCGAAATAATGATGCGTTAAGCCAGTCGTGTGTTAAAAAAACTTCAATACGACCGAATATAAGTAAAATATATCGGTACGATCATTGTTAAATGAACTATATGGTTTGGTACGACCATAGATTGATTAAATGATGCGGTACGATTATTGTCGAATGAAGTATATCGACCATCTATAAGTAAAATAATTTGGTACGGTCATCGTTGAATGAACTAAAGACAGTCAAGTTGCTTTTCAAGTGAAAGATACATTACGCGTAAATCAAAACCGCGTAAATTACAAAATTTGCGTAGAAAAACTTAGGGAATTCCAAAACTACGCGTTAATGTATACTCATAGCACACAAAAACTGCGTAAAAATAGTCGCTTAAAAACAAACCGCGTACGGTATGACTCCTGATAAATTGAATGATTCGGTGCGATCATTGTGGAAAGGAGCATGTGGTTCGGTGCGACCATAGATTACTTAAACGATTCGGTACGATCATTGATACGTAAAATGGTTCGATGCGATCATTATTAAATGAAGTATGATTCATTCGGTATTATCATTGATGAATGAACTATATAGTTCGGTACGACCATAGATGAATTAAATGATTCGGTACGATCATTGTTGAGTGAAGTAGTTCGGTATAATTAAAGATTATTAAAACCGTCCATTTACAGGTTAATTGATTCGTTTTGATACGATCATTATTGAATGAAGGAGTGCGAAGAACTCGAGCAGCTGTACCGCTTTCGCGACACACGAAAGTTCTACGTGCAGAGATAAGGATGGAGGTATCTTGACTGATGACCGTACGGTGATCTAAAGGTGGAAGCAGCACTACGATGAATACTTGAATGGCGTGCAGGTGGAAGACCATGATAGCGGAGGAAGTGACCACATTGGTGTAGCAAGCAACGAAGATGTCCCGCCCCATCGATAAGGGAAGTTAAAGAAGCCATCCAGCGGCTGAAGAACATCAAAGCAGCGGGAAAGGATGGCATTAGAGCGGAACTTATTAAAATGGGCCCGGACAAGTTGGCCGACTATCTGCATCAACTGATTGTCAAGATTTGCGATACGGAACGACTACCGGAGGAGTGGAAAGACGGGGTTATTTGCCCTATCTACAAGAAAGGCGATAAGCTGGATTGTGAGAACTACCGAGCGTTCACTATCCTCAAGAGAATCGGTCTGCAACGAACCAAATCTTCACCTTGCGGCAGATCCTCCAGAAGTGCCGCGAATTCCGAGTCCCCATGAATTACCTGTTCATTGGTTTCAAAGCCGCATATGATAGGGTGAACCGACAAGAGCTATGGAGAATTCTGGACGAGAACGGCTTTCCGGGTAAGCTTACTGGATTTATCATGGCTATGATGGATGGTGATGGATAGCCATAATTGCCGACAGGCATATTGGGCGGTAGGAATATTAGACGTTAGGCATAATGGATGACAAGCATAATGGACGTTAGGTATAATTTGCTGAACCGTCCATTACCGTCAGCTTGCAAAACGTCCAATCGACTCAGTTTAAAAAGACATTGCATATAGAGCGAACCGGATTACCTACGAATGGTCGAAAAACTAATGGCCGAAACTCAATAGGACGAAATAACAAATGGCATAGTAAACAGATCCAATGGAATCACAAATGACCGACACGCGGATGGCTGAATCACAAATGGCCACATGGCCAAAAATATTCGCGGTCTTCGACCTGCTCAAAGGTTGGACTTATGATGTTCTTCCTCCTTAGATTTCGGCTGTTAGTTACGTGGCCATTCGGTACCAACTCGTTAAGTCGATGTGATGGTTAGGGAAAACTAACCAGAATCGGTAGACCTAGGAAAGCGAACTCACTTGGACAGATGTGTTTTTGCCCCCAACCAAAAGGTCGTCATGCCAAATGTTTTTCTGTCAAATGATCCCTTATATTTATGTCGATGTTTTTATGGCACACGCAGTTATGCCAAGCAGCATTATGCCAAATAAATTTATGTTAAATGGGCGACCCCGGTCCCGGATATTTTGACGCAGCGATGATTGACGCAAGTGCGTATTCGTAGGAAAGTGAAATTTTGTAAATTATGCCTAACGTTCATTATGACTATCAGCCGTTATGCTTCACGTCCATTATGCCTAATGTCTGTAAGCCTAACGTCGCGCACCCGTAAAAATCGGCCGGCTGCGCTGGATTTAGTATGGCATGAGGCATGATGGAGGATAACCGAGTGAAAACAGTTCTCGTGTATGTAGATGGACAATGTAGAGGAGATGTGCGCAATCAAGAAGATGGATCGACTAAGTGGAGGCCAGCTTGCGGGTCCTACGAATAATGTACGTGGCAGAAAACGCCGCCCGTGACCAGAAAACTTATTCCCGCCATTTGTTGGTCGTCCGCAACGGCGAAAAGTTCAACTTTTCCCTCGTTGCCTGTGTTATTATGGTATCAACTGGACAAGAAAATATAACAAACTCTTCAATCGGTGTGTGATCCTTAAAAAGACCAATTGTTTGATTATCATAACTCTAGCTTGCAATAAACTTGCACTAATGCACCTAACGTAATTCTCTTTCCGGTAAACTGGAGTACCGAAAACCGCTAACCAGGCACGGCTTGTTGCACCGAACCAGCCGGAAAGCCTCAGCAGCTATGCGATCGACGAAGCCGTTCGTGTATGGTCATGAGCAGGGCTTGAAAAGGGATCGCAAGTTGAATGTAACTGCCGTGAATGCGAACTTTCCGCATTCAAACTCCGCTTTTTGAACGATCATTTGACTGTTTTTTGAATCCAGTCAATCTGCCGCTTGCGCTGCTGCCGTCTTACAATTCATACGGTATCTCAGCAAGAGCAAACAGTCGATCTCCCGTTTTGTTTTGCGCTTTGAGAATATAAACTGCAAACTGACTGGAAGCATATGGTGACGTATTTTTTCGTTTCTCTTTTTGTCTCCAAATCGGCTGCTCACAGTAATAGTTTGTCACCCGGACGTCGGTCCGACTCAAGCAAAATATTCGTTTGTGTTGGACGGAGTCCGACCGACTTCTTTCATGCACATGTAGTGGTTGTTTTTTTGTAGTATTGAATCATACGATTGTGCGGTTGCTTTTCGTTAGCGTGGTGATTGCTAGTCATTTGACTGTTTTGCAGTCATTCGCTGCTCCAAACGGTAAAGGCAACTTGATCGAAACGAAAATGTCAAAAAGCTCTAGAACGCGTTCGTTCTGTTGCGTGCCATCGGCGTTTGACTGAGCAAACTGCCAGTTGTGTTATGCATAGCGTTCGTATTCCACCTCTAAACGAACGGTGTGAACTTGAATGCGCGTTGGTGTGACTGCGGTAGAAAAAAAGGATCGGTCGAAGCCCTGGTCATGAGTCACGATGAAATATCAGTCCAGGTGGCCAACTGCAAGTGACGTGGCATAATTCTGGTCGTTTTGTTGTCGCGAGCAGCATATTTCCTGCCAATTCCAGAACTTTACCAGCCAGATATTTGATCGTTCGGGAACTACTAAGCTATTACCGTTCAAAACCTGACCACTTTTCGAGAAAGATTTTTTGGAATTACCCCCCTTACCAGCTACCTTCCTGAAAGACGTAGTCCTACGTCAAAAAAAAACTAGAGCTCATTGAACCCCTTGCAACCAAGCAGCAAAGCATTGCAAAAGAAAAAAGGTAAGATAACCCCCGAGAGAGCTGCAGCTTATTAGAGTACAGGAATTTACGGGTTTAGTGCAACAATCCTACTGATTCTAGCAGCACCGCTCAGCCGAGATTCGAACATACGACGGCTGATTTGTTAGACATGCATTGGTACCCGAATGTTTTACTAGCTAAACTACTGCCGCAGCCTTATATTAGGTAGTCAAATATCCAATTTTGTTGTATTCTTTCAGTTCTATCATTCCCCGTACAATACACTCGCCTCGAGGACGATAATTATTTTTTGAGTGATTGCCGAGGCGATAGACTGTTATCTACTCGGTTGGTGTGATAGAAGATAGTGGAATGAAATGTAAAAATAATAGACTGATTTGAAATACATGGTCGAGTCGAGTCGACTCTCATCTCCTGTAATAAGACCCATAACTTCTAAATGACGAACACGAAATTATTGCAACATTTACAACTGGCTATAACTTTTTTCTGTCGGGTAGGAATTAAACAAATTTGGTATAGGATCTCCTTTAAGTGAATTGTTTACATCCTTTGAATTTCGTAGTTGTGCATTTTGTACCGGCCAAGATTTTTATCTTGTCCAGCCAAGCGGAGATGCGTGAAAGTATTGTGTACGCTCATATGGAAAATCGGGAGTTATTCCATCGTGCTTTGAGAAAAAAGTTAAAATCTGTAAACCCTCCAAGGAGTATTCAAAAGGTTCAAAGCTGAATTACATGCATATAAGGTTCAAAATTTTCCAAGTTTTGATGAATGCCAGCAAACTGTTGCCAAAATCCGCGTTAAAAAAACTCTACACGAATCCCGAGCAGGAGCGAAGAGCAAAATAATATCAAAATGTGGTTTTGGAAATCGAATAACTCATATCAAAAGTTGGTCTTGTTTTGGCTGACATAGTTGGTAAAATAACAAAAAATAATATCAAAATTTTACTCCTTTAAGGCCAAAAGAATAACTACTTGTGTTATTTGAATAACAAAGTAATAACATGACTGTATTCAGAGTTAAGAATAACATGTTTTAGTATTATTAAGGTATTGAATAACAAATGCAGTAGTATATGAGATATTAAAAAATCATTTTATAAAATACTTATAATCTAAATTCTCTTTAATAAATTTAAAAAAAAATTGTATGAAATATATCGAATGTCATTTTAAGGCCAAAATAAGATATGATAACAAAATCAGTTATTAAACTCATCTTACAACCACTGTTTTAAATAGCTACTCAATAACAAAATGTGTTATCAATGTATCTCCATATCTATTCAATAACAAAATATACCATTATAACACAGTTTGATATTGTTTTTATATTATTTTGCTCTTAGCTCCTGCTCGGGATATGTTGACCAGCTACAACTGCTTTGTGCAAGGATGGTTTAACAAAGTTATATACCGTGAACGTACCATATTCTGCGCAGTTAAGACATTTTTATGACTCTCCCGCTATTATAGATTTGTATTCTAGATTTGTATTATCAACGTTGATAGCAGTAACGTGTATTGCTACGGTCTATAATATCTGGTAAAAAATATGGGTTTTAAAAGTCGACCAGCAATTGAGTTTATTCATTGTTTTGTAAACTTCGCCACGGTGCCTAATTCTACGCACTTTCTTGCGCATGTTCCTAATTCTGCGCATTTTCTTCCCAGGATACATTACTGCGCATAATTTGAAACATGAATAAAAAATCAGTGCCTAAATCTGCGCAATACTGCATTGCATTTTTCTAAGGAAAGCTCTGCATGCCATCTTTCTTTTTGTCTATAATAACTACCGAAAAATGCGCAGAATTGGGGGCGGTCACGGTATGGGACATTTATAGCACCGGAAATTCAAAAGATACAACAAACTTTATTCAGCCAAATTGTAGGTAACTAGGTCTACAACAAATGTCCCATGTACAACATTGTCAAATTTTGCTCGGCTGAGACGGTACTGTCAAATGAATCAAAATTGATCGAACCATTCCTGGGCCAAGATGAAGATAAAAATGTAAAGGACTTGCTAGCTAAGTAGAAAAATGAGAAAAAGGCACCGGATACGACTATACAAACTCTTATGGTTGTTTTACCAAACAACCCCTAACAGTTGATCCAATTTATGTAAGTTGAACTTAATCTATAGCTATAAAAAAGGATTTCTGTCTGTCTGCCCGAATGTTCCTTATAGAATCGAAAACTACTGAACCGATCGGCGTGCAAATTTACATGTAGAGGTTTTAGGGGCTACGGAAGGTTCTCTCGATGGCAAAAGACCCCTCCCCCCACTAAGAGGGGGGGCTCCCATACAAATCTATGCCTTTAAAAATGGATTTCTGCCTGCTCTATGTTCCTTATAGAATCGAAAACTACTGAACCGATCGGAGAGAAAATTTGCATGTAGGGGTTTTTGGTGCCAGGGAAGGTTCTTATGATGGTTAGAGATCCCTCCCCCCACTAAGAGTGGGGACTCCCATACAAATCTGTACCTATAAAAATGGATTTCTGTCTGTCTGTCCTGTGTTCCTTATAGAATCAAAAACTACTGAACCAATCGGCGTGAAAATTTGCATGTAGAGGTTTTTGGGGCCAGGAAAGGTTTTAGTGATGGTTAGAGACCCCTCCCCCCACTAAGAGGGGGGGCTCCCATACAAATGAAACACAAATTTCTGCATAACTCGAGAACTAATCAAGCAAATAGAACCAAATTTGGCATGTGGGTGTTTTCGGTGACAAGAATTTATTCTAGGGTAATTTGAGACCCCTCCCCTCTTTATAAGGGGAATTATAACTCCTCTCCCCTTTAAGAGGGGGGGTTTCCATACAAATTTCCTCATAACTCGAGAACTAATCAAGCAAATGGAACCAAATTTGGCATGTGAAGGTTTTCGAGGGCAAGAAAATTTTCTATGTTGAATTAGGACCCCTCCTCACTTTAAGAGGGGGGGCTCCTGTACAAATGAAATACCAATTTCCTCATAACTCGAGAACAAATCAAGCAAATGGAATCAAATTTGGCATGTGTGTGTTTTTGAAGACAAAATTTTTTTCTATGATGAATTGCGACCCCTCCCCACTTTAAGGGGGGGGAGGCTCCTATACAAACGAAATACAAATTTCCTTATAACTCGAGAGCTAATCCAGCAAATGGAACCAAATTTGGCATGTAGGTGTTTTTGGAGGCAAGAATGTTTTCTATGATGAATAAGAACCTCTCCCCACTTTAGGAAGGGGGGCTCCTATACAAATGAAATACAAATTTCCTCATAACTCGAGAACTAATCAAGCAAATAGAACCAAATTTGGCATGTGGGTGTTTTCGGTGACAAGAATTTATTCTATGGTAAATTGAGACCCCTCCCTCTTTATAAGGGGAATTGTTACTCCTCTCCCCTTTAAGAGGGGGGGCTTCCATACAAATTTCCTCATAACTCGAGAACTAATCAAGCAAATGGAACCAACTTTGGCATGTGAAGGTTTTCGAGGGCAAGAAAATTTTCTACGGTGAATTAGGACCCCTCCCCA
The DNA here is from genome assembly GCF_943734655.1 of Sabethes cyaneus. Taxonomy (NCBI): domain Eukaryota; kingdom Metazoa; phylum Arthropoda; class Insecta; order Diptera; family Culicidae; genus Sabethes; species Sabethes cyaneus. The sequence continues at coordinate 144,043,763 of NC_071353.1, read as the reverse complement.
CTCTAAGAGGGGGGGCTCCTGTACAAATGAAATACAAATTTCCTCCTAACTCGAGAACTAATCAAGCAAATAGAACAACATTTGGCATGTGGGTGTTTTTTTTTGGTGACAAGAATTTATTCTATGGTGAATTGAGACCTCTCCCCTCTTTATAAGAGGAATTATAACTCCTCTCCCCTTTAAGAGGGGGGACTTCCAAACAAATTTCCTCATAACTCGAGAATTAATCAAGCAAATGGAACCATATTTGGCATGTGGGTGTTTTTGGAGGCAACCATTTTTCCCATGATGAATTAGGACTTCTTACCTTTTTAGGAGGGGGGGGGCTCCCATTCAAACGAAATACAAATTTGCTCATAACTTTAGAACTAATCAAGCAAATGGAACCAAATTTGGCATGTGAGAGTTTTAGATGGCAGAATTTTTTTTCTGTGGTGTATTACGACCCCTTTCCCTTTTAAGAGGGTGGGCTCCCATACAAATGAAATACAAATTTCCTTATAATTTGAGTACTAATCAAGCAAATGGAACCAAATTTAGCATGTAGGAGATTTTTGAGTCTTGAATTTATTTTATGATAGTTAGAGACCTCTCACCCCTGTGGTAGGGGGATATGGACTCTCATACAAATAAAACAGAAATTTTTGCGAAACTCAAAAACTAATCCAACTCGAGAAATTCGAGACTCTTCCATAAAACATTAATCAATAACAAGACCACAAAAACTATCTATAGTAACACTAGATCATTCAGGACGAGCCGGTCGCGAGTGTTGCCGGTGACCCGCCGTCGGAAGCGCCGCCCACTGGGGGGCTTGCAAAACTCGAGAAGTGACAAAGATCATCCGAGATTCATGATTTATGTACAACACAGGTTAATTTGTGGCAATACGAAGTTTGTCGGGTCAGCTAGTCTATACCTATAAAAATGGATTTCTGTCTGTCTGCCCGAATGTTCCTTATAGAATCGAAAACTACTGAACCGATCGGCGTGCAAATTTACATGTAGAGGTTTTAGGGGCTAGGGAAGGTTCTCGATGGCAAAAGACCCCTCCCCCCACTAAGAGGGGGGGGGGGGGGGCTCCCATACAAATCTATGCCTTTAAAAATCGATTTCTGTCTGCTCTATGTTCCTTAAAGAATCGAAAATTACTGAACCGATCGGAGTGAAAATTTGCATGTAGGGGTTTTTGGTGCCAGGGAAGGTTCTTATGATGGTTAGAGATCCCTCCCCCCACTAAGAGTGGGGACTCCCATACAAATCTGTACCTATAAAAATGGATTTCTGTCTGTCTGCCCGAATGTTCCTTATAGAATCGAAAACTACTGAACCGATCGGAGTGAAAATTTGCATGTAGGGGTTTTTGGTGTCAGCGAAGGTTCTTATGATGGTTAGAGATCCCTTCCCCCACTAAGAGGGGCGGCTCCTATACAAATGAAACATAAATTTCTGCATAACGCGAGAACTAATCAAGCAAATGGAACAAAATTTTACAGGTGGGTGTTTTTGGAGACAAGAATTTTTTCTATGGTGAATTAAGACCCCTCCCCTCTTTAGGAGGGGAATTATGACCCCTCTCTCTTTTAATGGGGGGGCTTCCATATACATGAAATACAAATTTCCTCATAACTCGAGAACTAATTAATCAAATGGAAACATATTAGGCATGTGGGTGTTTTTGTAGGCATGAATTTTTTCTATGATGATTTAGGACCCCTTACCTTTTTAGGAGGGCGGGCTCCCATTCAAATGAAATACAAATTTCCTCATAACTCGAGTACTAATCAAGTAAATGGAACAAAATTTGACATATGGGTGTTTTTGGAGACAAGAATGTTTTCTGTGGTGAATTGAAACCTCTCCCTGCATTAGGAGGGGGGCTCCTATACAAATGAAATACAAATTTGGCATGTGAGGGGTTTTGGAAGCAGGAATGGGGGGTTTTGGAGTCATCCGAGATTCACGATTTATGTACAACACAGTTTAATTTGTGCCAATACGAAGTTTGTCGGGTCAGCTAGTAGATGTATAAAAGTGGCCTACAAATTTTGATCCTATGAATACAAGAGAATTGATAGTAATGAAAGTATTGGTGCAGCGATCTGGATAACATATAAAATAGTTATTTTACAAATAAAATACCTAACCTCAGTTTTCAAGCTGGTAAATATTGAAATCATTTTCTATATACATAAGTTCTAAAATTTTATGTTGGTGTATGATTGTGCAGTCGAATAATTCCCAGTTTTTCCAATACTCAGTATTTTGTGTCTATTTTAAACAGAAATTCACTGGATATTGTTAAGCAGAGAACATGAAACTGTCAAGCAAATGAGGTGGATAAAGCATATTGCGATGGACGACGTTATTTGCAATTTTTTTAAATCTTCAAGATGACGTCGACCATTGACCTGAAACGTTAGTCGGTGAAAAAGTTTTGTACATGTACAAACAACAGTCGTACAATCTCTATGTTCGAATTTGTTCGAAAACATTGCAATCTTCCATTCTTTTGGAGCCAATCAAACTCATGCCAGCGCACAATTTCCGATTTGATTAATTCGCCTCTATTTTACCGTGTGAGTGTGGCTTTTACTTTAAATTGAACAATTTATCATTTTTCTTTCTAAAATTTCTAGTTTAGTCTAGTTCTTTTTTTTTTGTTCTTCTGTTTTCGTGTCGTATATGAGATGTAAAAACTTTCGTTAAAAATTTGCCTACATTCGGCTGGTTGATGGCTGGCGGCCGGGGATTTGATTGCGATCGACGATAAAAAACGACATCGAAAAAATGGTTGGTTCTGTTTTTGCTTTCTACTGTCTACTGTTGTTGTCTATTGTTACACTATTACTTACGACGCGACGCGGTGGGCTATTGTAAAAATTTGAGTTACTGATAACTTCGGCTGGTTTCGTTTGCTTTTTTTATAGAGCACTACTTTTGTTGGTTGTTCCAATTGGACAGTGTGTGTGTGTGTGTGACTAGTTTTGATTCAATTTGTTATTTTTTGTTTTAATTTTAATATTCGTGAGAGTTCTATCATTTTCTTATGAGCATATACTTTTGCTTGTTTTTCTTGTTTTTTCTTCTTTTCGCAATTTAAAGGTACAATTTTTCAATGAGTAGATTACTAACGCTAGTCGACAGCTTTTTCTTGGAGTATTTGCCGGTTTCTTTTGATTATACATCATTTAACATCGTCTATAGGGTGAGTCCCGGTGTGTTCCACCTGCACACAGGATAAACATTAATAGATCCAGTTGACAGTCATGGAACGAGTACAGCTATAGTAGTAATATGAGTATAGAGGAATTTTAGTTTTTCCTTTTTTGTTTCTGCAGACTAGGAATAGTGGAAAAGAGATAGTCTGTTTAAAAGCGATAGTTGAGCGGTATGTTTTTGTGTTCACTTCAGAAGGAAACGGGTTTTAACAAATCGGCGGGTGCCCTGCAGCCCTTCTCCTAATCACATCGATATGGGTTTTAGCTTTGGATCTGGATCGAGATCGGATTACATGTAAGCCGGCTTCATTTTGTACGCTCGTTTCCAAATTTCGCACAAACATACGGTACTGTGGAACCGGTAGAATATGGCCAACGGCATGGAGACGTGTGTAATGATGGTCCACGCCCAGAGGCCGTAGAAATGCAACTGTATCGGATGCGATTCTGCCCGGGACTTCTCCAATGTATTGATAGCCCACATGGCGAGGTTGCTGACCAGCAGGAAAGTAACGATTTCCCGACCGGGCTTTTTTCGAATGTGTTCCTGCGTGGCTGCCGACCGTCGACTTGCGTCGAGAATGAACATCGTCTGGCAGGCGGTTTCGACTAGTGAAGCGAGGGCAGTAATCAGCACCAGAACCGTGTCCCGTCGCATCATGAACTGCCCCCCGATTACGGTGAAGGTGCTGTACAAAAACGAACCAGTCTGGCCTCCGACCAGCAGGATGTCGTCCAGACTGAAGCTCCGGAATGCATCGTACTGCATGTGCCGCACCTGGATCATCCCGATCAAAGTCGCGGCCGTTGTCGTCCCGTACAGTGTCAACTCGCAGATGTTCACCTCGGTTACGGCTAGACTTACGAACTCCGGCCTTGAGATCAGCACGAAAAACAGTATCAACGAAATGATTGTCAGCACCAGAATCAGGATGCCGATGAACAGCCCCTTGTGAGCTCCCGCACAATCGACCGAGTAGTGATGCGGTGATCGTTTCATCGGTTGAAGACTTTCCTGGCGTTGAATCGGATCGACCTGCGGTCGACTGATGCTACGCCACATTACGTACAGGATGGCAGCACAAATCAGCGAGTACTCTATCGTGCACGGAAACAGAAACGGGGAAGCATCCTGAACCAACGTTCCGATAATATTGGACCGTCGACACTCGAAGATGTTGTGCGGCCCCTTCAAACCGCGGGCGACTCGAAAATGTGCGACCGTCTCCACCGGATGCGGTATCAGCTTATTGCCTAAAATCCATAAAAATTCTCATTGATTTTCCAATGCACTTATGTAAAGTATTGTTTTTTCACAAACCTAGTCGATGCGATATCCGCAGGGTTCGATTCTCCGGATTGTAGAAGGTCAGAATCTCGTGCTTCGTTTCCTGAATCAGTACCGAGAACCAAACCGACAGGTTGGTGCCGATCATATGCATCAGCCCGAAACGGGCTAAAATCTTGTGTCGATAAACCTTGATTTGCTGAGAAAAGAAAATGAAATTAGAATCGATTTAAAAATTTGATTTCCAGTCTAATCCCTACCTCGTTGTTCAGAAAAATGAAATACATCTGTATGAAGATGAATGCCATCCGGGTGGCCGGAGTTAGTGCCAACAGAACATTATGGCACTTGGTGTCCCGTTCCAGTTCGAAGTACTGACCGAATTCCAGTCCCGAGTAGATCATGCTTCCGATGCCGAATGCTGAAACCGTACAAAATTTTGTATTTCACAGACGTTCAAAACAGAATTGGAGACTGCCTCTTACCAACGGCCCCCATCCGTAGATAGAAACTGCCAAAGTGCTGAATGCGGGAAGCCGAAATCGCCGATGCCAGCGACATCCGTCGCATCGGGATCATCACCTTCGGCTCGGAGCTGGTGGCCGTTTCCGCCTCGCTGTCCGAGCGTTCTCCACTGTCAGTGGAGGTACTACTTCGGCGGGCGATCTTCTTTCCCGGTTTAGCTGGAATTATGAGAATATTCTAGATAGTTATAAAATCTTGACGAAGAAATCAAACTAAAAACTTACTTTTCACCGGTGAAACTACTGGAGTTTTCGGTCTACCCCACATTAAGGTCGTGTACATGAAGAATAGGAATATCATGCTACCTATGTAGAGGTATAGATAGAAGCCCTGAAATGGAGAATAAAATTGAGAATTATTAAACAATTTAATTTTTAACCGAAGTTCAGCCATGAGCAACACAATTTTGGTACTTCTAGTAGCAGCAACTTATTTATAACTGGAATTAATCATATAATCAGTGGCCACAACAACTTTATAACAACTGTGTTAGCAGGGGTGTTGTGGGGATGTATATTTTCTTTCTAGATTAGTTTATTTTATGTGTAAAATCTTTCAAATCTTTTCAGAATTACTTTGAGGGTGTTTAATAGCAGGCATTTGTTTGTTCAGAAAAACTTATTTCAAATAACTTTGTTGAAGACTCTATCTCTCTAACCTCCAAGATTTGACCTTTCTTTATTGACAGCCTTCACAGCCGATTATTACAAGACAGTTACGGGACTACTTTTCTTAGCACATTCACTGATGGAGCTGTAGCTGGATCTACAGGTAGTCTCTTGCTGCTTTCAAGAAAAAGAATCAAACTCGTGTTTTTTTAGTCTTTGGCCTTGAAATGCGGTCAGGGATTTTTTTTTGAAACGGTGGTTCTACAATTGATGGAGGGACGGTAGAGGAAAGTAATGAAATTTTTTTTGGTGTTGAGGGGAAAGAGCGGGAAGGTGGGTGGGGAGTTATTGGTAGCTACGCATAACAAGTAGTCGTTATGACTCCTACCTGCATGGGTCTAACCAAGCTATAGTTTAAGATTATAACCGGATTTGAACCCGCAACACCCGCGTGACAAAAACTGGACAAACGGAACAGAAAAAAAGGAAATATGCGAGAAATAAAAAGAAAAAAATAGACGAAAAAGAAAAAAAAACGGAAGAGAAAAAGAGGGAAAATGTGACAAAAACAAAGGCATTTTACAGCAGAAAACAAAAAACAGAAGAGTGAAGTAAAAAATGAGAAAAAAGAAGGAAAAAGCAAAAGCAAAACGTGGAAAGGGAAAGAAAATGAGGACAGAAAAAGATATAAAACAGGACAAAAAAGGAGACCAAATGGTGTATATATAAGGAGAAAATATGGGAATAGGAAAATGGAGAAACGAGAACAGAAAAAGAGGAAAAAAGAGACAGGAATAGAAAAAAATGGAGAGAAAAAGTGGAAAGAAAACCTGAGCGTTACAGAAAAAGATGACAAGCAGCACATAATAAGAGGAAGAATGGAAAAGAAAAACGAGCTTTAAAAGGAGTTAAAAAGCGCAAACAAACAAAAGCCAGGACCGAAGTAGTCGAAACGGGACAGAATGACAAAAAAAACGAGACAGAAAAAGAGAAAATCAGGCCTGAAATTGAAGAAAAGAGACAAAAAACTAAAAATGAGGAAAATCGCAGGAAAAGGGCAAAAGAACGGGAATGAAATGAAGAGAAAAAGGAAAAACGGGAGAGAAACGAGGCAAACGCGACATGAAAGGGAGTACGTAAGAGAAAACAAAAGCGAATATAAGAACAGCGAAAAAGAGAAATGAAAACCGGTGAAGAAATTAATTTTATGTCACAGGAAGCAACTAAAATGATTGGGCTAAAAATTGAGATTAACTAATTGAATATATTTATTTTGTTAAAACTTGTTGCAAATGCAAAATTCCGATGGGGCGTTGATTTTATCAATCTATCATACCAATATGCACGATAAATTTTTATGCGCATATGCTGCAAAACTACGGAAACTGCTGAAAATTTATTATTATTCTACTATCGCATATTTAATTATGGTCGCTATAAACTAAATCGATCAGGATGATCTTACAATAAAACTTTAACTTTTCTGCTCACGGATACATATTTTCAAGCTACAAAGCTGGCTGAAGACTGATTTAGCTTTTTGCTAGCAAACGTTAAAGTGCGTTTAGGGATTTTTTTTGGAAACATGTGGAATGCTATATCTGAAATGGGAACAAGATGAAAAACTGGTTGTCAAGCAGCGAAAAACAAAATCAGATTTATTGCTGTGCTGCTTTCAGCAGGGCGTGATAAGCCTACTTGAGCTTATCGGCTGATTCTTGAAGAGGTTATAAAAATCTTCTGAAGATTCGGTTACTTGGTCTGAAGACAGCTTTATAGCTATCATCAGAAAGTTCTAGTGTAGTTCATAGTTTTATTAGCGGTTTTATGAGATTGGTCATAAAAACTACTAGAGAAACGTAATGAAACTTAAATTACTGTATGGATGATCTACCGGGGTGAAGGTGGTTCCCTACTAAATTGAATATTGCCGACCAAGCAGTCAAGTGGAACAGTGGACCGCAGTTTTCGTTTCCCTGGTAAGAATTTTCGGGAAGACGTCGTCCGACACAAATTTGTTCGAATAATTCTTACAGGGCGGAAAGCATAAAAATCTACAGCTAAGGGTCCTCACACAGGCAGAAGAGCTTCTATAGAAGATCGCGCAAAAGAAGGCGTTCCCAGAAGTATCCATATTCACTAAATCGCACGGAATATCAAAAAAAAACGTTCACAAATCCAGTTCTATCTACAAGACATCGCTGTTCATGGACGATCGAGGGATCCTGAGAATTCCCAGTACAACATGTGCCGCAAATCTAGTACAGAACATACTAATATTTATCGATGTAGAATGATTACCATGGCTTTCGTCGCGAAAGTCGCTAAGAACTACCTCTGGTATCGCATAGCAAAAGCTGCACAATAGCACATGGCCTCGCTGTCAACGATGCGTCTTGCTTCCTTCACCCATATTGTACTCCACTGTCTCGGGCGGTCTATTCTAGGATCCGTAGAAATCTCGCCAAACAGACAGTCGCCTTATATACCAGCCTTATTAATAGATTGATACATGTAGGTGTAGTTGGGGCACACTTCAGACGTAATGATAACCACCGCCATTTTGTATCCAACCGTAGTCCTACACCGGGGAATTCTACAAGCGCTAGGTTGCGTGCTATCAAGATGCAAATTGGGAGTTGAGACCTCAAGGAAAAAATCGACCGGAGATGTCTAGCCTTAGCATGGATATTCACGAGCGCGGAGATCAGTTGAAAATTTATTCCGCTTGCTGTGCCCACATGGGTGGCGCATGGGAGCAATTCGTTCGATCAGTCAAAGTAGCTGACCGCTGTCAAGCCGGATAAAAGACCAAGACCAAGCACGGAAAGAAATCCGACCCTGATACCATGAATAAAATCACGAAATCATAAAGTTTGAATTGCCGTAAAATCATGACTAAACTTCCATATCAGGTCTGCGTTGCACCGCAAGAAGTTCGTGTTTTCATGACAATTATTCATGGTGTACTTTCATAAAACATAAGCTAGAATCCGGAAATCAAGAGTCATTTTGCCCGTTTTGGAGAGTGGATTTCTATCCGTGTGGAGACTGTCATTCTTGAAGCATGTGCGATGATCAACTTCACCTTTATACCACATGAGTCGGGTGATAAAAAGGCACTGACGGTAAATCATTTCTTGCAATTGTTCGGAGGTTATGACCCTTACTACAGTAAGTTGGCGTATTCGATCTGTGACGAATTGTGGCCACAATATGTGAATCCGTAGGTGTAAATGTTTCTAGCTATCAAATTAGGTGTTTTGGATCTCGCTGACTGTGGTAAACCTGGTCCGACAGCATCCTGATATCCAGAAGGATCCTGACCATGATTTACCGATAGAAACATATGGGAGATGGATACCCCGTTCTGGAGACAATGTCCGAAAGCAACACTTTATCAGTGTCATCGTTGACTACTTCAACTCGCTCACCGTCAATGCAAGCTTATTATAAATATACTTTAACCTATTATGACCTAGCGAATGAAATTTAAGGTGAAAGTCGTCAGAGTCCAGTTAAATTTTTTACTGATTTCAATACTTTCACGTCCTGCTGCCTGCTGATTTTCCCTTATTTTCAAGAATATTAGCAAAACCTAATACTTTCCGATGACAATTAGGGAACGGGTGGGCACCATGAGATTCGCCGGAAAATTTTGTAAAAAATCAGTTATATTTTGTCAGTTGACAGGCCGTTTCTGAAATTCATTCGTTTTTAGGCTAGTTTTTCCCGTAGTGCAATGAAATGTTAATGAAGCCATTTTCAAGTTTCGAAATTGCTTCGCAGTTTCGAATAATCACGGGAGTGAAATACCACATTAGTCGACATAACAATGCATTATATTGCTCAAATAACTAACACACTTAAATATTGAAACTATAAAAATTTGTACGAAATTGTATATTATTATTATTATTTAAATGTATATAGTATCCCGAACATCAAAATTTATTATGTTGATTCTATGTTGAATATGCATCTTTTTCATTAAAATACATTATTTAGTCATGAACATGTCCGGAAGCTTCAGGTAGACGTGTTAAACATACTATCACTAACAATTCAGATATAATTATGTGTGCCCCAGATATTCAAAACGCCATATCTCCCAAACTACCAATATTGTTTTTTCTAGTTAAGTGATTCATATGTAGAATTTTCTGGCGAACATTTTGAGCATATTTATTTAAGGGTATGAAATGGGGAAGGCAAATGAGGAAGCGTCTAACATAGCTCCAGCCATCCCAAGTCCCTACCTAGCGCCTCTACAGTCCACATGGCCTCACCCGGTAATACTCTATTGAGTAGCCAAGCTAAGAGGTGCGATGTTGGGTGGTTCCCGGCTACCTGATCTCAAAACTGCGAGTTTGGGCTGAGCCACAGGACCTTGTTAGGAGGTAAGCTTAATATAAGTTATTTTAATTTTTTGTTTCCTAATGTACAGTGAAAACTCTGGCCAAAAAAAGTTTAAATAATGCTCATGGATATTAGAAGAAAAAATTAAATTAATAATGGAATCACTTATGGAAACTCAAATGATGCAACTCTATTCCATTCGAAGGACTGCTGGTGAGATTGTTCTATTTTTGACCATATATCTTCATATATTGTATATTCATATAACACATATTTTACTACATTGTCATATACCATCATTACAGTAATGGGGAAGGAGCATCAGGGTATCGAATGAATCGAAGACTGGATGAGGGGTGTGGTAACCAGCCCAAGTCATATAGGTCGGAGAGGATTTTGACGCGCCTTCTAGCACACAAATCATCACGCAAGATAAGTTTGCACGGCCGACCGAGTCTGCCTTGACAATCGAGTGGTCGTGGATTCGAATCTTAGTAGAATCAGGCCATTCGATATTAGGTGACTTTAGCATGGGTTTATCCTCAGGCCCCTCCACATCCTTCTTACTAAACTCTGCATTTACTATCGACGAAGCCTCTTGTCAGGGCAAGTTATAAGAGTGGTACTTGCTTGAGCTGCGAATGAAACCTCTTGTTCAAGGGCAAATTATAACTTGTTCCGCTTCCTGGTTCTAGGAACGAGATTGGTACTGTAAAAGTAGTAAGGAACACATACATACATACATACACACCCTTACTCTGTGCTTAACTCTGCTTTACCGACCATGAAGCCTTTAGCCGGGGCTGCTTGTAAGAATGATACTTGCTCGAGGTGCGAATGAAACCTCTTATCGAAGGACGAATTATAACCAGTCTCCGCACTTCCTGGCTCTAGAGCTAGGTTGGTTGAAAATTAGTGAGAAGCGTAGATGGAAAAAAGCGGTGAAACACGGATAATAAGCAGTTTGCTCACTCTATAGCGATACTGCAATAATAACGAAGTGCGGAATAACACCTGGATAAGATCACAATAGATCAAAATGCTGGTCGTAGAGATAACATCCACAAAAAAAACCGGAAGTCTATGCTGGAAGGAGTGTCTTATATTCCCATGGAATCATATAAGCGACATTGGTTATAGATACACCCAACCCCTTTGGGCATTCACGAACAGTATTGACATGAAAGTTACTGGGTAGATAAATTCAATTCTGCAGTAATTCTACTTGTATACAATGGGAAACTTTTGGGGTGATGGTGGCTACTCCCCTACATGCATACATATCATGCACCTTCCAGCATTGGACAAAAGGTAGGAGTCAAAATGACTACTTGTCAAGCATAACTACCAATACCCCCCCCCCCCCCCCTTTCCTTTCCGCTCTTCCCCCTCCTCCTTCACCAAAAAAAAAAAATTTCCATTTCTTTCCCCTACAATCCCTTCATCAATTGTAGAACCATCGTTTCAAAAAAAATACATACATAAGGCTTGTCCGCGACAAAATTTGGACACCCCTAAACACACACAGCTTCGGAAATACATTAACAATGAGTGAAATATTTTGCAAAGTGGTAGACGTATGTCTGTTCTTTCTGAAAATATAACACTTGTGTATATTACAAGCGCTCAGCGTAAAATAACGTCGAAAAAAGAGCAGGTGCGAAAAGCAATTGTGTGCGGTCGCAATAAAAATCCAGATCTCTCGTTAAGAAAACTTGCCAAAAAGCTTGGATTTCCTCCAAGCACTGTTCACTGTGTTTTAAAATCGTTCGATACTCGCTTGACAATAGCTAGGAAGAAGGGAAGTGGAACGAAAACGGATCTGAGAAACCACCACAAGGATGCGAAGGTAAAACAAATATTACGGAGGAGACCAGATCTTTCTGTACGTACCATTGCTCGTAAAATGAAAATGTCGCCAACATTCGTGCACACTTCTAAGCAACGACAAGGCATGAAGTCTTTCAAGGTGAGGACTGTGCCAAACCGCAATGATAAGCAAAATACGACGGCCAAAACACGCGCTCGTAAGCTTTATCGCGAATATTTAACGAAGTTTCCATGCGTTATGATGGACGATGAAACGTATGTCCTACAAGACTTTAAACAGCTTCCTGGTATGTCTTTTTACACTGCCATGAAACGGAATGGCGTTGCAGAGCATTTTAGGACAAAGAAGAAAGCCAAGTTCTCCCAAAAATATTTAGTATGGCAGGCCATATGCAGCTGTGGTCGAGCAAGCAAAAGTTACATCACTACGGGAACGGTTAACAAGGAAATATATCGTGAAGAATGCCTGCAGAAACGATTGTTACCGTTCCTACACAGCCATGATGTACCCTCGCTGTTTTGGCCTTATTTGGCATCCTGTCACTACGCCAAAGATGTTTTGGAATGGCATGATGTTAATGGAGTCCATATTGTACCGAAGGAGGCGAATCCACCTAACTGTCCAGAGTTACGTCCCATCGAGCGGTATTGGGCTTTGGTGAAGAGAGAGCTGTCCCAGCACAAACAACAAGCAACAACTATAGATAAATTTCGAAAATCTTGGACAAACGCACCTAAATTGGTTGCCAACAAGTCTGCACTGACCCTCTTAGCAAAGTTAACCCTCAGAATTTTATTTTACAAATAAGATAAAAACGCAATCATTCGATTGCGCGGCTAAAAATCCATAGAAAAAGTATATTGGCATGTCTTCACTCTTTCAAACTGTTTCAGAGATATTTGAACTCGAAAAATGACGTTTTTTTGAAAATCTGTAAAAAGGAAGCAGTGTCACTGCTAGGGGGATAGATCAATCGGCATGAAACTTTGGGAAGTTGGTTGTGGGGTTGGAATGAACAAGTATGCCAACTTTGGTTGAAATCGCTGATGGTCGGGTCCAATTTTTCCGATTTTTGTGTACCGTTATCCGGGGCGAGATTGTGCCAAAAAAGCACATGTTTTTGTTCTTTAGCTCAGTATACACACAATTTAGGAACTAAGTTGATCTAAAACCTGTCAATATATACTAAATTGTTCAATTAACAACTACCGTAGAGATGGTTTAGTTACAACGAAACCTAATTTTACTGGAAGTGCATGAACTTTGGCACAATCTCACCCCTTCTAGGGGGTGACATTGTGCCAAAAACATAAAGTTAAGGTAAATACCTAAACAGTGAACATTACAGTATGAAGTAGTTCACATGGGGCCGTCCATGAACTAAGCGGACTATTAGGGACAGGGGGTCGGCCAAAAACAACGCATCATACAAAAAATGTGAAAGAAAATAACCCGGGGAGGTCTGAAATAAGTAAAAATGAGTTCGTAGTCAATGGACAGCCTTTATATAGCCAGTAGCGTTTCTAGGGTTAACAAGGGGGAGATATATGGAGGGTGTGTATCCTAAGGGGGCATACCTATTTGATCATTTAACAAAAGTAATCATTACTTCATTCGAGAACCCGCGGTCGCAGAACATGTGGCCCATACCACCCTCCTCCCCCCTCCTTAAAACTAGCAGTTTATACACGGTATAATATATTCGTCTTATTTTAGAGTGTTTATTCAAAGTATCTGAAATTTCTAGAGAAAAAGTAAAAATTAGTTTAAATTATTTAGCAGACCATGATGCTGTTTGCTCCAAAATGGATGATGCAATCTAATCTGTCAAAATATTGTGCTCAATAGTAAAGAATGTGAGTGTACTGGTGTATATATTGACGTATTTTTGTTGTGTATGTGAAATCCACAAATTGGCTCAATCATTATGGATTGGCACAATCCCACCCCCGTGAAGCTCGAAAAGTACAAAGTTTCGAAAAATATTATTTTGAAACCCTGTTCAGGCTAAATAGTTTGCTAATATTATCTGTGTTCCATTATAAGTTATTTATAAATATGTTATGTTCATCATCATTTTGAATTTAGGTCACCAGTTTCTATAGATATAATAAATTTTCATAAATAAACATTTTTGGTTTTTGGCACAATCTCACCCCGGATGGCGGTACATCAAACTAATTGTACATATTGTAATGTCCCAGTGATCGTTTTAAGTTTGCAAGACACGACACTATTTAACTTTAGTATTTACCAACAATGTCGAGGAACAATTGGAATCACTTTCCAAGGTCACACGCTAGCCTAGCCTATTTACCCTGAGCAATTTTCAGGGTCACAATCAAAACGTATCCCGGTCGTTATCATTCATCATTGGGATGATTTAACGACGACTTTGTCATACACAATTTGATGGTATTCATTATCGTTACAGTATAAACAACACACTCCCTCTCACACTCGCACGCACTCAAACACACGCACTCACAACGATTGGCGGTGATGTTGATTTATCTGATTACCTCATAGAACGAAGGCGGAATGTAAGTGGAGATAACTTCGGCCATCGGGAAGGCAATTCCCATCACCACCAGCAGCTTCCCGTAGAGTGCGGACAGCGTCGTTGCCAGCGCTTCACCCCTACCGAAGGAAGGAAAGGAAAGGAAAGAAAGAAAGACAGAGAAAAAGAATCCGTCACTCAATATAGGTATAGGGTCAAATAGTAAACGTTTCGCAATTGGATTGGTCAGTGAGTGCGATTGCACTAATCGACTTACGGTTTAACCTCCCGTGGCTGCTGGTAATAGACCGGTTCCGGCAGTCGCGACGGCCGCCGGTTGCTGCTCAGGATCGGGTGCAGGTGGTGATGGTGCGAATGGTACAGCACGGCCAGGTGCTGGGTGGTGGTGGTGGTCGCCGTCATCGCCGAAGGACTTTGCTGCTGCTGCTGCTGTAGATGGTGGGCTCGAGCCGACGGCGACTGCAGAACGACCGCTGAGCTCCCCACAGGGGACGTCCCGGGCAGGATGACGACCGGATTGGCTTTGACGCTGAACGTCGGCGTCTGGATGCGCTGAAAGGCCGACGACGTGGACGAGGTTTCATGTTGCGTTTTGCTGGCGGTGTCTATCGAGGAACCGACGCGGGATTCGTCGGTCGGCGGGTGGAAGTCCAGCGGCAGCTGCGACTGGAATTCGGCAGCTTCCAGCTGCTCTTGCTGTTGCTGCTGGGCCTCGTCCGGAGTTGATGAACTGGCGGCAATCGGCGCTGCCGACGCCGCCGTTGCTAGATGCTGCGAGGATTGCGCTGGCGATGACTGATTGCTGAAGGTTTCCGGCGAAACTATCGCGTTCTGCGGCACCGACGGTGACGGCATCAGCGGTTGCACCGGAAGTTCCATGTCCCTGGAAAAAAGAAACGGAGAGCAATGTTAGTACGATTGAAATAGCACGCAATTAGCACACAGCTGAGCCCGACCCGTTGCAACACAGATGATTCGAAACGGTCCCGTTTTGGTGGAGTGATTTCAACATTTTCCCCCTTCGGGTGAATTGACCGAACTAACGGCAACAACGGTAGTCCACTCCAACGCGGTTATAGTTTCAAACTAACAAGAACGGAACGGCTGTCTATATCTGGTATAGACGTTGTACTGTTTTGTGAATTTCAACCAGCTTGGCTGGTGATTGCAACTAACTACTGGACAAGTTTGAGAAACTTGATCTAAACTAGTATTTTGTTTTAAACTCACTTTTATTTAAACCGAACCCAGTACTAACACCCTTCCAAGCGAACACTGGTCCTCGCTGAACCACGTCTAACCTGTGATTGTTTTATCACAATGGCCAACGTATGCATTAACAAGGCATGATTGCCGCCGAATCACGGTGCACATTTCGTGTACTGTCGGTAAATGCAAGGTTGTGATGCGATGACCGCTGGATGTTAGAATCCGGTTCGAACTGGTTATCCAAATGGCAGAAATTTGGTCATGACGAAATTATCCCAATTTGAAAATAAATTTACCCAATTCGCGTTGCGAAATTGAGGTAAACTATTGTGATTGTTATTGTTGAATTGCAATAACTGTCAGTTGCTGGACAACGCAGCGTCCACCCCAGAACAGTACTGACGGAGGCGCATGGTTTTTGAATTCAGATTGGTCCACACACCAATTTAACGGATGTTGCTATTTCTGCTTATGAATTAGCAATTATGTCGTAGAACATGGAACCACTTCAGATAATGAAAAGTCCTCAATCAATACTGCTTATAATATCATGTGGCAGACCGCGAAAAAGAGCAGTAATTTCATCCCATAAACACTGTATCAAACTCCAACCAACTCCTACATGTTTATTAATGAATTGCATCATACTCACCCCGCGTGAGCGGGGTATCCAGGTCCATTGAATGGAATGAAGTACTGCAATTCTGTATCTATTTTACGCAGACGAACCGAACCCCATCCATTTGCACCCGGCAACACAGGCAACGACTCGGAGTCTACCGACGACGACGGCGATGACGATGGGTAGTAGAATTGTTTAAATCACTTGACATAATTTATTCCGAGCACGCTATCACTTCAACGAGCCACCGTCAAGCGGATTTTAATGAGAAAATGGGAGCTCTTTTTCCGTGCCGTAATCATCTTCTGCTCGGCTGGAATTAAAACCGATATGAGCTAATCCGGACAAGCTCGCTGGCAACCAACGTCAACGGACGATGTCGTCGACGGGACAACAGCAAAAAGAGAAACGTTGAAAGATTTATGGCAATTTGATAGCTTGAACGCGAGAACTTTATGCTTAAATGTTTTGAACATTTGATCCAACGATGAAATAGGAAAAAGAAAGTCTAACACGAAAGATAACCCGAATCGAAATTTAATTACCCGCCCACCACCGCTTGTTCGGGCGCTCCGCGCCGTTAGGCAGACCAGAGCCTGTAAGCTCACCGAAAACTTTTCCCATTATCACTCAGCAACATTTCCGTGCTCTGTGCTATGCTGTGTTGCTGTGTTGCTCGGTGGATGACACGTACTTGAAAAAGCATTCAGGTGTTATTTTACACACCACGGCACGGAGAAACTCCCCGCGTTCGGTCGGTAAGACGTCTGCCGGCCGTTGTCATCAGCACATCACCGATTTCGGCAGACAGGGGCAGACAAGCGAACTGTGAACTGACAGTTTTTCCCATCTTCCTACTCTGCTGCTGATGGCTGAGCTCTGGTATACGAGCGACGTACGATAAACGAATTTTCCTAACGCTCCAGACGGGCTCCCTGGGCGCGCACTGCGCTGCGAGCGGGGTCTTGGCATGTCATGGGAGTTCGGAGGAATTAAAGCGAACGGAATTAGATTAGCCATGTGGCCACCATGAGCGGCAAGCAGCGAAGATGATCAATACTTTTTCTGCGCCTTTTCTGGCCGCCTGGGGTTTAACGGGAATTTTTTTGATTGATTTATTGAATGGAAAAGTTTAACGAACTTTTAGTCGAGGGTTGACACACAGAATGATTTTTCTTCATATTGCTTTTGACGATGATCAGTCAAAATTAATTTGGCCTTCCACCCGGAAATAACTTACGAGCTTTGGAATTATATTATGTTGACACATTTGTTTTGGAAAAATATTGGATGGGTATATTATAAGTGTGAATTAGTATAGGGCATCAAAGCTGTTGAACACAAATTATTAATTAACCGTTAATCAGCTTTAAGAAATCCTCACTATAATTTGCTTAAAACATTACCCGTTAAGATAAACTTTTCTAGTTCAGTAGAGGTGAATAGATTAGTGTCAATTAAATTGACTAGAATTTAACATAACCGACTTCCATAGCGATACTCATCTATTTCAAAATGATTTGTCTTTGACTTGAAAATAGGTAGTCATAGTAGCCTCAGCATTTGGAACAAAATCTTTTTGTCTCGTTCCTCTTTCAAGATTTGTGAATATGTAGAAAATGGATCAAATCATAAAAAAAACTGTGAGAAATCATGCCAATGAAGAAATCCCAAACTGAATCACACTAAGTTAGAACGGATTACCTACGAATGGCCGAAACACAAATGGCCGAATCACGAATGGCCGAAACACAAATGGCCGAAATAACGAATGGCATAATATATCAAATGGCCGAATCACGAGTGGCCGAATCACAAAAGGCCGAATCACTAATGGCCGAATCACAAATGGCCGAAATACGAATGGCCGAATGTCATATTCGACCGAAAATATTCATAGCCTTCAACCTGCGCAAACATTGGGTACATGCTATCCTTACTCGCTGCCGCTCGTTCGGACTTAACTAAGGGATAATCCCTAATAGACAGTAAACCTAGGAAAATGCATGCACCTAAATAGTAGTGGTTTCTGCGGGGGGGCTGCCCCCCCGCAGTGGCCGGCGCTTCCGACGGCGGGTCACCGGCGCACACTCGCGGCCTACGGCCGTCTCGCCCTGAATCATCTAGGAAACATTTGCTACTAACACGGTAAATACGTCTCGCACTTTATAATGAAGATGTATTTATAATCAAGAAATATGAAGTAAAAACCAGTATAAAAATTATCTTTCGTAGATATATGCTTATATTATAATTGTAATCTTATTCTTACTGTCATGGATTTTCATAAAGAAGTAAATGCAGTAAACTACAAGTTTATTACCCTATTACTAAAGCGGCCGAAATATTTCATTCAATATCTCGCCGTGTCCATCTTTGGTGACCGCACATAGCAAATCCAACAGTTGTGTCCATTGTTGTTGAACACGGTTTGCTTTCCGCACGGTAGTTGGTAGTTATCCTGTGAAAAATGAGTGCATCCGGCGATTCATCCGATGTTGCTGGTTTCAACAACGAAGAAAGAGCACCTGTCGTTAAAATTGTGTTGTCGCAGAGAGGAAACCCGATGCTTTCCATTGATGGGATACTATTCAATAAAAACAAGCAGAAGCGGAATGCTTGAAGCATTCTGCTTCTTATGCTTTTTTCATTTCACACAAAATATAATCAGTATACGCGGACTAAAACAACATTACTTGACCAACACAGACATATTCATGGCGGTAAAACGGCTGCGGGTTTGTTGATAAAGTACTATTTGATGTTTTTATAATGTTATAAAAATTCTAGGCTTTGTCTTTTCTGCCTCAAAATCGGATACAGGAGGCGTACGACGCGATGGAAGAAACGATGCCTGAAGAATTGGAGAATTTCCTTAGATATTTTCGGGATACTTACATAAGTGGGAGGAACGGGAACAACAGGTCATTGTTTCACCCCACTCTGTGGTCAAATTTTAAGCCTGTCATTGACAAGCTACCGCGGACCACAAACAGCTTGGAAGCATGGCACCAACGATGGACAACCATTGTTGGTTCCAATCACCTGTCAATGACCAGGATCATCACAGAGCTGCGGGAGGAGCAAAAGGCGATAGAGGGGAACATCCTTAAAATTCTTCAGGGGGATGTTCCGAATTCGCGCCGAGAAATAGACGAAACAATCTACTCGAAATGTGTTAATGCTCACAAAATGAGCAGCAAAAATGTTGTTGACGCAGTTGCGCTTTTATTAAGCGCTAAACAAAGGCGTTCGTAAAGCATGTTTTGTTTGTTTAATAGTAGTAGTTTCTTTTTTGTTTGATTAAAGTTATTTGTTAACTACTTAGCAATTCATGGTTTTTTATTGAGTAGTTATTTAGGCATCTCGAAAAATTTCGGCCTTTCGTGATTCGGCCATTCGTGATTCGGCCTTTCGTAATTCGGCCATTCGTGATTCGGCCTTTCGTGATTCGGCCTTTTGTGATTCGGCCTTCTGTGACTGTTACTGAAATTCGGCCATTTGGATTTCGGCCATTCGTTATTCGGCCATTTGTGTTTCGGCCATTCGGTACCAGCCCGTTAGAACACCAAAATGACGATGAACACCAAACCATTAACGAAATTAACCGCTAATTTTGAATACAGTTTGCACAAATTGATCTCAAACTAAGCTAGGATAAATCCGAGCTAGCGGTTATCTTTTGCGAAGACTTCACTGTAACATCTTCATCGCCAATCCTAGCAACCTGTTGTATACAGAAAAAAATTGACAGTGTTATCAGTTGATTTACAGCAGCCATTGCGAAAACAGTCTAGTAACTACTCTCGATAATTTGCTCGTATTGTCAGCTCCAGTCCGGAGCAAAGCATTTGGACATCGTAAGGCACTTTCGTTTTCGCTGAATACAGCCGATCCGGCATTTACAACATCCATTCTGTTTTGAAGAATGGGGGGGGGCATCGAACAGAAGTCTGGTTTCGGACACCCGATGTTGCTGTGCGGCCATAAAGTGCAGTCGGTGTAAAGTCGGCCATAAAGTGCCAAGAGGAGGACTGAAAGCAAGGTGACCTCATCGTCCCGCACCCTGGGTGAGAGGCCGGAGCAACCAACCAGGGGTGAAGCAAAATGGACATTTTTATGCGGGAACGTCAGTTCGAATCGGCCTTTTCTGAGCAGCAGGATATCATCCATTCTCTTTTGCTTACTGCAGCAAATAGCATTTAAAAAAGTGGTGTGTGGGGCATTTGTAGAATTAGTTAGTTGTTATCTGAAATATTGTTGAAGTAAGCATTGCTATGTCTGTTGTATTTACAGAGTTATAAAGCTACTACCCCGTTGGTAACAAAAAGAGCGCTCTATTTGCTATCAACGGCATTGCAATCCTCTAGCGCCGTAAATACAAAAGATGTAAAGTTTCAACAGTTTCAGTAGTATTGAAGATACTTACTAGCTCTACAAATGCCCCATACACCACTGTTTCCAATTTGTGTTATATTTGTATAGACCCTGTGTGTATAGACCCTGTGTGTATAGACCCAATTTGTGTTAGATTTGTATAGACACTGTTTCCAATTTGTGTATAGACCCAATTTTGTTCATTGTTGTGAAGTTCGAATGGAAATCCGCAACTTGTGGTGGACCGGACGAATAGCTCGGAACGATAGTTCCCTAAAATGCTGTCAACGCTGAGGACGAAGTGTTCCGGATGAGAAAAGAAAGTTGTACCAGAACGGACCTGGCGAGCCACCATCAGAAGTGCAAGCCTAAGCATTAATTTAGCTTTTATGGAACGTCATAGTTCCAGTTCTAGTAGCTTTTATGACCAATTCCATAAAACCGCTAATTCAACTGTGAGTTTCTCTAGAACTTTCTGATGACCCCAATAAAACTACCTTCCGATCAAGTGGCCCTTTCTTCAGAAGGTTTTCATAACCTCTTTAAGAATCAGATTATAAGGTCGAATCTTATCACGCTCCACTGAAAGCAGCAGTAAAACCCATTATGCTTATCGCTGCTTGATAGCCACCGCCATAATTTAATTGAGCTTTTCTCTTCGTTTCACAAAGGTATAAATCAGCCAACCAACTTTGTTAACTTAAAAATACATATAGATTAGGACGTGGCATAAGTGCGATGTTTGAAGTTGGCATCAATTTTTGTGAGATAAAAAGAAGGACCGCAACATAATATATTTTACTAGCTGACCCGACAAACTTCGTATTGCCACAAATTAAACTATGTTGTACATAAATCGTGAATCTCGGATGACCTTTGTTACAATCTCGAATTTTGCAAGAGTGGAACTGAGAAGGAAAACAACTCCTCCATCGCTCAGCCTGATAAAATAAAGCGGATAGCATTTAAATATTCGCCATCATTACGAACCATTTCGCCGAATACCATTTTGCGGAACACCAATCCTCGGTTGACCATAACGCGGAATATATAGTTTCGCAGAATACCATTTCGCGAATAACCTTACGCGGGATGTACTATTTCACGGAAAATCTTTTCGTAGATAGTACCATTTCGCAGGGGTGACCGAACTGAAGGAAAGTAATAGAGGTCAATAGATCTAGGAAAATAAATAAACCTAAATAGAGGTGATCTATACGGGGGGCTGCCCCCCGCAGTGGCCGGCGCTTCCGACGGCAGGTGGCCGGCAACACTTGCGGCCTATGGGCGACTCGCGCTGTATTATCTAATGTTACTATTGATAGTTTTTGGTGGTCTTGTTATTGATTAATGTTTTATGAGTCTAAAATTTCTCGAGTTTGATTAGTTTTTGAGTTACGCAAAAATTACTGTTTTATTTGTATGAGAGTCCTTATCCCCGTACCACAGCGGTGAGGAATCTAAAACCATAATTAAAAAAATTCCTGCCTCCAAAACCCCCCACATGCCAAACTTGGTTCCATTTGCTTGATTACTTCTAGACTTATGAGGAAATTTGTATTTCATTTGTATAGGAGCCCCCCCCCCCCCTCTCCTAAAACAGGGAGAGGTTTCAATTCACCATAGAAAACATGCTTGTCTCCAAAAACACCCACATGTCAAATTTGGTTCCATTTGCTTGATTAGTTTTCGAGTTATGAGGAAATTTGTATTTCATTTGTATGGGAGCCCCCCCTCTTAGTGCGAGGAGGGGTCTCTAACCATCACGAAAACCTTTCCTGGCCCCAAAAATCTTTACATGCAAATTTTCACGCCGATTGGTTCAGTAGTTTTTGATTCTATAAGGAACATCCCGACAGACAGACAGACAGAAATCCATTTTTATATATAAGAAGATTGCGCAATACCAAGAGGATACGAGTCCAAACACACTAATAGCTAGCTGGAAAACCATAATAAAACTGTTAATAAAGCAAATTTGCTTGAATTACCACGTTAAAACTAGTTGGCTGCACAACGTCTCTTACAAACCTACCATACGTGTGGCGTATCAATACAAAATGGCGCACCGATCAAAATTGATCTTATCGCGGTTACTTGTCAAACCGCAATAAATCTGTTAGTTTTATAGAGCTACTAAAACGGTAACACCCTGACCAAACAGTTTCTTTTCTGCTATTATGAAGAATAACGAAATTCAGCACTAAAATCATTTTTTTTACGCGAAGCCATATTGCCATATTCTAGTATTTTGTCTTAGCTCGCAAACAACAAGTCATGAAAGCAAAGTATTTTGCAGAAAGAATTGTTATCAATCGGTTTTCCTGTCAGAGGAAGCAACTGATTTTGCTAAAAATTGAGATTGACTAACTGAATATTTTCAATTTGTTAAAGTAGCCAGTTTTCGAAAATTGCTAAATTTCAGTGGCCCGCTGATTTTATCAACCTATCATATCAAAATGCACGATGAAATTAAATGCGCACATGGTGCAAGCCAACGAAATTGCTTAAAATTTAATAAATATTCTATGGGATATTTTATTCTGGTCGCTATAAACCAAATCGTTCAGAATGATCTGTCAGTAAAACTAAAACTTTTCTGGTCACGGATATATTTTCAAGTTAACAAAGCTAGTGAACTTATTTAGTGTTTGCCAGAAAAGCGAAGAGCCTTTTTAAATTATGACGTTGGCTGTCAAGCAGCGAAAGCTTAACCGGTTTTATTGCTGCTTTCAGCAGAGCGTGATACGACTACTTGAGCTTATAACCTGATTCTTATAGCGGTTACGAAAACATTCTGAGGAGTGGGCGACTTGGTCAGAAAGCAGCTTTATAGCGGTCATCAGAAAGTTTTGGTGGAGCTCATAGTTTTATTAGCGGTTTTATGAAATTGGTCATAAAAACCACTATACGAACGAAATAAAACTTGGAATTGTTACTTGGGATTTGATCTAGAGTACCATCAAGGACCGAGTTCTACGGAATCAGTTGTAAGCGCAACCTGTCGTAATTGTCTGTATTAGTCCAGCCAGACAACAGTAGTCAGCAACAGTAGGATCCAGCAAGCCAGCAAGCGGAAGACATCGATAACTAAAGCAATCGAAACTCAAAGAAGCAGTATGTTTCAGTCAAGGTTCATGCATGTCGACGGATGGTTGTTGCCGTTGTTTATTGTTTTACAACAAACCACTATACTATCCTACCACGGATCAGCCAGGAAATTTATCAAAAGATTTGCGTTCTGAAAAAGTTGCAGCTGGATGAAGTTAGTTTCTTGCCGACTAGGCAGGCTTCAAATATTCAATTTCACCAATATTGACATTCAACCAAAGAGTGGTACAAAGACAATGGCGTCACTTTGGGTGTAAATATTAAAACGCATAATTTAACTCCAACAAAATTGTTTCGGTCGAATATTTTCGTGTCCAGTTTTCAATCCTTTCCCAACGACAAGCAACCAGCGTTGTACACAAGCATCAATTTTTTCCACCTCACTTATTTCACCATATCCTATGGTATAATTTGTTATGGTATTCGTATAATTGAACATGCTTTGACTTTGAATTAAATCTTACAAAGTTTGTTGATATTTCAGTTAGAAATGCTAAGTAACACTGATAAGTGCACTAATCACAACACAAATTCTACAACAAAATCAATCGAAATCTGTTGATTGTTGAGTATTGATCGTAATGAAGTGGTTTGGAATACTAATAATCGTTGCAAGTCTCTGCTGGACCCAACAGCAATGTGCCGCGGCTCCAAGTCCACAGGTATTTAGTATAGGAAGAGGTCATTAAGGATAATAATTCTACTGCTGAATTTTTCACTTAGCTACAGGATTTTAGGCCTGATCGTACAACTGAGTGCCCAGATGTTGTCCATTGTCCGTAAGATGCGCAGTTCAATAATAATAGCTTGTCAGCAATTTACTGAACAATGTAAAAGAAAATAAAATGTGATGCAAATAGTTTTTTTTTGTTTTCTACTCGTTTCATGAAGGATACCAATTTTAATGGATTGCCTGAACATTAACCGTGTTCCGAATGAATAAATAGATTTTAGAAATAAAAGTGTCAATCTAGGGAATTGAACATAAAAAAGGTCCATATCGTAAATTAAATATACGTACAGACGTAACTTCGGCATCATTCCATATTGCTTTCAACGTGCTCATCAAAACTCGTTTATGTGCTCTTACGGAATGCCAAACGCAGCAAAGCCATAAATTTTAGGATCGACTTTGGCGAAATACGGTTGGAAAACATTTTCACTCCGTGCCGCCCCCTTCCGGTGCCAAAAAACCACCATCGCGAGAAAGTTTATCGAATCGAAAAAGTCGAATTTTCCTCCTGCAAAATCAAACATCGCTAGACGGTAATTAAAACATCTATAGCCTGTGTATCAACAAACCATAGAAATCATCGTCGTCGTCGTCGTGTTAATCCGACACGACACCGAATCGAAGTTTATGAGTGGCGCCAGCAATCAAACAACCATTCATTAGCCGTCGTCGTTTCCGTGCGCTTGGCGCGCAAAGCCTTCATCGGGTCGCGGATTTCCACGCGGCCAGAAATAAACAAGGGCTAACTTGGTAGGGATAGAACAGGCCCAAAGCCCAAACGCCCCATCGCTCAAGTTCCGACAGCCGGCTGGCAAGGGACTGCTAATTTTCACCCGACCACCTTTTTTTCCTCATTGAATACAGAAGGTGTAAAGTGGAAAAAAAGCACTTTCCACAAGATAACCGCACTACTGAACTGCCTTGCCTGATGTGGTTGGTGCCAAGGGAGCCATGTCGGTTGGAGTTATGATCAATTCAGTTTTTTTTTCAGCTCTTTTATTTCACTCTGTTGGAATGTTTGAATGAGTGTGAAAAACCCTTCCTCTACTCCACTTCTTGCTTGGATATCCTACTTGGCTTTCGTTCTATCCATCCTCGCTTGGTATGGTAGTGTAGCATGAATCGATTGATGGATGTCGCTCGTTTTCCGAACCAGGAAAGTACGGCGCACGGAAGGCGAGAGAGAGCGCAAGAGACGTTACTGCTGCCGAGCGCCCGCGACGCGTCAGCAATTTCCTTTTTCGATCGGGAAAATGTGCTCCCACTTTGCTGTGCAGCATATACGGACGATTAACCGAGGTGCAAACGATGATGGAGCGTGTTGAAATGTTGGAACTGACTCTATTCGACTAGTCGTCTATAGATAAGCACCAGCGCCAAAGCGAAACTACAACGGATGCTTTATATGCTGTCCAATCTAGGATTGTTGGGGTTAAAAAACGGGGCCAGTTGTGGTATTTTGTTGATACGTCGTTTAGTGACAAATTGTTGGAATCAATACATTTTTTGTGTGAATTTACCACAGTTTTCGTTGTCAATCCGAAAGCAAAACATTGTCAAGGCATATATTTATGGAATTGCATCTTTTAAAAAATACAGTAAATAAATACATAAATTTTCAACCGAAAAAGGGAAGGTTCGTTTAGGTTTCCGGCGAGTAAATTTTGGTGTGGAATGTCTCGAAAGTATCCCTAAAATATTCAAACCATTCCAAGCATTTCAGCACCAATGACAACGGTCGATGGCGGTCTTGTTTTAATATTCGTCAAGGTCACAAAGAGCAGCTTGTGTCAAGTTTAGCTCCAAAACAACCCGGCATCGGTTACAATGAAATTCCATCCTTCGAAGAACGCCCCCGCAGCTAAACCCCACTCAACAGCAGATCGAGCAGCAATTTTGCCGGCCGGTCGACCGGCTGGTCTTTCTTTTTTCTTTTTTGTTTTTGACTTGGGTAGAATAAATCTTCCCCGAACACGAGACCGCACAATCCGATTACAGTTACTGGTTCTATTGAATTCCGCACATCACGCCGGCATCGGCAGAATCGGACGGTTACAGAATATCACATCACCAAGCGGGGGAGGACGGCGAGGTTTTTGTTTTCTTTCAACAAATGCTGCCAAGCCGGAACTGTAGACTACATTTCCTAATCGGAGCTGGCTTTCAAGTGACGGAATGGAAGAAAAAATCCTAGCGCCAAACAATGCCGCCCTACCCTCTCCATCAACGTTCGGTGTCATAATGGGGGTTGCAAATCAAA
Source organism: Sabethes cyaneus (assembly GCF_943734655.1). Classification (NCBI taxonomy): domain Eukaryota; kingdom Metazoa; phylum Arthropoda; class Insecta; order Diptera; family Culicidae; genus Sabethes; species Sabethes cyaneus. The sequence continues at coordinate 144,017,098 of NC_071353.1, read as the reverse complement.
TTGGTTGGTATTTTGTTTGGGAAACCATCTTTCAATCGCGAAACAAATCAAATCTGCCAGCCTTGACTACCTACTGACTGACTGATCTCGGTGTTGGTGCCCGGTCCGAATTTGATTGAATGGGAAAGATAGACCGTATTCGTTGCTGGATCAAAACTCAAGTTTAAACTACGACTTTTACGGAATGGATTGAATCCGTAACTATAACGATCTTTACCGGTCGATTGGTTCTGGCTTTGAATCCATTTTGCAAGCACCACAATAATTATTATTAAGATTACAATAACTGCAAGCGGAAACGCTCAGGCTGCAACCTACAAATCCGATAAGAAACAATCTTTTCATCAAGCTCATTCAGCTCTGTCGAAGTGGATTTAATGAAAATGAATTTAATTTAATTGATCACTACTGGTAAACTGATATCTGCATTCCAATATTTCTTCGTGGGGAATGTTTAATACAGAAGCACCAATCGCCGATGCTCAGGAGGTGCAATTCAAACGGCTAATGAAAAAAGTAGAAAATATACATTTTAAGTCAATAAATGAAATTTTTTTTTTGAGTATTGGCATCCATTGGTGGAGATAGGGGAGGAGCTAGGGGGCCAAGTCTCCCCTTAAAGAGATATAGCCCGTGATAGAAAAATCGACTCAGTATCTTATTTAACTTATAAACAACCACAGTTACATCCGTGAAAGACAAAGCTCTTTCAGCTAAATTATTTGAAAATCCCTTATGAGAAATCGTCACCGTCATAGAGAAATCCTACGTTTTAACACGTAGCTAGCTATATTTCATAAGTTGAAAAATTGAAACTACAAAAGAAGTACTTTCTTCATTGAATTCTACGTATAGAGTTATTCTGAACAGTCGTTCTATTAACTACTATATACATCGTCGTCGGAGCAGGGCAGAGCAGCAGGCATTCAATTCATGGTAAAAAAGAAATTGAAAAATCAAAATGAAAAACCAAAACAAAAGAGGTCCTAGATTACTCCTCTGAGGAACGACGAAAACATTCTGTCTTGAATTCTAAATCAAATTCTCTACCAGCACCCTTGGCACAAAATTTCGTTGAGATGTTGTTATGTGAAAAGCTAAAGAAATGGTTATCATCTCCACTGGCTTGCCCAGGCTGGGGCACACTGGGGCACGTGCCCCACGATCTCAGTAAAATTTTATATAAAACAAAATAATTTCTGTAATCCAGAAATTATCAGCAGCTTTCCATTATAAGCTCAATTTACAGTTCTAATTTCACGCACAATTACAAGTTTAATTTTAAACCAATTAATTTCCATTTTTGTGTTAAATTTTAAGTTTAGTGATGGTGGAAATCTCCAAAGAAAAAGTGGAATATTGTGACACATGGAAATTTTTGATTTTTTTCTTGTTTGTTAATTTTTAATCTTTTATTGCACAGTGGTCCAGAAACGAACACTAAGTGGAAATTTACTTTTGCGGCTAAGCGATTCATAATAGCTCTCAACAATGTTCAGCAAATTTCTACAACTCTAAAACTTTTTGTAGAAATAACTTTTTGTGATAATAACTTTTTGTAGAAAAGAGATAGAAGGATAATTTCTTCGACAAAGTTGTAACTAAAGATTATATAAGTAACTTTTTTATAGACATAGTAAGCCTATTTTTTATAGTTTCTATCTCACAGGGCGTTTTATATAAAGACCTCTCAAAAATCACTTTTCCGCTAATTACTTCAAATTTAATGGTTTTATTGCATCATAATGCTTTACAAAGTTTATACTCTTATCAATAGACATATTTTTGTAGAACATTGTATGTTAAAAACTGTTGAGTTACTAGCGTTATAGCACCGTAACTATAAACGATACAGCAAAACTTTGTTCAGAGAAATTAGAATTTTAGAAACAAAACTTTAGAAGCAAAACTTTGTTCAGTAAAATTAGAAAAAATAGATTAGAACTAGTTCTATAAATGTCCCATACATAATATTGTCATATTTGGCTCGGCTGAGACAGTACTGTCAAATGAATCAAAATTGAGTCAAAGTGATCGAACCATCCCTGCGTTGGATACCTCGCAAGGATTCATTTTCCATTAAACATAAATTTTTCGCCAAGAATAACTTTTCAAAAGGACGTATTTAAAAATGAGATAATTTTTTTAAAATTATATCTTAAAACTACTTATTTAATGAAAACGGCATCAAATGATAAGTTGTGGGAAATTAGACCTATTTCCAGAAAAAAAACTTCGCAAAATCGTAATAAAAATTAAACAATTTCTCAAAATATCCTCTCCTATTTGCCTCATTTTTTTAAAGACAGCTTAAATAATGTCCTAAAATCTGGCTACTTATGGACATTCTTTCTGATAATTTTTGAAAAATCTATGTAATTTTTATTTCTTGTGAAACTAACAAAATCAAATTCTCTACGCATCATTTTGAAGTAAATTCTCATATAAACGGTTTCTTGGGCCCAGCTGTTCTCAAGTTGTTGCAAATGTGAAATTTGAAAATTATTTATTAAGGTCAATTCATGAAAAGTATCCGATAATCGTGTAATTGACATGCACTGATTTGAATTAAATTTTGTCAGATTGTTTGTTTTAGGTCAGCAAGCGAGAATTATAAATTGGGTGCCGATTGGTCCTCCCAACGATAAATGGTCGTACCGCCTTTTTAAAAGGAAAGACTCGTTTTGTCAAGCCATTTCATTTTCTCTGGCTTATAGATAAATAGAAAAAACTATTTTCACATTTTCACGTTCCAATTGCAATTTAAAAGAGTCGAGTAAAAATGGCGTTTTTAGCGTTTTGAGCTGGAAATGCTCATATAGAAATCGACACGTCTTCGGAACTTAATTACAATGTTTCTTAACGCTGTGTTAGCTATCATCCAAATGCATCCTAGCGATAAATAAGCCTTAAAGTGCATTTTAACCTACTGAATAACTTTGCAGAACATTTGAAAGCAATAAAAAAATCGTGTTTCTTTAAACAAATCATTAATTTTCGCAATCAGCGAGAGATAGATAGTTACTATATGCAGCAAAGTTGCTTATTTTAGTGTGTTCTACAATTTTTGTGAAGAAGCTATATTTTTTGGGCGCATTTAAAAAAACAAAAAATTTTGTCACCCTATTAGGGGATTCACGGTTACCCTAATAGTATAAGAAAATGTGCTATATTTAATTAGTAAACTGCTCTAAAAAAGTACCCATTGAAAAACTACACATTTTTACGCTAGAGTAAATTACCTTTGTTGAGGTTTGGTCCCGCTGATTGATATCAATAATGAATCGAGTTTTTAATCAAGTGTCGTCATTATTCGATTTTCATCTGTCGCGTCGAATACTTGGCAGAAGATTTGCAAGCATTTTTTCGGGAGCAATAATCCGCGAGTGATGTAGACTTATATTTTAACTGTTTTTGTATTTGTATTTTACTCACTTGACTGTATTTTTATGAAACTATCGACAATCATTGGGGCTATCTCGAGCCCGTTGATTTAATAATAATAATAAATGAATTAAATGAATAAATTTCATCAATCATTTTTAAATATCTTTTGACTGGTAAAACTAATTCTTGTGAAATTTTGCAGATATATTCGCCGCGTCAAAACCTCTCGTTTGATACTAAAATAATTATAACTAGATAAACTATCTTAGTTAAAATCACTATAAATTGTTGTCATTTTCATGTGTTGTACACGACTGCTCATAACTTTCAAATTAAGCGTCCAATCAAAAAACAAATCAATTGTGATCTATCCGGCTATAAAAGCTTTCAAATGAGACTAATAGCGTATAAATCGGTTTGGTCATCTCTGAGAAACAGGCGTTCATTTATACTTAGTCAAAATAGGTTTTTTGAAGCTAACTTTTGAACTGCTTGTCCGTTTTCAATAAAACTTAGCAAAATGTTTAGTAATAGTAAAAGCTTTCGTTTGGTACTAAGATCGTTAAAATTTGTTGCGTGGTTCCGGGGAAAATGGTGTCACGTAGTTTTCACATTTTTGCTTATAACTTTTAAACGAAAAGTCAGACCACGAAACAGTTTAATAGTAATATACTAGGCAATAATACCTTTCAAACAAAAGTAATAGCGGTCGAATAGATTCAGCCATCTCCGAGTAACAGGCGATATAAAATTCAGAGCGAACACACATGCATACACACACACACACACACACACACACACACACACACACACACACACACACACACACACACACACACACACACACACACACACACACACACACACACACACACACACACACACACACACACACACACACATACATTGCTCAGTTCGTGGAACCCTAACTATTGGTATATGTGACTCGGCCCTCCGAGCCTTGGATCAATTTTGTGTTTTTCGACCAATTTATAAACCTTTGTTATACAGTAGGATTTCGAATTTGGCAACAAATGCGTGTCGCCTATGTTGCCAAAATCGAAACCGTGCCAAAATCGAGACCCTTTTTCGATATGAAAAAATTTAATGTAAATGCTTTAGAAATTAACTAAGTATCATTAATCAACGATTGCAACCATTTTATTTTTAAAATCTCCGCTAAGAGCTATCCGTCCGGTGCAAATAAGTTATTGATACCCTGCGCTAAGACGTAGTCCTACGGCAATAAAAATATTATTGTTCGAAACCACATAACTTTTTTTCACGAACATACTGAGGGCATCATTTCTTCGTCATTTAAAGCATCTTTGCAGCAACTGATTGATATTTAAACATATTTTTGGAAGCAAAATATCTTGTGTTGCCAAAAACGAATACTTTTGTTGCCAAAATCGAGGCATGCCAAAATCGAACCATGCCAAAAACGAACCATGCCAAAATCGAAATCCAACTGTATATATGTATATAAATAAAATCAGAGACAAACAGACTCGACTCTTGACTTCCTTTGAGCCTTGATCCTGCACTCTTAAATGAGTTTACCCGTGAATTGGTTGAATTTAGCTAAACTTGGTTAACCCTTTATAAGGCAGTGGCAACTATATTGCCACCAAAAAAAATTTATAATTATATTGATATCTTTATAGACGCAAAACAAATATTTTTCATTAGTGGCAATATAATTGCCACGGCCTTAGAAAGGGTTAAAACTACTCAAAATGCCCTTAAAGTGTACAAACTCAGATTTTGAGTAGTTTTTTAACCAAAAAATTGGTAGTAGAAACTTGAAAGTACATTATTTGTCACAGAGAATAATTCCATTATCGGTAGCAAGTAGCCAAAATTGGTTGAATTTTTTACCCAAAATTTGAGTTTGTACACTTTAGGTGCATTTTGAGTAATTTCAAGCTAGCTTTAGCTAAACCCGACCTATTTACAGGTAGAATCATTTAAGAGTGTGAGAAAAAGTTGATATCCTGAAAGAATAGTTTATTTTGTATTTTGCACTTTGTATTTTGTATTTTGTGTATTTTGTGTATTTTGTGTATTTTGCGTATTTTGTGTATTTTGTGTATTTTGCGTATTTTGTGTATTTTGTGCATTTTGTGTATTTTGTGTATTTTGTGTATTTTGTGCATTTTGCGTATTTTGTGTATTTCGTGTATTTTGTGTATTTTGTGTATTTTGTGTATTTTGTGTATTTTGTGTATCTTGTGTATCTTGTGTATTTTGTGTATTTTGCGTATTTTGTGTATTTAGCGTATTTTGTGTATTTTGTGTATTTTGTGTATTTTGTGTATTTTGTGTATTTTGCGTATTTTGTGTATCTTGTGTATCTTGTGTATTTTGTGTATTTTGTGTATTTTGTGTATTTTGTGTATTTTGTGTATTTTGTGTATTTTGTGTATTTTGCGTATTTTGTGTATTTTGCGTATTTTGTGTATTTTGTGTATTTTGTATTTTGTATTTTGTATTTTGTATTTTGTATTTGGTATTTTGTATTTTGTATTTTGTATATGTTCTATCAACTGTATCATTTCATCCTTTTATTTTCTTTCTACTTTTCCATTTCTTTTTTCACCTTTTTTTTGTTTTTGTGTACCTCCACCATTTTCTATTTTCCTTTGCATTTGCTTTATTTCCTTCCATTTTTCCCTATCTGCTTTTTCATTTCCTTTTCCATTCAGTTTACCTAGTCCTTTTATTTTTCCTTTTGCCTTTGCTTTATTTCCATTGCTTTTGCCTTTGCCTTTGTGCCTTTTCCTTTTCCTCTTCCTTTTTCTTTTCCTTTTCTTCTTTCTTTTTCTTTTCCTTTTCCTTTTCTTCTTCCTTTTACTTTTCCTTTTCCTTTTCCTTTTCCTTTTCCTTTTCCTTTTTCTTTTTTTTTCCTTTTCATTTTCCTTTTTCTTTTCCTTTTCCTTTTCCTTTTCCTTTTCCTTTTCCTTTTTATTTTCATTTTCCTTTTCTTTTTCCTTTTCCTTTTCCTTTTCCTTTTCCTTTTCCTTTTCCTTTTCCTTTTCCTTTTCCTTTTTTATCTTTCCTTTTTTAACCTTCCTTTTATATCCTTTCTGTTTTAGCCTTCCTTTGCATTTTCCGTTTTATTTTAGGCGATTACAAATATTTTAAAAAGTTTTTGTCCCACTGATGTTGGACCACTGAAGGGGGCGAAAAAAAGCAAAGAGAATTTTTTAATCAAGCCAAAAAAATATAGATTTTAGGCATTTTTACTTAAAGTTTAAACGTGAAAACCAAATCTATTCTTGCTTTTGATATACAGTAGGATTTCGAATTTGGCAACAAATGCGTGTCGCCTATGTTGCCAAAATCGAAACCGTGCCAAAATCGAGACCCTTTTTCGATATGAAAAAATTTAATGTAAATGCTTTAGAAATTAACTAAGTATCATTAATCAACGATTGCAACCATTTTATTTTTAAAATCTCCGCTAAGAGCTATCCGTCCGGTGCAAATAAGTTATTGATACCCTGCGCTAAGACGTAGTCCTACGGCAATAAAAATATTATTGTTCGAAACCACATAACTTTTTTTCACGAACATACTGAGGGCATCATTTCTTCGTCATTTAAAGCATCTTTGCAGCAACTGATTGATATTTAAACATATTTTTGGAAGCAAAATATCTTGTGTTGCCAAAAACGAATACTTTTGTTGCCAAAATCGAGGCATGCCAAAATCGAACCATGCCAAAAACGAACCATGCCAAAATAGAAATCCAACTGTATAGTATAACAAAGGTTAAAATAGGAAAAAAAATTATGAAGAAGAAAAGTGATAGAACCAGAGAAAAAACGAAGAAACTGGACATAAAATGAGAAAAAAAACTCCTAAAGAAAATCATGAAAACTTGAGAGAAAATCAGCATGAATTGGATAGAAAAGATGAAAAAACAGGAAAAACTGGATAGAAAAAGAGAAACAGAAAAAGAGAAAATATAGGAGAATGGGAACAGAATAATAAAAGACGCGAAACGGGAAAAGAAAAGAAAAAAAAATGATAAAAAAAGGAAACCGAAGACAAAAGGGATAAGATGAAAAAGAAAAACAGAACGTGATCTGTTGAAGGAGAAAAAGCAGGACATAATTAGACAGACTGATAACAGAAAAAAACGAAAAACAAAGTATGTACAAAAAAGCAAAAAACGAATATCATGGCTAAAAAAAGAAAAAAGTCGGTTACAGGACAGAAAACGACGAAAAATGAGACAAGAAAAAAACAGACCTGAAAACGAAGAATGGAAGAAACGGGATACGAACAGCGTGCAAAAAAGAAAAAACGAGAGGGAAACTGAGAAGAAGAGAGAGAGAGAAAAAGCGATAGAACAGAAGAAATAAATAGGAAAAAGAGGTCAAACGGGATATAAAAGGAGAAAGATAGGACAAAAACGGGAAAAGGGCAGAAAATAAAAAAAAAAGATACCGAAGAGGAAAAAGAAAAAAGGATTGAAAAAACAGAATAAATGTGACATCAGAAAGAGGAAGGACGGTACGGAGAAAAAGAAAAATGGGAAGAAAAGGTTAGAAAAAATAGTTAGAAAAATATGAAAACTGGGACAAAAAACAAGAGAAAAAGAGAAGAGAAAAGACGGATAACGAGAAAGAAAATAACAAAAAATTAGTGAAAAACAAAGAAACATAGAGCTGAAAATAGGAAAGAATGGAACAGAAAACGAAGAAAAGCAGAACAATAAAACAGTACACATCGGACAGTAGAAATGAAAAACAAGATAAAACGAGAGAAAGTTGAAGGACAGTGAGAGCAAAAATCGGAAAAACGGTACAGAAAAGGAGAAAAACCGGAACAAAAAATAGAAAAACGGAACTAGAAAAAAGTAAAAACGGAACATTAAAAAGTAAAACCAGTGAGGGAATAAAACAAAAAATATCAATTGTAATTTCAGGTAAATCTTCGTGCCTAATTTGCAGTCTGCGTCTGGTTTGAAGTAAAACTTCAGATTTACATTAGTCAAAGTTAAATCTAATTTAATGTCCAATGTGAATTTTAAGTTTAATTGCATATCCGAAAAAAGAAAAACGTGACTGAATGGGTGGGAAAGCGGAACATAAAAAGAGAAAAAGATGGGAAGAAGAAAACGGGAGAGAAAAAGAGGGAAAACCGGACTAAAAAACGAGAAGATAGCAAACGTACGCAAGAGAGAAGTAGAAAAATGAGAGAAAAGTAGGAAAACCTTGAACAAAACGAGAGATACAATGGGTGTAATCTGGAGAGAAAAGAGATAGAAAGAAGGTGAAGTAAAAGAGGAAACACAGCAACTGAAAAATGGAGAAACGAAAGTAGAATAAGAGAAAAAATAAACACGGAAGACAGAAGGGATAAAACGGCAAAGAAAACCAGAATGTGACAGAGAAGGAAATAAAGCAGGACATAATGAGAAGAAAAACGGAACAAACGAAAGCGGAAAACGGAATAGAAAAGGAGGTAAAAAGCGAAAAAAGACGGCAACCGGTGCAGCAAAAAAATATGTCGAAACGGGACAGAAAATGACAAAAAACGAGACAGGAATAGTGGAAAAACGGGCATGAAAATGAAGAAAATCGGAAGAAAAATTACGTTAAAAGCAGCACAAAAAAACTAGGACTCAGGAAAAGGGTTAAAAACGGAACAAAAAACAAGAAAAATGAGATAAAAAAGGGGGAAAACGTGACAAGTTAATACGGAATAAACTGAGAGAAATCAAAAAGTAAATAAAGAATAGCGAAACAATAAAGAAAATCGATAAAGGAACCGAAGAAACGGAAAAAAAGAGGTTAAATAGGACATAAAAGCATGGAACAACGGAAAAATAGGACAGAAATGGAAGAAAAAACGAAAAATAAGGACCAAAGAGCAGGGATGGCACGATCACTTTGACTCAATTCACATTCATTTGACAGTACCGTCTCAGCCAAGCAAAATTTGACAAAGAGGTGTATAGGACATTTGTAGAATTAGTTATTGTCTACAATTTTGCTGAATTAAGTTTTGCTGTATCTTTTGTAGTTACGGCGCTACAATGCTAGTAACTCCTTAGTGACTAAATGTACGTTCACTTAGTCACTAAAGAGGTACTAGCACCGTAAATCCAAAAGATACGGCAATACTTTATACAGAAAAGTTGTAGATAATAACTAGTTCTTCAATCGTTCCATACACAACTTTGTCATATTTTGCTTGGCTGAGACGGTACTGTCAAATGAATGTGAATTGAGTCAAAGTGATTGTGCCATCTCTGCCAAAGAGAAAGATAAGCGGAAGGAAAAAAACGACAAACGGAAGAACAACATGGCGGCAGGAAATAGTGGTATTTTTTCACGTTCGAGCGCGAATTACCAAGAACAACAACAACATTACCAGCAAAAAGACATCGAACCACAGCTGCGAAATAAGCCACACCTTTTTTACTTGTCTTCCATTCTACCTGTTTCGAGCGAGACGAACAGCAGCAGCAGTAGCAACGAAGGATGAGAATATTCTGTGCTATATAAGCGGTGGGCAATTCATTCAGTATTTTTCCACGTATTATTTTGTAAACTTGAAGTGAAAAGCCAATAAATGGAATAGTTTTAGTTTCAAACTAGTCTTCTGAAGATGCCCTGAAAAGTAGCCGATGTGTATACAATCCATTCCACTGGTTTAATGTTGCTGCAGCAGACCTGCGGACCAAATCCTCTATTTAAAGACATGGAAATTTATTTTTCTCAAACCTGTTATCCGCCTGTTCCGGTTAATCCTGTTAAGTGCCTGAGTAGAACACGCTTGCAATCGCCCACTGGTTGAGTGCTTGCTGTCGACTGACTTGCGCACCAAAACCGTCCTTTTAAGGACAAGATCGAAAAGTAGCTTGTAGCTTAAGTGGCACCGTTCCTGTTTGGTCTTTCTCTAGGCATGTTTACTTATGCCGCAACAAGGCTAGGAAGTCATTTAGTGTTATCCCTAGGAGTCCAGCACGGCTCCAACAGATTTTGTTCACTTCTTGTTATTTCATTTTGGTTGACTTATGGGTTAAAATAACAAAATCGACTGCAAAATTTCTGCGCCTTGAAATTAAGATCAATAACTACTTTCGCTATCAAAAATATCAAGCGAAATACTAATCATACTGTTGAACAATATTATTGGGAATTTTAAATTAGTTTTCATCTTGTCTTATAAGCATTATCATCATCATGTAGTTTGAACCATTTTACTAGAAGACATTTTATGTGACTTATCCAATTTAAATCTACTAAAAAAGCAAAGCCTAGGTGCTACATTCCGTTATCGAAACTTGACCTTCTGTTTTTATACGAAAGACTTCGCAACCAGCTGTAAGAGTGCAGGACAATTGCAGGCCTAGTTGCTACGATCCTATTGACTCTAACAGCCTCTCCCAGTCGAGATTCGAACATACGACGACTGACTTATTAGGCCAGCGTCATACCTCGAAGCCTACTGGGAGGCTACTTTAATTCTACTATTCATATTTTATTCTCGACAGATGCATATTTCGCCTACGACTTGCAGGCTTCCTCAGTGTCTGTTTTCGAACTGAATTAGCCAAAGCAATTTTACAGTTTTACCTTTGTTATACTATATAACAAAGGTTTAGGAATTGGTCGAAAAACACGAAGTTGATCTAAGGCCCGGATGGCCGAGTCACATATACCAATCGATAGGGTTCGACGAATTGAGCAATGTCTGTGTGTGTGTGTGTGTGTGTATGTGTGTGTGTGCGCTGCTTATTTTCTATCGCCTATTTCTCGGAGATGGCTGAACCGATTCGTCTGCTATTACTTTCATTTGAAAGGTATTATTACCTAGTATATCACTTTAAAAATTGTTTTGTGATCCGACTATTAGTTTAAAAGTTATAAGCAAAAATGTGAAAATTACGTGACACGATTTTCTCCGGAACCACATAACCGATTTCATCGATCTTAGTACCAAATGGAAGCTCTTACTATCGCTAAACTTCACACCGATTTTTATTGAAAACAAACAAGTGGTTTGAAAGTTAGCCTTAAAAAACCAGTTTTGACAAGGCTCAAATGATCGCCTGTTTCTCAGAGATGGCCAAACCGATTTACCCGCTACTAGTTTCATTTGGCAGGTAATATAGCCGAATAGATCACTATTGAATGGTTTTTTGATTGGATGTTTAATTTGAAAGTTATGAGTATTTGAATACACCACACCAAAATTAACAATAATTTATAATGATTTTAACCAAGATAAATAACCTAATTTCAATTATTTTAATATCAAACGGAAGGTTTTCACACTACGAATATATATGCAAAATTTCATAAGAATTGGTTTTGCCAGTCAAAAGATATTAACCCTCGAACACTAGCACCAACTTTTATAACACAGTTACTCGCGCGCACAATAGCCCAAAACTAAAGAAAACGTGCGCACTAGAGTTTTGACTAGGAAAACTTGGTTTTAAGTTTATCGAACCTTTGGAAGAGTTTCTTGAAATTGAAAGCTCTATCGTCTGGTAGAATCTGAATTTTGATTAATCCCCCTAAAAGTGAAATAAAAAAATTATTTTCCATCAGTTTCAATATAACACATTGATGTGTTCTGCAAAGTTTTAGAGCATATTATCACAAGAAATTTTGCCGAGGATAGTAACCTTCTATCTCTTCAACGAAGAGATCTTATTTATTGTATATAAGTTTGTAAAATCAGTTTTTCTATTTTAGCTCTTTTTGTAATTGTTGTATGACTTTTTCAAGTATTACAAAGTTGTATAAATAATAAAAATACACAACTTTGCTGAACATAGTATACCTCTATGTTTGCTTGTTTACGAACTGTAGAACTTTGATTATAAAAAATACCCTGATTTTGACCCCGAATTACTCAACTACCAACAGACGGATACATTTTACATTTGCTGGTGGTTTTGCTGCATACAGACACCATTTTTCCATATGAAGAAACGAGAGAAAATTCCAGTTGGGACCAATTGCGGTACACCTCACATGCTACTTGCTTCGTTTCCGTGATGTCGGGTTATGCTAATCTATTTTCCTAACAATTTAAAGTATTAATGCATTGAATAATTCTGACATTTTGCTCATAACAAGTTGATTGAAGAATATACGTTAGTATATACGTAATACACGATTTGTAACTTTATAGCAATATGGCATTCAAAAACCTACACATGGTGTACAAAATACAACAACGTGAGTAACCGTGAGTAACGTGAGTGAGTAATAAAAATTGATAAAATTTATTCGAGAAAACTTTATTGTTGTGTATCAAATAGAATGGCAATACAGGAAATTATGCATACAGGGTTACCTCGATATAAGACAACCTCGTTATTAAACAACCTCGATATAAGACAATTCGATATAAGACAATTTTTCCCTCGATATAAGACAAATTCCTTTGACATAGTTGGTAACGACACCAGAGCTAATTTTCCATTCCAAAAGCGGCACCATAAAGATGTTCAATATTTCAAAGAATCCTAAAAATTGTAAAAAACTAATAGCTCAAACGATTACAAATAGTGCAAAAAACGTAAACACACAACACAGAGCAAAATTGGTGACTGCTAATCCAAAAATTGTTTGGAAAAATCATGTTTCGATATAAGACAATTTCGATATAAGACAACTTTTTGAAAAAAATAATTGTCTTATATGGAGGTATCCCTGTAGTTCAAAAACCTATAAACTAGACCTTTACTACGCAATGTATATGTTAAAGAATAATATTTCATGTTACAACTTACTTTTACTTGCACTTACCCTCATTAGTAACAACTTGCACAGCAATTTCATGAGAAAAGGAACTATCAAAATTTATAAGTGCTTCTATTTGGTTCAAATTTTGTAAATTTATTCAATTTCCAAAAATTTCATGTAAACCAAACGTGTCGATTTCTATCTCAAATAGCAAGTAAGACCGTATAACAAAGGTTCCTTTCACCACTAGGTGGATTAAATCAGGTTTTTATAGGAGCTTAAGGTTATGTAATCTATGTGTGGGTATACAAAATTAGTGTAGGCAAACGAATGCAATGTGTCAGTTGATACAAAAATCTCTTCCGCATCCTGCTTCAAAGGGTGAGGTCATTGCAGGAAACCTTTGTCGGCGAATACCAGTGTGAATTCCGAGACGCTCCACAATGAATTAAACTACACGACAAATCTTCGACGAATTCCGGAAATTCAACTTGCCGACTCACCTTTTGTTTATAGATTTCAAGGCGGCGTACGATTCAGTTAAACGTAGAGAGAAGCGGTACCATCATCACACAATGTCACATGCTCCTAGGGCTAGTGAATGACATTGATATCATCGGCGTTAACCGTAGAGCTGTGGAGGAGGCGCCCACGCATCTCAAGGAGGAAGCAGCGTAGACAGGGCTTGTCATAAACTCTGTCAAAACGAAGTATATGGTAGCTGGTAGATAGCGTGGTAGCCCTTTGGGTGCTGAAACTCAACCTCCGAAGAGCAGTTTGTTGACAAAATGATTACAATTAAATAATACGTTTTTACGAAAATAGCTTTAGAGGTGCAAAACGAAAAATCAACTTGGTTTTGATAACATACTTTTTCATAATAACAATCAGAAGAAGACTGTGAGGAACAATCTAGTTCTATCAATAAATATAAAAGAGCATTGCAATATTAATACAAGCACCCTTATTCCCCCTAATTTTATTATTGTAAATCTTCCAATAAACACCGACTGATTTTTCCTCACATGCACGAAAATCAAGCTTGAATCATTTTTATGTTCCCGGAATAACAATGTTGGCAATATGCCGGCCGTGGTATTCAATTTACTGCGAAACACCGAGCTTCTTCTTACCGAACAAGGCGTTGCATTGGCTCTAAGGCAAGGCAAACTTCAATCGCATTCCGCCCCATCAGAGGACGATATAAAAATAAACATCTCCTCTGCAATAAGGCCACAGTCGAGTAAATCCCCTGCAATGGATCGAAATAACTGTCAAAACAAGATTCATTTCTGCAGGAAGATGCTATTAGGCGAGCGTAGCAACTCGATTGTTATTCCGGCAGTGACTCCACCGTTGCCTTACAAACATAAACTCTGCCTTTATAGCTGACCAATCGTGGAAAATTCTGAGCCAACCTTTCCCATTTAGCCATCCCTTTAACCCCAACCACATCAACCACCTACTCGAAGGTAGATAGACCGATAAAATGTGGGTCACCCCTTCGAAGTGCGACTTTCACTGTCCCGAAGCGCTCGCCGCTGCAAAATCATTTCGCTTGCCAGCTCGCAATTGGGGCAATTGCTTTATCGCATCACGTCTATCTTAGTTTAGCTATCACAACCGACATAACGACGATGACCCTCGTACGTCCGAGCCAGAAGCGGAAATTGTGCTCCCCTCTTTTCACCCTGCTCAATTCAACGCTTTTTGAACTAACCTGTCGTCAATGTCCAAGCTTGGCAGTGGCGGCAGAGGCAGCGCTAGTCCGGCCACCACCGACGAATGGTCGGCCAGATCGGGCATCGGCGGCGGAACCGGTTCCAGCTCCTCCATGTCATCGTCCAGATCTTCCGGATCCTCCGGAATGATTCCCGTACCGCCGGAGTGACTGGTACCGCAGGCCGACAGGACGGTGACGTCCGGAATGCTGGCCGTACTGCTGACGGTGATCGGTGCCAGCGTACCGGACGGGGTGGTCACCGTCTGCTGCGAGTCACCGGGCGGCAGCGACGGAGCCGATGCACCGGTCATCACGTCCTCGATGTCCGAGTCGATACCCTGGGCGAAATCCATGTAGAACGAATCTCGCGAATCGCTCGATCCGCGACGCAGTTTCAGCGACAAATCCGGCGAGCTATCCATTGCGATTGTGGATGTGAATGTGTGTAACCTTTTTTGTTCCGGATTAAACCGAGGTTAAGGGCGATTTTTTTTTTGTTTCGACACTGACTGGGGAAAAAACACTTTCACTAAGAGCGAAGAGTGGCACTCCACATACTTCCTGATCCGACTAGTAGCTGCAGCAGCAGCAGCAGCAGCTCGAAAAAACAATCCCGCCAGTCAAGGCGAAGAAGGTAAACACAAACACAGACAGCACGGAACCTGATTCGGGGCTGATGTCCTTTTTGCTGCTTCGGTTGTGTGAGTCACCACGTCTCACACGTCACACACTCTGGTCTGGTGGTTTGTTATCACTTGCAGCACGGCACGATACGCACCAACACAGCCACCACAACACAGTCGATCCCGGCGAGTCTCCGTCCGCTTCCTGCCAATATCCTTTTGGCGTACGCTCGTTTCCGCAAACACACACACAGTGACACCCGCGCGCTCAACACCCGAAATGCCGATACCCGAATCGGTCGTTGTCACATCGTAGTACTACACCGCTTCGGGCCACCGCCTCTTCCTCTCATGCCCTCCCCCGTGCACAATCACATTCACTGGAAAACCTCAGTAACGGGAGCAAAAAAAAATGGAAAATTATGATTCCCAATTTTGTGATTCGTCGAACAACCAGAAGCAAAAAAAACTTTAATTTCCGATTTCAAATCTACGTTCAACACACACGGACACGTCACTGGACCTGCACCTGTCAGCCCCAATCGGAAAAGAAAACTTAATTATGCACCAGCAGCGCCGAATTCAGAGCATTTTCACATTCCGGATTTCACTGGGTTGGAAAATTTGGACCAAAATGAATCACCAAACCACAGTTTCCATTCTCAAAACAGTACAGTGTCTTCTCGCTTCTGCTTCTGGATGTCTGCCGTAGCTTGATAGTACAACCGTAGTATGATGATAGTAGCTAACCACCGTCCGTCGGGTGCTGCTGGGAGTTGGAGTGCACCACCGCGCACCAGAGCGCACAGCAGGAGAAACAGGGAATCTCGGAACGGAAAACAAAACACTTGCTGCTCGGAGCACGACCGCGACGATACTAAACTACTAGAACCAACCAACGAACCAACCACCAGGAGGGCTGGGCTGGTCCGCATTTCTATCTCCTGTTGACTGGCGGCGGGAGTCCAGCCAGCCAGCCAGCGCGCGTCGTCGTCGTCGTCGTCGTCGTTGTCGTCATCACTTTCATTCAGCCGAAAAACAGACTCGCTCTCGACCGACGACGACGCTCGCCACTCAAATCAGTTGAGGAAAGCAGCGAAAGGGTGGCGAATTTTTTTGCCTGCGAAAATTCTGCGACTTATCAGCCAGCAAATTGTGCTGAACCTGTGCTGTTGGAGAGTCGTCCTTTCGTGGAAAATCTTGCTGCTTCTCTTATTGTCAGGTTTTTGAGACAACAAGAGAGACAAAGAGAAGCGACTGAACAAAACACGGACACAAACGGGAGAGTTTCGTTATGCGAATGATCACGAAACGACGTTGTCAGATATGTTGGCTGCTTTTTTGCGTCGATACGTTTATGCTTTATGCTGCACATTCATGAGCATGAACAGAACCTAAGAGGGAGCATGGAATTTGAGTGTTGTTGTTGTTTCAAGAGTGCGTTCAAGATTTTGGGTATGCTGCGATGACGCGTTGTCCCTCGTTCCGTCCGTCGAGTTTGTGGTACGGAGAAGAAAAACGAAAAATGGAATAGACTGCCAGAATGCCAATGACTCATGGGCTAGGATGTGTGAAATATGGAATACACTTTCTGACCTGTTCCGGAGTGACTCATTGGAGGGTAGCAATGATGCTGCAAGATAACACGAAACATAAGACGGTTTGCAGAGCAAACTTGCCATTTTCTAAGTAAAGAGAAAACATTAATCATTGGTTCATTTCTGTCCCTATCTCGCGATTGTATAGTAAATTCTATTTAAAGAAAGTTTCAAAATAATGTAAATTTTATGTTAAAATCTCAACGAACCGATTTCGTTCGCATTTTTTTATAACTTTTTATTTCATTAGTCGAAAGCATATTCGAGTTACTGAAAACGATGGTTTGGTGCATTAGCAGGAAGAACCACAATACACAAGATTTAATAAATTCTTCAGGTATTTATTTTTACCTTTGTTTTATTTATCGATGGGATTTCTGCGATACACGAAAGTTAACTTTCGAAAGCGAATTTTTGCCACAAACGTTGTCAGCTGAAGTTTACTGCGTCGTTCCAATGCGTCCTAATAAAGGAAACTTTCAACATTCTCGATAAAGAGGAAGATTTTCTGGATCTCTTAAAGGCGTTCAATTCTTAGCGTCCAGGTGAACTGATGCGATTGCCAAATCAATCATTCATTTTCAAGTTGAGGTCGGACTAATGTACAATATAAACCCAAATAACAGTTTCGGTTTTGTTACACGCTTTTGATTGCTTTTATGACCAAAATTGGCCAAATGAACCGGAATAAAACCATAATAACCCTGACAATGTTACTTGGGGAGATTTCAATCAGTAAGGGTCCTTGAAATGTCTTCCGATTTTGGTGATAAATCCTAGCTGTCACAACGGTGAGTGTTAAATGTGCGTTTAGAGTCGACTGAAATGCCGAGGTCGCATTTTCGTGAACAATAATAGAGAGAACAAAAGGCGCATATTGCTTCCTTGAGTAACGCTAGCTTTATTCGTAAATCCAACTTGACTTGCAAGACTCCAATATGAATACGAGACTCTAAATATGAATGAAACCACGCCAATAAATGCTGCGAGGTTCCCAGATAATGCAACTTCCGCGGCAGGATGTGGTGATTGATTCAATCAAATGCAGCTTTAATGACAGTGTGAACTATCACTGGTGTGCCCAGCCATAACCAAAAGGTTGGACACTCGACCTTTCAGAACAATTCGTTGAAGTAATCGTAGGATGACGAATCTATTATTACTTATTACAAAAATATCGGCCGATTAGATTCAAACCTCCGGACTTTCGGGTGCAGTTGAACTTGAATTTTAACTTCAAACCCCCATATACGGTTTACGATTGCACAAAGTTTTACTTAAAATTCAATTGCCATTTTTCGTCTTATTCTCTCACACGTTTTATCTTTTTTCGGTTCAGTTTTTTCTTTTTTCCAGTCCCGGTTTTCATCGTTTTCTCTCGTTTTCCATTTTTTCTGTCCCATGTTTCATGTTTCATTTTTCCATTTTTCTCCGTTTCCTATCAATTTTCTTCTTTTTTTTCAATCTAGTTTTTCACTCTCTTTTTACTATTTTTTCCCATTTCCCGTTTTCCGCTGTCCGTCTTGTCTTATTTCCTTTTTGTCTCGTTTCCATTTCACTCTAACATTCTAACTGTTTTCATCTCCTTTCCTTCTTGTTTGCCGTCTTCGTCTGTTACGTTTTTACACGGGGCAATAACGGTTTTTCCATCCTGTCACATTTATTCCGAGTTTTGTTTCGCTTTTTCCCTTTCGTGTTTGGTTTTTCATTTTTACATCTCTTTTTTTTTCGTCTTTCTCTCTTCCGTGTTACCTTTTTTCTTTAGTCAGTTTTTTTCTGTTTTAATTTTTTTTATTTTTTTCTTCCTATTTTATGTGCCAACTTGGTCCTTTTAATCCCGTTTGACCTCTTTCCCATTTCCCTCGTTTCCTAAATACAGTAATGTTCCGATATTGTCAGCTCCCGATTTTGTCTACCCCCGATCTTGTCTTCTCCCGATTTTATCAGCTTTTTATCCCGATTTTGTCTGCCTATAAATTTTGTCTAACTTTTGTGCTTTTAAACATGATTTATAAAACTTTTTAGCCTATTTAAAACTATTCTAGTTCTCTGGAAAGAGTTTTTGAATAAAATGATGCCTTCTTGCGAATAATTTGGGTCAAAATTACGGTATTTTTATAGTTAAAGTGCTACAGTTCCTAAACAAGCAAAGATAAGGGTATACTATGTTCAGCAATGTTGTGTATTTTAACTCTTTGTACAACTTTGTAAAACAAGAAAAAGTCATACAACAACTACAAAAACAGCTAGAATTGAAAAATTGTCTTTTACGATTTTTCATTCATGGGAAATGGGATTTTTCTATCTTTGCTGAAGAGATAGAAGGTTACTGTCTTCAGCAAAATTTCTTTCTAATAATATGCTGTAAAACTTTGCAGAACACATCAATGTGTCATATTTGATTTGATTTGTCTTTATTGATTTGCAGGCTTTGCCCGTTATCAGACTTAAAAAATATATAAATACATACAAACAAAGATTACATATAAGCATTACACAGAATTGTTTAAATATTGTCTAAGACTAGATTTTAATTGAGCGCTGGGCATATTAACAGAAATAACAGATTGAAGATCATTGTAGATCATTGCCTTTATTCTATATATGGGCTCGTTCCGGGTGTAACTTTGCGACCTGTTTGGTAGTTGGAAAGGCCTAACCCTGCGAAGGCTGGTTCTGCCTTCATAGCTCGTCACTTGGCTACACAAATATGGAGCATTATATTTTCCAGAAACAACGTCTTTAAGGAACAAAACATCTATTAAAACTCTACGATCGCTCAGGCTGTTTATTCCTACTAATAAGCATAAAAATCGGTAGTCAGGCATTTCGTCCCTCCAACCAAGATAACGCAATGCATATTGCACAAATTTTTTATGTACTCGCTCAATGCGATGTATGTATACATTATAAATTGATCGCCACACCACGCTTGCATACTCAATGGTTGTGCGAACCAAATCATTATATATTGCGATTATCGTATATGGATCATCTAGTTCGCGGCTGAATCGTTTCACCATGCCAAATAAAGAGTTCGCTTTCGTTACAATTTTCGTTTTTCCTCTTTTTCCCTCTTGTTTTTTGTCATTTTCTCTCCGACTTTCAACTTTTTTTATTTGGTCCCGATTTTCATCTCTTTTTTACTGATGTTTTTGGAGCGTCTTAAAAGAATACGAAACCTAAAATTAAAAAAAAGGAAAACTTTTTCCAAAATAAATTCCGTGATTTATATTTATTCGCGACAGATACGTATGTCGCCTACGACTTGCAGGCTTCATCAGTGTCTGTGTTCGAAAATAGCTTTTTAACTCCTTTTCTATCCCGGTCTAGTTTTCGTTTGTTTTGTTTTTCCTCCTATTATGTTCCGTTTTCCCCCTTTTCTATTGCGGTTCCATGTCTCTTTTCCGTTGTATCCTTTTTGTCTTCGTTTATTTTTTCTGTCCCGTTTTTTCTTCTTTTTGTATCTTTTTTTTCAGTTTTGGTATCTTTTTCTTGATTTTTGGGCTCACACTTTGCTCCCGTTTTTCCCTTTTCTCCTGTTTCATCATATCCAATCTATTTTTTGCTGTCTAGTTTTTCATTCGTTTCTCGTTATTTTATTTCCCGTTTCCCGTCTTCTCTTCTTCGCTTCTCGTTTCCAAATTTTGTCTTTTTTAACTCTTTTTATTTCCTTTTCTTCTCGTTTTCCGTCTTTGTCTGTTCCGTTTTTCTCCTTTTCGATATCTTATTTTTTGCTCTTTGCTTTGCCCTTTCGTCTCCGGTTTTGCTTCTACACACTTAAAATTTTTTACCGAATTCTGAAATGTGTTTGCTCCGTTTTTTCATATTTTCTCTGCCGTGTTACCATTTTCTTTAGTCTGTTTTTCCTGTTTATCTTTTCGTCTCCTGTTATATCCCGTTTGACCTGGTTTCCCCTTTTTTCTCGTTTCCTTTATCGATTTTTTTCTCTTTTGCAGTTCTTCCTTTCTCTTTTGATTTCTCTTGTTTTATGTTTCGTCTTCTCTTTCTTGTCTTCCCTCTTTTTCACCTTCCTTTTTACTTTTATCTGTCTGGCGTTTCCTCTTTCTACGTTTCTTTTCCTAAACCCTGATTTTTCTGTTACGTTTTTCATCTTTTTTCTTCCGTTTTTCAACATTTTCTGGCTCATCTTTCCTCTTTTCTGTATCGTTTTTGTCATTTTCGTTCCAACTTTGTAACCGTTCGTAGACTAACCTTTAAGAAATTTCTACTTTAAACTTGGTGGCTTATGCGCCACTCCCGGTAACCCGAGAGACCACCAGTCGTGTTAGGTTTGCCCGACTATGGTTTAGCATGAGATGTTTCTCAGGGGTCGGCTAGAACGGTACAGGGGTTACGCGACTGAAAATAGATACCAAGAGAACCGCTTCGCACCGCCGTGCGATAGAACCGCTAAAAACAGGTATGCTACCAGATCCAAACCCGCGAACGTTACGACCCGGAACGAAGCTGAAATACCAAAGTGAAGGCAACGAAAGGAAGAGTGAGTGATCCTTAGAATGGACTCTGCTCAAACGTACGAATGAAAAACGTAAAATAAATATTTTGAACTTTGTATTCAGTAACCGTATAACGTTCGGGCTGGACAATTGTTTGTCGGTTTTCTAGCACTGTGTTTATGGCCATAAACGTATCACATACCTGCGCAGGGTTTTTAACGATGCTCGACGATGGCTAGCGTTGTCCTGGTCGACGGCGAAGATGGCGACGTCACGGTCGATGGCGGTTGACTCGTCGCTAGATGTTCGTGTGTGCATTGGCCGAAACTAAAGGTGCGGAGGGTGGTTCGGCTGGACGGAAGGCTTCCGATTTTACTCTTCACGAGAGCGACGCAATGACCAGGGTCATGCGTACCCGGGTTTTGTCCTTGGCAGGGACCAACGTGCCCGGAAGACCCCACGTACTGCGTTTCCGTGATAGATCTCCCGAAACGGAATGAAACCCCTAGCACTCCAGAATCCAGCAAAAAAGAATTCCGTACAAAAAGCGCATGGAGCGCTACTGTCCCATGCGAACGGAATACGTGAATTACTACACAAAAAGTCTAACAAGAATTCAAAATTTACCTTTGTACGATTAATATCCCGGTACACTTGAACAGAGTTCACTTTTAAGGCTTTTCCAGCAATCCAAAGAATAACTCTACAGTAAAAAAAATCCTTTAATTAAACTCACTCACAATTAGCTTAACTACTTTGGTACCTTGGTTTAATTATTTAAAAAAACACAATAACCCTTTGGTTATTTTAAACTTGAATAGCACAATATTCGTCTAAACAGCTCAATAGCACTTTTGAGAACTTCTGTTCACCAGCCGATACGTAAGCGAAATGGACGAGTAGCTTGAATATTTTAATAAAGAAACCTCGGTTCTTTTATTTAAATTTTGGCGGTTTCTAGACAGCATGGCTGCGCCCACTAAACGGATAAACTAATTTAAGTATGGCGAAATGAGTACCTTATTTTCTCTTGCACACCTTTAGCAGCATAATACTAAAGTGACATCTAGTGGTCGTTACCGATTTATGTTTTATCGAGCTTTACTTTCATGATACGAAATATTGCACGCATGCAATTAGAATAAATCATCGCACGTGACTTATACAGTACGAGCGTTGCCTATATTCCGGCGTTACCCGAAATATTACGTTCGCGAAACTTTTCACATATGAGCAAACCTTTTAGTCGAGCTGAGCAAACATTAAAAATCTGATGCAAATAACATTTATTATCTAAATGTTACAACTTTCAACGTATTTTCTCTATTCGATCCCGCTTTTCGTCTTTTGTCACATTTCATTTCGTTTTCAATCCTGTTTTTTCTTTTCGTCTGTTCCGTTTTCTTATTATGTCGTATTTTTCCCTTTTTTCTGTCACGTTCTATTTTTTGCCGTTTTATTTGTTTTGTTTTCCGTTCTCATTTTTTCTCTCCATTTTTTTCTTTTTCGGTCTCGTTGAAATTGAAGTTGGATTTAGGTTGCTCTTGGACTTGAAACTAGACTTAAAACTGGATAGCTGGGAAAGATGGCATTGGAGCGGAGATTATTAAAATGCGACCAGAAAAGCTGGCCGTTTGTATGCACCGGCTAATAGATAGAATTAGGGATACGGAGCATCTACCGGAGGAGTTGAAAGATGGGTTAATCTGCCCGATCTTTAAAAAGGACTGTTGGACTGTAAGAACTATCGAGCGATCGCCGTTATCAATGCCAATTTACTATAAAGTGCTGTCCCAAATCATTTTCCGTCGACTGTCAGTCACCAAATGCTAACAGATTTGTGGGAACTTATCAAGCCGGTTTCGTCGAATGTCGCTCTACAACGGATCAAATATTTACACTGCGACAGATTCGGCAAAAGGGCCGTGAATACAGAGTTCCCACGCACCATTTGTTTGTTGACTTCAAAGCCGTATATGATACCATCGACCGGAAAGAGCTATGCAAAATCATGGACGAGAACAGCTTCCCCAGGAAGCTCATTACACTGATTAAATCTACGATGGATGGTACACAGTGCTGTGTTCGGATTTCGGGTGGATTGTCAAGTTCATTCGAAGCACACAGAGGGCTGCAAGGTGTTATGAACCGAGCGGATATTATCACGCGGGGCACGTTATTCAACAAATCTAGTCAATTCGTCTGCTTTGCCGATGACATGGATATTATCGGCAGACTATCTGTGGCGGTGGCTGAACAGTACACCAGACTAAAGCGCGAAGCAGAAAAGATTGGGTTAAAGGTAAATACGTCTAAAACAAAGTACATGCTGGTCAGCGGAACCGAGGCCGAACGACACCGCTTGGGCAGTAGTATATTGATCGACGGCGATGAGTTTGAGGTAGTCGATGAATTTGTCTACCTTGGCTCAGTGGTAACGGCGGACAATGATACCAGCCGTGAGATTCGGAGGCGTATTATCAGCGGAAGTCGTGCTTACTATGGGCTCCACAAGCAATTGCGGTCGAGCAGACTAAGTCCCCGTACAAAGTGCACCCTGTACAAGACGCTTATTAGACCGGTTGTTCTCTACGGGCATGAAACATAGACAATGCTCGAGGAGGACCTGCGAATGCTCGGAGTTTTCGAACGACGAGTGCTAAGAACGATCTTTGGCGGCGTACAGGAGAACGGAGTATGGAGGCGGAGGATGAACCACAGCTCGCACAGCTCTATGGCGTGCCCAGTATCCAGAAGGTGGCCTAAAGCTGGACGGATACGATGGGCAGAGCATGTTGCAAGAATGCCGGACAACTACCCTGCAAAGATGGTGTTCGTCCTGCAAAGATGGTTCCGATAGGAACAAGACGACCAGGAGCGCAGCTACCAAGATTGTTAGACCAGGTGAAGCGAGATCTAGCGAAGAGCGAAGACTCGGTGTCCAAGTAATGGAGAAACCTTATTCAATAGGGTTTGCCTTAAGATGGCAAAACGGTGAACCACATAAACTTCTGCTTTTTGCAAATGCGCAAAGTCAAATAATAACCGCTGGAATTCCGTTAAGAACAGCGGAGTATGACGCCGCTTCAATCTTACTGCTCAAAGTTGGAGTAATTTCGAAAGTGTCCATAAGTTCTTCAGAAACATTCAAGGCAGTCTGTTCAGCTTTAACTTCGGCGAACTCCTGATGAATCTCGATTGAACTTTTTCAATTCTGTGAATCCAAATGCTACGGAATGGACTCCAAACGATAGCTGCTGTTTCCAACACCGATCGAGCTAAGCTGAAGTACAAGACGCGCAGGCAGTATGGGTCGCGGAGTTCAGCTGAGATACGGAAGATGAACCCGAGGTTCTGTCGAGATTTAGCAACCATATGACTGTATTGCTCCCGGAAGCTTAGTTCTGAGTCTATCAAAACCCCGAGGTCATGTACAACATTTGATCTTTGTATCTTTGGCTTTTGAAGAACCTTCAAATTGAAACCTTCGAGCGAGAGATATCTAGTATGCAAAGCAGACTGTAAGTCGCTGACCAAATGCGAATGTTTTGTGTAGTTTTCTCGCGACTCATGCTGGGTGAGACTTGGGCCTCTAGCCCAAATACTTAAATCGACTTAAACTTAAAAGGGTGCCAAGCCAAGATTTGCGGAATCTGTTCTACGCAACTTCCAGAAAAATGTCAATAAACAATGTCAATAACAAACACGTTGTCTAAAATTATCGCTTATTGATAAAGAGTTGATCCCCAAGTAACACGCTTCTACCACATTTAGTTGATATAACTAATTTACTAATGAGCTAATGACTTGTATTAGTGATATATCAGTCACTTCAAGTACACTATGACAGCTGTCCTGCTAGGGTCGATGCACTAAATGCAGGGACAATGCCGTCGTGTTTACATTGGAGAGGAGGACGTAAAGCCAGAAGTGACTGCGAAATGCAACTCATGCAAATAAAGACAACCAATGATTTACGTTGAGTTATGAAGCAGTATTTTGCAGTGGCTGGGGCTAAAAAAGCTATTCCTCTGAATGAATATGAATATGAATGAGTTCAGGTTCTGCTAACACCCCATACGGTATTCAAAGGAAGCCGATAGAAACCCGGACTCTTTTGGTGCTACGACAAGGATCATTTGCAAGATAGTCGTCCGACGACTCCGACGACGATTGCAGTGCCTAAAAAAGTAATTGAAGAAATGTCCTAAATTCACCAACGCTGTCAACCAGAAGATTGTGGTTTTTATCGCACAGAGATATACCGGAAAGCTGAATTTTGAGAAACTGAATCTTTTTCCTGTGTGTGATACTTGCCAATATTCCCGGTTACAAGCGCCAATCCGAATTACTTAACACAGTTTATGCTTCTCGCCTTAAATTAAAAATTCTTGCATTTGGCAACACTTTTTCGACAGAAAATATAGCCTTAAGTATTCGAGCTTTGAAGGTTGCTGCAAAAGTGTCTCACTGCAACGCAGCACTACAAACCCGCCGAGATTCTAAACCGATTGGTTGACAGTGACTTTCATAGTTGGGTAGACGAAATGGGTTTCTTCATGGCAGTTTTCTCAAAGCGACTCGAAAAAGTTGACATTGAACTGACTCAATTTCCTCAGCGCTATTGTTGATAGTTTGGATTTCAGACGGACGAAAAGTAAGAATTCCAGAATTGACCTCACCAGCCAACAATGTAGCAATTTGAGACAGTCGGATTAAGTGGTAAACGACTTGAACTAATTTTGAAGAGAAAATGATTTTAAGATCATGTGCATACGACAGTCGTGGGCTCTTGATGACTTAATCAACGTCGTTGAAATAAAGCAGAAAAATCAGAGAACCTAGATGGGTTCCTTGAGGTATACCTGCCGATGCTAAATAGTTATCGGCTCAATAGTCTCCAACGGCAAATGTCGACCGGTAAGACATGAGCGAAACCATTGCCAAAAGCTATCGCAAACACATAGTTTATGTAGTTTTGTAATTTCGATGGCGTAGTTTATCTTGTCGAAAGCTACTGACAAACCGGTGTACAAAACGTCTGTATGAATTTGCTCTGAAGCCATGTTAATCGGCACTTAGATATTGCTTGGATTGGGAATGGAAAGGTTCTATGACTACCAGGTCAAATAACTTCCAGATTGCTATCAACGATATGATGTGCCGATAGTTGTTTACATCTCGTTTACATCTATTTTGTGAAATGCGGAATCCGGAAGGTAATCCACCTTCTTCAGGATTGAATTGAGCATGGACATGGTCTTTGCAAGCATCTGACATTAATATCAACGGCACCCAGCATACGACCGTATTACCGTATTAGAATATTCTTAGCTGCTAGGGCAACACGGTTAACGCTGAATACCCCTACGGTGGAATGACTTGCGACCTTCTTGTAAAAAAGGCATATGTTCTGACTCTGAGGAGCGGCAGCAACTTCCCCGTTGTATTTGATTGATGACAGGAGCCTGAACTCGCTCATTGCTCATTAACGTAGTTGTAGAAAGACTTCGGGTGAAACTTTAAGTTTGTTGCATTTCATTAGAGTTAAGGCTCAGACACAACCACCCGTGAAATGTGCGTAATTGCCTCTGCTTACGAGTCCAGAAAGTTGCTCGATGACCAATTTCGATTCTACAGTCATTTTTCTTGCATCCATTAATATGGCCCAGGAACGGTCGGCTGATGAGAGTTCAATTTAATTGCGTAGGCAGTTTTGAAACCTATCGGTTGGGCCGTAGGGTCATAGAATTCCACGAAATTGTGTACGCAGACTTAGTTAATGGACTTATGAACGACAACAATATTTAAAATATACGAGCTCTCCCATTTTCTCAGAAAACTTCAAGGGAAATTTTCCGATTTTTTCGTAAACCGCAAAAGCGTAAAACAAAATTTTCTCGACAACCCAAATATTATCCGGAATAGGTTTTTATAAAAACTCATTTATGTCTTTACTAGCTGACCCGACAAACTTCGTATTGCCACAAATTAAACTTTGTTGTAAATGAATCGTGAATCTCGGATAGCCTTTGTCACAATCTCGAGTTTTGCAAGTTTCTGGGGAGTTCATGGGTGTTTTAATATACGAATTTCCCTCACAGTAAAGTAGAAAACAACTTCCCCAATTGGTTAGCCTGATAAAATAAACCGGATAGCATTTAAATATTCGTCATCATTACAAACCATTTCGCCGAATACCATTTTGCGGAACACCAATTCTCGGTTGTCCATAACGCGGAATATAGAGTTTCGCAGAAAACCATTTCGCGAAAAACCTTAAGCGGGATGTACCATTTCACGGAAAATCTTTTCGTAGAAAGTATCATTTCGCAGGTGTGACCAGACTGAAGGAAAGTAATAGAGGTCAGTAGATCTAGGAAAAAAATATTACTAGATAGAGGTGATCTCTACGGGGGGCAGCCCCCCGTAGTGGTCGGCGCTTCCGACGGCAGGTCGCCGGCAACACTCGCGGCCTGTGGCCGTCTCGCGCTGAATTATCTAATGTTACTATTGACAGTTTTTGGTGGTCTTGTTATTGCTTAATGTTTTATGAAAGAGTCTAAAATTTCTCGAGTTCAATTAGTTCTTAGGTTACGCAAAATTTTCTGTGTTATTTGTATGAGAGTCCTTATCCCCCTACCACAGGGGGATCATCAAATCAAATCATCATTAAAAAAATTCCTGCCTCTAAAACCCCCCACATGCCGATTGGTTCCATTTGCTTGATTACTTACCGACTTATGAGGAAATTTGTATTTCATTTGTATGGGAGCCCCCCTTTCAAAAAGGGAGAGGGGTCCTAACTCCTAATTCATCATAGAAAAAATTCTTGTTTCCAAAAACACCCACGTGTCAAATTTGTTTCCATTTGCTTGATTAGTACTCGAGTTATGAGGAAATTTGTATTTCATTTGTATGGAAGCCCCCCCTCTTAAAAGGGAGAGGGGTCATTATTCCCCTCCTAAAGAGGGAAGGGGTCTCAATCCACCATAGAAAAAAAAATTGCCTGCAAAAACACCCACATGCTAATTTTGGTTCCATTTGATTAATTAGTTCTCGAGTTATGAGGAAATTTGTATTTCATTTGTATGGGAGTCCCCCTCCTAAAAAGGTAAGGGGTCTCAATTCATCATAGAAAAAATTCGTGCCTCCAAAAACACCCACGTGTCAAATATGGTGCCATTTGATTAATTAGTTTTCGAGTTATGAGGAAATTTGTGTTTCATTTGTATGGGAGCACCCCCTTTTAGTGAGGGGAGGGGTCTCTAACCATAATAAGAACCTTCCATGGCCCCAAAAACCCTTATATGCAAATTTTCACGCCGATCGGTTTAGTAGTTTTGGATTCTAGAGGGCACATTTGGGCAGACAGACAGAAATCCATTTTTATAGGTATAGATTTGTATGGGAGCCCCCCCCTCTTAGTGGGGGGAGAGACCATCTCTAACCATCATAAGAACCTTGCCTGGCACCAAAAACCCCTACATGCAAATTTTCACTCCGATCGGTTCAGTAGTTTTCGAATCTATAAGGAACATAGGGTAGACATAAATCCGTTTTTATAGGCATACATTTGTATGGGAGCCCCCATACAACGGTTTTTTACACAGATGGTAAAATGGACAACAAAGTGGGAGCAAGAGTAACTGGCCCAGGAATAGACATGTCAATTTCTATGGGTAGATGGCCAACTGTGTTCCAAGCTGAAATTCAAGCAATTCTAGAGTGTTCTACTGTGTGCTTGCGCAGAAACTATAGACATTCAAATATATGCATCATGTCCGATAGTCAAGCAGCTCTAAATGCTTTAAAGTCAGCGACATGCACATCGAAACACGTCTGGGAATGTATTCAATCACTCCAAAAATTATCTTGCCGTAACCAAGTCAACTTATATTGGGTCCCAGGTCACTGTGGAATTGATGGAAATGAAAGGGCTGATGCGCTTGCAAGATTCGGATCTTCTCATCAATTTATAGGACCTGAGCCCTATTGCGGCCTATCTGCTTCTGCTTTAAAAATGGAGCTGAAGGCATGGGAATGTAGGAAAGTGGAATCAAATTGGAATAACACTTTCAATGCTAGGCAGTCGAAATGGTTTATCTCTCCAAATATTTCTATGACTCGCAAAATACTGGAGCTTTCAAAGAAAGATCTAAGCATCTATACTGGTCTAATAACAGGACATTGTCCGAGTCGCTATCATCTGAAGCTTATGGGAAAACTTCAAGATGATATATGTCGCTTATGTGGCATAGAAAAAGAAGACTCGGAACACCTGTTATGCCGATGTCCGGCAATTTTTAATAAAAGATTAAGGTTCTTCGACAGAGGGCTGTTAGAACCCTTTGATATTTGGAGAACAATTCCCAGTACGGTAGTGCACTTTATCCGAAATGTATCACCGGACTGGACAAATGCTATTAGTCAAACAATGACGGTCGCTTCTAATAGTGGTGCGTCATCTTGACAACATAGCTATAGTAAAATGGGGGATATATCACAATAGATCAAACAAATGGTCGCAGTGATAAAAATACCCAACATGGAAAATAATAATAATAATAATGGGAGCCCCCCCCCCCCCTCTTAGTGGGGGGAGGGGTCTTTTGCCATCGAGAGAACCTTCCCTGGCCCCAAAAACCTCTACATGCAAATTTTCACGCCGATCGGTTCAGTAGTTTTCGATTCTAAAAGGAATATACGGACAGACAGACAGAAATCCGTTTTTATAGGTATAGATGGTTTTATTGCTTTTTAATTGTGTAATGGTGAAAATTTATGAATTCCCCTGTGTTCTGACGGTCAATGATTGCCCCGGGATAAAAATCCCGGTTCAGGTTATATTGATAACGAATCGCGGCGTTTCGAGGCGTCATGAAGAGCTTTCCACTGCATACCTAAGATTAGGGCCAGATATGAGAATAAAAGATTTTCTGCAGATGTTTTACGAGTGGTGACTAAAGATTCGAAGCAAAAAATGTTCCACTAATGCATCCCATTTCTGATTTCCACACTAACGCTCAGAAAGAGGAAAAAAACTGGGTGATTCCACAATTCCATTTCCACAGTTTTCCGCATTCGCAGTAAGTTTTTCACCGCACTTCAGAATAGTTACGACGTGGAAATGTGCTTGTTCTTTCTTCCACGAATCGCCATTGTTCAAAACCTTTACCTTCTCAAAAGAATGCTGCTTTCATTCATGGATTTCCAGTTCACAGTTCCAGTTGCAGGTTTTATGTGCTTTTTACAAACTCCCCACGTCGCTCCTCAACACCATTGGCTCTAGTCTACCGAGTGCATTGTAATAGCACGAGGTAATGGATGCCACACAACACAACAAAAACTACTTCTCTATTTACTTCTGACACACAGGTAATCATCGCCGTCGTCCTCTACTAAGACCATACCGGGTCTGGCAGCAGACAGGTGTTCTAAGAGAATCACAAAGTGCAGGATATAGCAGCATCCTGTTTGCAGTGGCATTTTTTTTTTTTCGTTTTTGCCTGTACGCAGTGGAATTTCCCGGGGTGGACGAACTGATTCGAACCCAGCAGTCAACAACGTACACAAAAAAAACGTACACAAGCGACTTGTTAAGGGTTTGTCATATCAAAAGGACTGCTTTGCATACGTGCATATTCCAGAAAAGCCCCTTGACACTGAGCCCAACGACATGTGTTCGGAGAAAACAGCTGCCCAGCCCGGAATTTAGGTTCTGACATTCGCCATTCGGTTCCGCTCTTCCCCCGTTGGATGGTGGAAGCGATAGACCGAGAAGGTCTATGTGATTTAGCTTGCCTACAGCCCTGCATGCAATGCAGGAACCGAAATGCAAAAAGGGTGCTCACTTGGTCATACCGTAATTGCCACCCATCCGTGAGGTGAGTTCGCTGTTCCGTCCATGCTGGATCGCATGCTAAATACACAGCCCCAGTCAGTCAGGGAGGATGCTTTACTCGCCTCCTATGCGGGCGAGCAACCAGCCAGCAGCGTGTAGATAAAAAGGGCTTTACTCAGCTTCTTTCAAGCGTACCTACCTACCTACAGAAGAGTAAGAGTGGATTTATGTGCCGGACCCTGCGCCGCATCGCGGCGTAACGTAGGTTCAACGCGTCGAGAGTTCTCAAGCAGATCATACAGATATTGGTTTTCTCCAAATCCTTACAAACGTTGCGTGGCAGAAACGCCGGATGTGTGTACCGTGTAAAGTAAAATGTTCAAGTGGCGCGTGACTAAGTGAGTTTTGTGACGTCGTCGGTTTGTCACCTCCGCCATCCACCCCCGGAAAGGAGTGCTAAAGGATGCTATTCTGAAACATAAAAAAAATCTGCAGAAGCAGTCAGTAAGAGTCAAAACCTTCAAACAGAATCGAGAAAGATTTTAGATTAACATAAAATCTTCCAAGGTCTGTATATCAGGACAATCATTAGACTGACGCTTTGTTCAGAAACATAAACGAAAATGTATTCTCTGCATTGGCTGGATTATTCCACTCAAATTATAGTCCTTAAAAATATCTTTTCAGCCAACGTTGGACGTCGGTGCAATCTTTATCTCATTGGGCAATTGTCCAAACGAACAAACGAACGAGGTGGGACGTCAGATTTTTTCCTTGCAGCTAATCGAGGTTCTTCTCCCTCGAAACAAAATGCCAATAACTTCACATTCCAAGCAGAGTGTCAAAAACAAAAACATCTCCCGGTTGGTTCGGAAAACGATTTCCCTTCCGGCAGATCCGGCATTGTCGTAGTGTGGCACTTCGTGCACTTACCGGGGCAACGGGGAGTCAAGCATCTGGTATAGGATATAGAGCGACTCCTGATGCGACTTTCAATCTACGATTTTCCTATACGGGTTACCCTCCACCAGAGACACCCCATGACGGCGGCGGGAGGGGGGGATCAAGCATGCATAAGCTATTCAGCGCACGTTCTGTGAATTCATTGTACTTACCGAGTGTAGAGTTTTCTTTTTTCCGCCAATTTTGTTTTCATCATTAGAAGCGCAGAAGAACGAGTCTGGATGCAATTTCAACCCATCAGCTGAAAACCGTCCCACCCACGGTGTGCTAACTAACGATGGACACTGTAGTGTTTCAGCTAACAGCATAACAGAGAAAAGGGTCCATTACTGGTAAACGAACCCTACCGCATTCGACGTCTTTGCGATGACGACGCAACTGTTTACAAACAGCCAGCGTGGGGAACACGACGACGCGTCGATTCGCAAACGCGCCCCAGTCTACTGCGTTTGAATTTTCCCGATCCCGGCCGTCAGAGATGCGGGAAATTCCAACACATGCACACACTGAGACGAGGGGAGACCCACTCTAACTGAATCGCATCGCAATTACATAATATCGAAAAGTGGATATCTCCCTTCTTGTTTTGGCTCGTAAAATCCACATTGTACGCAGTTAGCATAACTTGCACTAAATGTAGCGTGTGAGGTAAGGAGCCTGCCCTGCCAGGCGATGCGATGGTGCAATTTTGCGTAAATAAAGCGTAATTTTCTCCTGCGCAGCAGGAAACGGGAAAACGTATGGTTCGGAACAGGTTCCATCTCGAATATTTAAGAGTTTTTGTTTATGTTTTCGTTGTGCTGATTTGAATGATGGCATTGTCCCCCTTTTTTTGGAGGTAAGTTTGGGCTTTAGAATTTTAAGAAATCTTTAGGATGGTTGCCAAGACTCATCCTAAATGGAAGCAATTTATTTCGGCTTCCCCGCAGGATCATCATCAACACAAAGGCCTGTTTCCAGCTCGCCAGCCATAAATTAATCTCTGCACTTGTGCGAATTGTGTGTCACCGAGAGACGCACGGCACATCGTGTCGCTGCTGTTTCCGATATCGGAAGGTGCGGCTGCGGAGCGTAGTAATTCCCTAGTCGATGCTGCCTGCCATCATTCGAGTGTCACGTTTTCATTTTCCGGCCTGTTCGGTTTGTTATTTATTTGTCTGCATAATGCCGCCTGGGAGCTAGGTTTTTCTGTGATGTTTTTCCTGCTGCCGCTTGCAATGCTATACGGTTCGGAAAATGGGGTCAACATTTCTGGTCACAAATGTACACTCACTCGCAATGATTAATTTATAGAGCTCAGTGTCATCTTTCACTCCTGCTTCGCTTTTGGAATCACGAATCCGGAGCTAGAAAACAATGAATAAGAATGTGAAATACTACTTTTCATTTTCACGTACAAAAACACTCATATGTCACATATAATTCACATAAATTAAATGCAATTTATTAAGAGATAACTTAGAAAGTTTATAGAGAAATAGTTTTAAGACTGTTTCACATATTAGCACAATGGCTTATGAAGGTCATCCTTACTTTATAATTCACCTCAATAGTGTTTGATGACCGATGAATGATAAAGTGCTCAAACAACTGTGGTTGTCCTCGAATACTGTAGTTGGTAGATTCTGTTCTTCGTTAGATAGGCAGACTGGCTAAGGTTACAAATTGAAATCAGCCAGAGAGGCCTCTGGCATCCGGCATCTTACGGCCACCACGCCTAGACAATCCTGAACAGAGGACAAGTCTGCGGGTCTTTTTTTAACCGATTTTGTACACTCGCGACAAAGTCGCGAATTTTTACCTTCCCCGGGCGGTTGCCAAAGGGGGATTAGGCTCGGTGGATCTGCACATTTTTTTCCCAGCATTATCATCTGGGGTATATCTGTCGTCTTGGCCCAGGAACTGACGGACAATTGCACAGGTGCTGAGTATCGTTGATTTCTGCATCGCAGCTAGCTCTCGGTCTAATCTCAACACCTTCAGGTCTTCCAGCAATACTTTCGGAACCACTTCGATTGCGGAAAGCGCTATCGGAACTATCCTTGTGACCTGCTCTAATCTTCACTCTAACTCTTTCAACTCCACTGCCAGCGGACGATACTTAACAATTTTGTTACAGTGTGTTGACTCCAAATTACGGCTCAGTGGAATGGCGACGTCAATGATGGTTACTATTCGTCTACCCTTATCGTAAACCATAATGTCCGGTCGGTTACACCTGGAGGTCACCAAACCAGACAGAATAACAGATCGACCACGTTTTGATCGACAGTCGGCACTTCTCAGACATTGTCGACGTCAGATCCTATCGAAGCGCTAACGTTGACTCGGACCATTACCTAGTGATGGTTAACATGCGCCCAAGACTCTCCGTTGTGACGGTACCGACGCCAGCCTCGGTTAGATCTCGCGCGGCTGCCGGCTGAAGCAGCCAGATGTCGCCGCAAACTACGCGCATTCGCTCGAAGCTGCGCTGCCGGAAGAGGACGAGCTGGACGACTCGAAGACTGTTGGAACACTATCAAAAGTTCTACCAGAAACTGAACAGATCCCGCAAAGGCTCTGTGCCGCGAGCCGAAATGTGTCGGGATAAGACTGGCAGTATTCTGACGGACGATCGTGAGGTGACCGATAGGTGGAAGCAGCACTTCGACGAACACCTGAATGGAGCCCAGGCGAAAAACCATGGCGGCGGGGAAAGCGATTTCGATGGTGCAACAAACGGGGAAGAGGTGCCGGCCCCAACGATAGGCGAAGTTAAGGAGGCCATCATACAGCTAAAGAACAACAAGTCAGCTGGAAAAGATGGCATCGGAGTGGAGCTTATTAAAATGGGACCAGAAAAGCTGGCCGTTTGTCTACACCGACTAATTGTTAGAGTTTGGGATACGGAACAGCTACCGAAGGAGTGGAAAGATGAGGTTATCTGCCCGATCTATAAGAAGGGCCACAAGTTAGAACTATCGAGCGATCACCGTTCTCAATGCCGCCTATAAAGTGCTGTCCCAAATCATTTTCCGCGGTCTATCACCAATTGCGAATAGATTTGTGGGAACTTATCAAGCCGGCTACGTCGAAGGTCGGTCTACAACGGATCAAATATTTACACTGCGGCAAATCCTCCAAAAGGGCCGTGAATACAGAGTTCCCACGCATCATTTATTCGTTGACTTCAAAGCCGCATATGATACCATCGACCGGAAAGAGCTATGGAAAATCATGGACGAGAACAGCTTCCGCAGGAAGCTCATCAAACTGATTAAATCTACGATGGATGGTACACAGTGCTGTGTTCGGATTTCGGGTGGATTGTCAAGTTTATTCGAATCACACAGAGGACTTCGTCAAGGTGATGGTCTTTCATGCCTGTTGTTCAACATAGCGCTACAAAGTGTTATGAACCGAGCGGATATCAACACGCGGGGTACGATCTTCAACAAATCTACTCAATTCGTCTGCTTTGCCGATGACATGGATATTATCGGCAGAACATCTGTGGCCGTGGCTGAACAGTACACCAGACTAAAGCGCGAAGCAGAAAAGATTGGGTTAAAGGTAAATACGTCTAAAACAAAGTACATGCTGGCCAGCGGAACCGAGGCCGAACGACACCGCTTGGGCAGTAGTATATTAATCGACGGCGATGAGTTTGACGTAGTCGACGAATTTGTCTATTTTGGCTCACTGGTAACGGCGGATAATGATACCAGCCGTGAGATTCGGAGGCGTATTATCAGCGGAAGTCGTGCTTACTATAGGCTTTATAAGCAATTGCGGTGGAGCAGACTAAGTCCCCGTTCAAAGTGCACCATGTACAAGATACTTATTAGACCGGTTGTTCTCTACGGACATGAAACATGGACATGGCTCGTGGAGGACCTGCGAGTGCTCGGAGTTTTCAAACGACGAGTGCTAAGAACGATCTTCGGCGTACAGGAGAACGGAGTATGGAGACGGAGGATGAACCATGAACTCGCACAGCTCTATGACGAACCCAGTGTCCAGAAGGTGGCTAAAGCTGGACGGATACGATGGGCAGGGCATGTTGTAAGAATGCCGTACAACTACCCTGCAAAGAAGGTGTTTTCCTCAAATCCGGTAGGAACAAGACGACCAGGAGCGCAGCGAGCAAGATGGTTAGACCAGGTGGAGCGAGATCTGGCGGAGAGTACTCGGTGTCCGAGGAATTGGAGAGCGGTAGCCCTCAACCGAGTTGCATGGAGAAACTTTGTTCAACAAGCTTTGTCTTAGGACGGCAAGCCACCTAAGTAAGTAATATCCGGTCGGTTGTGGTGAATAACAAGGTCCGTCAGAACGATGCGGTCCCAATACAGCTTGAAACGGTCATTTTCTAAGCCGGGATCTGGTTTGTAGCGCTAATTTGGCACATCTTCCTCCAACAAACTACATTACAGCGCCAATTTCTGGTGCAAAATCTTTGCTACGTTGTTATGGCGTTCTGTATAGGCTGCATTTGCTAGTACTAGGCAGCCAGCTATAACGTGGTCGATGGTTTCTTGTGGTTGATGGCATATTCGGCATACACCCTCTACATCCTGATGCCAGATATACCGTCTACAATTTCTCGTCGACATAATCCCGTCTTGAAAGGCTATCATGTTGGATTCGACCACTAGAGAGAGTTCGCCACGGGAGAGCCATAAGGTCGACGCGACCTTGTCGACATAAGGCCGGTTCAATTGGTAGGGGTGAGCACCATGTACTGCTTTCTGCTTCCAAGATGCAATCTTCTCTTCCATCGGCATTAGATTGCATCTGAGGTCGTAGTCTGGTTGCGCCAGATGTAAAGCGTTGTAGCCCCTATCAGCGGCACAAACAGCTCGGTATATTCCGTGTCGAGTTGCGAATTCTACAAAATATTCACGCATCTGACGCACCTGAGCAACGCACAGTGCTTGAATGTCGACTATTCCTACAACCCCTTCTATTCGTGCTAAAGTAAATCTCTCCAGTGCCGATTGAGGATGGCGCATACCCACTTGTTTGAATTCTCGCCGCACCTTCCTCTCAAGAACTTCTAGGTCAGTTTTGCTCCACTTCACTACTCCGAAATTGTAGGTTAACAAAGGAATGGCAAATATATTCAGTGCTCGTTCCTTATTGCCCGCGTTGAGGAAAGACTTTAGGACATGGTTCACTCGACATAAAAATTTATCCCGCTGCTCTATCTTGATGGCGGTGTGGCGAATACTAGTGAGCTGGCTGAAACTAAGGTATTTGTACGATTCGCTTAGAACCATATCCCTAATCATTTCCCCATCATAGACCTCGTAGCCATCAAAACTAGTCAAGCACCCTGCTTGAAGCTGTACTGATCGGCATTTGTCATGCCCAAATTTCATTCCGATATCGCTGCTTACTCTTTCTAATAATTTGATAGCTACTCCTAGTCGTTCTGTAGATTCAGAATAGATCTTGAGATCATCCATATAAAAGGTATGGGTCACATTTTCATGCTCGCCGTCGCCATACCGTAGCTTATAGCCGTGACCGTCTCTGTTAAGCGTTCTGCTAAGGGGGTTCAAAGCTAGGCAAAACCAAAGCGGGCAGAACGAATCCCCTTGGAAGATACCTCTTTGAATCCGCAACGTTCTCGAGCGCAATACAGCTTTCGCATCACTAAGTTGTACTGTAGTAGCCCACTGCCTCATCGCATGCTGCAGGAACCTTACGACTACTGGGTCTATTTTATACATTCCAACACCTTAATTAAGGCGTGTGAGGTATGGAGTCGTATGCTTTCTTGTAGTCAATATAAGCCATTCTGAGATTCCTCTGGCTGTGCACCGCTTGCCCCACAATGACTGCAGGCCATCTCTGTAATTGGGCTTCTCGTTGCTAATTTACTCGTAGAACGCTTTTTCGTTATCACTGAATATCTTGTTTTGCTGTCGACGTTTTGAAGAGTCTGTGTAACGCCTTAGACACTTCGATAAAACGCTGCTGTATTAGTGTGTCGATTCTCTCTGTTAGCTGGTGAGCTTCCAGTTGAAGAAGGTCAATAGGTTGCATGATCGCAGCTACATGGCGGCACAATCTGGCTGTTCTTCCGCCATTTATATACGCTATCAGCCTTCCAATTGCAACTCGTTTGTTTGAGATTCTTTGCTCCAACCGTTTCTGCCACTGAGGCTTACGCTGTTCTCCAACATAGTTGGGTGTCTCACCGTTGTTCGCAATCCCAAGCTTCTAGCAGCCGCAACAGCTGCACAAAATATTATCAACTGTAAATCCTCTAGGTCCTGTCCAAACAACAATGTGAGTTTTATTGTACTCTTATCGTGGTCTTCAAGACCAATTTTGGTCTAAAATGCCATCATAAGAGTGTAATAAAACTCAAATTGTTACTTGGGTGGGCAGCATTCAAATGCAATGGCAAAACATGACCATTAAGGATATTGATTGTAATTACTAGCTTGCGGGAGAATCGCAGTCTTGGTAATTTGTGCCGCAATAGAGGGTCAGTATCGTGGAACTGTGCGACTGCTTCGCCCATATGGAAGACCAAATCTCGTAACAACTGCTGATCAAGTCGTGGTTCTTCGGGCAAAAGTCCGGGTACATTTACCTCCACCGGGGCTAAGGATTCGTGGACCTCACTTGCATTTGCATCACAAAGCCGCATTGAGCTTCGTCTCGACACATCACTCGCATTGTAATTCCTCCTGTCCATTTCGCTACGGACCTGTTACCATACGGGCCATATTATTCCGCAGAATTGCTCGTCGTCTTGCACTTATCGCATTTCGATCCAGCCGTCCCGAATACTGCGGATAAACCTCGTTGAATATTGCAGAACTCGAGACCTACCACTCATGTCCGTTTCCAATGCTGTGCAAATATAGTAGGCGCGAATCACGGATCTTTTCATTTCCACTCTCCACTTGATTCGCCGCCTTTGATTACCTTTGATTGGTGTCCTAGCTAGCATTTTCATATGTATAAAACAGGTAAAAATCAGCATTACGTATAGATATACATGCTAAATAAATCGTATTTCATGCGCAAAATTGGCATATCCGTACTATTTTGGAGGCGATATACGTGATTACGAATAATTTTGAGCGTTACGACTATATAAGTATTTATATACGATAATATCCGATTAAGCGCGAGTCGCTCCGTACTACTCTACGATTTTGTGCTGAAAATCGTATGTATGTCAGTCATTATCATTATATACGACAAAAAATTAACTTGATCCCACTTTATCCAGCTTTAGCTACGATTTCGAGTTTGTTAGGAGATATTTACGATAGTTTTCGTACATTGATATACGAGTTGGTGCTAGCTGGGGTACGACTGGCGTCTCTGAGTCGCAACAGGCGCAGCGTTGTTTAAGTGAACCCGGTTGGAAGCCCGCTTTTGCACTTCAACTTTCAACCGCTGGCTGCTTGCTTTTCTCCCCATTCCAGGGCCAGCTCTAGTCGGGGGCCCTCCTCGGGCGATCGCATGCCAATAACTCTTGATGATCGTAACTCCATTATGGGTGTATCTTCATTTACCCGAGGATAAAAGGGAGACTGGGCTGTGCTTAATGCGGCATTACTCGCTTTGACGGAGCTGCTTCCGGATACTGTGGTATTTTATAGAAATTCGACAGGGCCAGGGCATTGTCATGTTTGGCTCGGCTGAGACGGTACTGTCAAATGAATCAAAATTGAGTCAAAGTGATCGAACCATCCCTGATGAGGAGATCAGTCGTATGAATAGTTTTGAGGAAGACGGACGGTAATAAGCGCGAGTTGAATATTGTTTAAAAAAATTGATTGATGTTATGTTGTTAATTGTATGAAAATGTGTATTACTGAAGGTATTGAACCGTCAGAACACGACAATTAGCTCGAAATAGTTGTTCTATTTCTTCACGATCTCTGTCCTGCTTTTGTGTTTTTTTACTTCTCTGGATCGTGATCAATTAGTTCCTTGCTCGTCGCTATTTTGACGTCGTCGGCGTAATACAGGCGGCATCCACGTGGCAGTATGGCAGAAAGTTCGTTGATGAATAGCGAAAACAAAAAGGGTCCAAGATTGCTCCCCTGGGGAATGCCGGTAACATCGGTAAACAATCTAGAACGAGAAGTTACAATCTTTACGGAAAGCGATCGGTTTATCAAATAGGATCTGAACCAGGCGATCAAGGACATGTAGTCTCCGAGTTTCTCTAGTTTGCTTAACAGAACTCCGAGATCCACTCGATCAAATGCCGCCTTGAAACGAGTGTAGGCAGCATCATCCTGTCCACCAGTACCCATTGTGCGAACATAGAGTGATGCTGATTCAATCAGACATGTCGCTATAGATCGCTTAGGATAGTATGTATGCTGAAATGTTATTCTATAACATCACTGTTCATTACTTGTTTTACGTTTATCGACGCGGACGGTTTATTGAGGTTTACTTTAGCCTTTGGACTTTAGCAATAGCCCGTGGTAGATCAACGGATCTCGGGGTTGCTTGAGGGACTAAGTTCTTCAGTTGGCGATAGCCCGATTGGGGTCGCATTGAATGCACAAAGTCTGAAGTTGAAATGGCTTGTTTTATTATTTGAAAGGTTTGCTTTTATAGTTAAATTTTGGTGGAAAATATCGGTAATGCATATCGATATTTTCCTTATTCTAAATGCATTCTTAAAGCTAAAAAGAGATAGACTACTGGGACAGAAAGATTCTTTGTTCGATACATTGGGTTCTGGAATTGTAATTCGAGTCCTTACACCGAGTCACATAGGCCACCGACAGGTCGGAGAGCCAGCTCAGCAAAATGCGTGCACTTGTGAAGTGTATGCATGGCGCTGGTGCTTGCGTTCGGTGCCCGCCGTGTGTCTCAATACGATCGGAGTTGTCTGTTTTGTTTTGCTTGTTGCATAATATTTATTTACATGATGTTGTGCATGGATAGGGTAGAGTACGGATGGTACAATTCTTATATGAGCAAAAAAGCGCCTCAATGATAATGGTCTCATAAACTTTTGAACAACAGCAAAAAGAGGTGATGCCTCTGTAATTAAGAACCTCTCTTGTCACCTTTCCTGTAAAAAGGGAACACAAGTTGTTCTTGCAGTTGTGGGTGTGGCATCCTGGTATTTACCATATTGGAAGATTTGCCAGATTTATCAGAGTGAGTTGACAGCTTCCCGTCATCCAATGACCAATGACTTCAGCAAGGTAAGGTTGATAGACGTACAACTTCAATGACAAGATAAGGTGGATACTGCGACTGTTATGCGTGGAACAGAGATGGACTGAATTCTGCATCAGATTTTGGGCCTAATTTTTGATCAAATTTTGGATCAGGTTCTGGACCTGAACAAGATCTTGGAGCTGCATCACATTCTAGATCAGATTTGGACCAGATTTGGGATATTTTGGACAAGATTCTAGATCTGGACCAGGATTGTGGACCTTGCCCCGTGTCTGGACCACATATTTTATCAGACTTAAAGCCAGATTTTGTATCAAATTTGGGTCCAGCTTCTGAAACTGGACGGAAATATACACCAGATTTTGGACCACATTTTTTATCAGATTTTAAACCAGCAATAAGATTTTTTATCAGATTTTGATCCAGATTCCAGACCTGGACCATACTTTAAACCTTGTCTATAGCGGAGACCACATTTTTTATCAAATTTTGTTTCAGATTTTTTGAAAGAGTCCTAATCTTTGAAGCAAGTGATTGTCTGTTTACCTACAATGATTCAAATAGGCACGGCTCAAGCAGTTGATTCAGCTATTTACAGTTCTACGTACCAAGCATTCATTCTATGTCCTTAACCATTCTATTGTCTATGCCGAATGTTCCGAGTGGAATTTTCTTGATTATTTGTAGTAACTTTGTTTTGCTGGTCCTTACTAACGCCACGCTGCCGAGTCTCGTGTCGTGGCCGCCATCTTAGCTTTAGTGTCAAGACAACACTTTTCTTAATCAGCAACCCGCTTCGGAATAGACGCTGTCGTGACCCGTTCCTAAGCTGAAACGCAGGGCTTCACTAGCCGTCAAGAGCAGCTCCTGGCAATGCCCCATGGAGGCAGACGCTCATGTCTCTCAAGGCCTCTACTTCTCGTACTGACACAGAACATTCACATGAGTGCTTTCTTGCCTGTCCATATATGACCTTGGTTTCCAGTGGGATTGGCTATCCTAGTCTTCCGCCTGTCTGCTTCGCCACCATCAAACAATCAATACATAAATATGCTGTAACTATCACTTCTGAAGTGCAGTTGATACCCTCAACCATTCCCTTCTTAATTAGCATTTCTTTTCTGACATAATTGAAGTGCGCTAAAAAACCTTTTTACTAAGTATTAAGATTTGCTTGAATTCCAATCACAGTTGTGCTGGGCAGATTTTCGAAAATGGCATTTTCTTTCGGCAACTCTACATACTTCTACCAGCAGTGATTCCCCGCTTACCATGGTGTTCGTTAGTGGTCTCTTTTGTTGATATTCCTACTTACCAATCACCATCGTGTATGCATCAGTTCTATTTTCGCCAGGCGATGCTCCACACGCCATTTTCAAACCGAAAAATTAGTTCGATTAACATAATCAAATACCTATAAGTGCTCTTACGGTTTAACTGGTCGGTTAATTGAAACAGCTTTATTTTATTTTACAGATATCAAAGAATCAAAGAAGAACCTTCTGGATTATTACTTATCTTTATGAGATTCAGATTCGGTTTTCATAAAGCCGCAAAGTTTCATAACATCTGATAACGGTAGTTTCATCTCAAGAACAACACCTGCAAGGTAAGAACATTAAATTTTCTTAGTCAGATTCCAACAGTGAAAATTCCCACGGAAAAGACGGTTCAGCTAGCTAGTACCAAACTGAATCCTCTTCACCGTGCATACACATCTCTGGCACTTCCTTACGGACTCGAAGCAAAAATAAAAGCTAGTGTTGTCGCGTCTCAAGTGGCCACTTGAAACTTTTTTCTATGTCATTTTCGAGCATGATACTGACGGGAACAGGCGATCTTTGAGAAGCTTGTTTTTCTTTTGCTCCTTCCCACTCTCTCTCTATCTCTCTTACTCTCTGTGTCTGGTCTGCTCGTGAGGAAAACTTTCTTGAGCTTGTTCAGCAGGAAACTGCTTCCCAGTCTGCCTGGTTGCGGGTTGGGACACGCTCGTTAGTCCGTCATCAACAGTGAAATCAACAACATTCATCATCATTCTAATGAGATAACGTGTCCGTGTATTAGGTATATGCATATTTCATAAAGAATAAATGAAGGTTCAAACAAATTCGCAAAAATATCAGCGTCCGTTTCGGGCGAAACCCAAACGCAACTAGTTTTTTATCACCTAGAACCTACTATGTAAGATACTTTTTTGATTTCAGACAGTCCACAATGCTCTAAAAGTTCCGGTCCAATCTATAAAATGTAAACTCTTGACGATTTTTTTATTTGATTAAATTTTACGTAGGTTTTCCCCCGGATGTACACTTTGTTTTTTCGGAACAAGAAATCGAATCAAGAAGACAATACAAATCCCGCTACCCACAACATCCGTCCAGTATCGATTGATGTAATCCGAAAAGTCAATCCGAAGCCATCTCCAGTCCAAATCGATTAGCTTAATCTTTTCCCCTCATTTCTAAAGTCCATCCAGTGACGGTGGTGCCGGAGTATCCGGGGCCTTGGGACTACCCCCGTGGACACAGCTTTGCCACAGCAAACCGCCGCATGCCATGCTGACCACAATGTAGATAACAAACACCAAAATCGCCGCGACTAAACAATACATTCGAACGCTGCGCCAGAACATTGTCCGTGCTAGGTTGCGGGAAGTTTGCCGAAATTGCACCGACTGAAATTAAA
Source organism: Sabethes cyaneus (assembly GCF_943734655.1). Classification (NCBI taxonomy): domain Eukaryota; kingdom Metazoa; phylum Arthropoda; class Insecta; order Diptera; family Culicidae; genus Sabethes; species Sabethes cyaneus. The sequence continues at coordinate 143,972,925 of NC_071353.1, read as the reverse complement.
AATACAAAAAATATTATAAATCATTGTCCTGTGAGAGTCAATCCATCGTAAAAAAAAACAGCTCACATTATTCCGTAAATTCTCCGTCTGATTCACCAGCAGTTCCAGCCGTTCGCCCCGGTTCGTGATGTTCTCGATGTTCTTCACCATGATGTCCTTCAGTTCGTCGATTTGCCCATGCACCTGGCTGATGGCGTCAATGTTGCGCGATTCGCTGTAGTGCTTCATCTCGCTGGCCAGGGTGCGGGAAAATTCCGTATTCATGGCGTACGCGATGGCGGTCGCCACCGTCAGGCCGTAAGTTTGGATGAACTTTTTCTTGATCTCCGTCAGAAACATAAAGGCCCGTGATCGTTCGAAGCCCTGCAGAAAAAAAAAAACGATACCGAAACCATCAGCAACAAAGCTATTATTTATTGTTTGCATCGGGAATTATTTAAAATTATCGTGCGGCTTGGGTCGAAGGGTCTCTGTACACAGGCATAGTTTAAGATCTTATTAATCGAAGATAATATTTAAGAAAATCTTTTTTAGCCATTTTCCGAGAGAACTTCAATGGAAATTTGTCGATTTTCTCGGACATCGCCTGTTTTGAAAATTCCTAATTCTTCAACCTAGCGTATCGTAGAGCAAAAATGTTAAATAATATTAGCAAAATTTTGAACGATAATGGAAAACAAACAAAACAAATTTAAAAGAAATTCTTGATCACCATCGCTAGTCTTCTAGTGAGTGGTGAAAATTTCATGATAAGGCCCTATTATGTAAGTCATATCGTGTGTCACTATACTTGACTAATTTATTTTGTTTATTATAAAAGTCGACGCAATTTTGTCAAGTAACTCGATTGAGCCAATGCACTCCACAATAAACATTTGCTTGACTCGTATAATACGACCATTTCGTTCGATTTGACATTGACGGAGTTGAATCAATTTACTCGACTCGACCTACATAATAGGGTGTTATGTTTCATTCCTAAGTTATGACTCAAAAACCACCATCCAATCCATGCACCATCGGCTTTCAACATCGTGGAATATTCACGAAAAACGATTTTCTATGGCAGTATCTCAAGAACGATCCAGATTTCGCCCGTTATTCCAAGAATTGTGCTGACTCCAGTGAAGATTTCCCTACTACTAATCTAGTATCCGAGTTCAACTCGAATGGTATCCTAGTTCATACGAACAATGTTATTCTCTTTAGTTTTCTGCCAGACGCTGGTACACAATGACATCAGCCTCATGGGGGCGATTTATCCCAGCACTGTCGAGCTATTCACGCCAGCGGGTTTCAGTCATTCCGGCTTTCTGTGTGGTTGTGGGGAATAGAACTCCCAAAACCTCACCGTCGATGCGCTCTATGCTTCTAGCTTTTCGTCAATCGACCAACCCCTGACAGATGATCAGTGAGTCACGGTGATACACCGGTCTTGGCATAATGGAATACCCGTTAACACCCAACAAATTTTCCTTGAAAAAGATTTAACCGTGTTATAAGTTAAAAAAAAAAAAAAAGTTGATTTGTGACAACCAAGGCGAAAACAGTCATCAAGCAACTACGCTCGAAGCTATGTTCATTCTGCCAACTCCACCCCGGAGCAAGGAAGTTGGGCATCGCAAGGCATTTCATGTTCACTTGATGTAGGCCGATCCGGCATTTACAACGTCTTCTCCCTTCTGGAGAATGGAGAGAACGTCGAACAGAGGCCTGCCTCTGGCCACCCGACGGTGCAGTCCGGCCTGAAAGCAGCAGAAGCTGAACAGAAAGATGGCTTCATCATTCCGCGCCCGGAAGGGACGTATTTTGATCCGGGAGATCGGAGCAATCGGCCAAACAGTGAAGAAGTACTGTGTAATGGACAAAAAGGGACATTTTTATGCGGAATCGTCAGGCCGGCCGTGTCTAAATAGCGGGCAATCACTCAGTAGAACAGGTTGCAGGTGCGGGTGAAAAACACGTTTGCGACGAGTCGTGATGTCGTGGTCATAATAGATAACGGGCCCTAATTGACGCTGGACGGCCACGACTAGTAAGGGATTAGGTACTTTACGTCCCCATTAGAACTACATCATTGGCGCAACTTGTGATCGTAACCCCAGCAAACAGCTTGAGTCTCAGCACTTCATCATACATAGCTTTCCAGAGCAAAGGATCCAGGATCGAACCCTGTGGGACACTCGTACCCACTTTGCAGTTCTCTCTATTCCGTCGGCCGCGACGGGCGTTCGGTTCTCGAAGTAGCTTTTAAGCACCCCATCGACATCTCTATATCGAACTGCAGTAAACGTCAGCGACAGCATGTCCGGGGCTCAAAATTTGACAGCGGGCCCAAATCAGACTGCTGGCAGTTGAGTGAAACGCAATGCTGACATGCTATCTCATTTTCGCACACACGAGGTGTTGGCGGCGAAAACATCGTTGTCTGCCGATGGGGTGCTTTTAAGTATTCGGCATAGATGGTTATCCTTATTTTGCGCAACGCTAGGGCGATCGCTCCCCAGCTGGCGCTGTTGAAAGCGTTTTTGACATCAACCGTGGCTATGATGGTACACTATCTGCCTTCTTACCTCCCTATGATGGACTTGATAGTATGTGGATTTTTCTTCATGGAATGCAAACTGTGTCTTTCGCTTTCCACAACGGGTGTTAGCCTATTTAAGATTATCCGCTCAAGTCATTTCCCAAGGTATCAAACTGGTAGATAGTGGTTTCCTTGGTTTAAGTAACAGTCCCAACCTTGAGACTTTCCCTGTGCCTGGAAACTCTCAAGCTACTAGGCAGTTCCGAAGCATCTCTCTAAACATATTAGAATAAGCTTGGAGCGCCACCTTTAGTGCCTCGTTCGGTACCTCTTCTGGACTTTCAACTAAACGTTCTGAGAAAATTGAATCGCCTTTACATCGTTCATCAATCACCGTGCAATCCAAGAAGGTTATCAAGTGGATACCATATATACCAACCTTTCTGCAGCTTTTGACCGTATGGATCACGAGATATCCATCTCCAAATACCACAAATTGGGTATGCACGCTACTACATTCCTACCTTGTTGGCAGAACTATGTCTGTCAAAATCGGTGAATACGCTTCGTTACTTTTCACAGTTACCTCAGGTGTTCTCCAAAGCAGTCATTTGGGACCCGTTCCTATTTCTGTTGTATATGAATGATGTTGTGAAGGAATCTAACGATCTAACGTCTCTCGGATAGCAACACACACAATTCAATTTAACGTCACCTAATTTGTTCTTGATTTAATGCCAATCTCTTGTGTATCTTATATAAATTCATATCAGTTGTTATCATCATCCTTTTATCACAGACAAACAGACGAGACACTCGCGTTAATTTCATCGCCCAACCAAAAACCACTCATTTTTCAATAAAGCATGTTTCGCAACATGGCCACACCGCGGCGCGCGGAGTGTTGCTTCGAGTTTTCAGTATAAAACCATACAAATGTAAAAAGCCTACAGCATAAAACTCTGCAAATGCAAGCTACTCCGCAACATGCATAACAGAGGATGCTAGTGTGCAAGCAAAATGTGTTGGACGATGATTTTTAAAGGATTTTCTTCTATGTGTCATGTCAGTTCGTCAATGCTTTTATCTTCATCATGTATTCTTACCAGGCATTCAATTTATCGTTTCAAATGCGCGATATTCAATGAATTTTGCCTACTACGACTTATAACCTTGCAAAAGAGAATCGAAAATGTTTTATACATATGTATTGTCGCTCGTGAGCGCAGGCTATCCATATTTTTCTTTATCCCTAGAAACACGCGATCATGATTTGTTTATTTTTAATTTTTCGTAACACGAGTTTATCCTCTCTTTGTTGTGAGAGGATAAAGCAGTATCAGCCGTTTTTCAGAGACGAAAATACACAGGTTACTATTGAATTTACCAAGCAACCAGCCAACAAGTCATATGAGAATAATGGGTGAGCGAAAAACGTTTATCCTACAAGTGAATGAAAATTTCAATCACTGATTCTTACACATTTTCCCTGAAGACTGTTTGTCGCTACTTTTTAATTTTTTTATTAATTATATCGAAAGATTATCATTTTGAGCATATGTGTTTGAAACCGTTTGGATGAATTCCAAAAAACCCGATTTAATCCACCTAGTGGTGAAAGGAACCTTTGTTATACGGTCTTACTTGGTATTTGAGATAGAAATCGACACGTTTTCGGAACATAATTCATCTATTGGTTAACGTTGCGTAATGCGTTGGTTTACATAAAATTTTTGAAAATTGAATAAGTTTACAAATTTTGAACAAAATAGGAACACTTTTAAATTTTGATAGATCCTTTTTTCATGTAATTGCTGAGTAAGGATAAGTAAGTTGTTATTAATTTGAGTAAGTGCAAATAAAAGTAAGTTGTAAGAGGAAATCTTATTCTTTAACATATACATTGCCTAGTAAAGGTCTAGTTTATAGGTTTTTGAACTATGCATAATTTCCTGTAATGTCATTCTATTTGATTCACATCAATAGAGTTTTCTTGAATAATTTTAATCAATTTTTATTAACCTTCGGTTACTCACGCTGTTGTATTTTGTACAACACGTGTAGGTTTTTCAACGCCATATTGTTATAAAGTTACAAATCGTTGTTTAACTAACGAATATTCTTCAATAAACTTATTCTGAGCAAAATGTCATAATTATTCAATGCATCAATAATTTAAATTGTTTGAAAAATAGATCAGCATAAACCGCCATCACAGAAACGAAACAATCAGCATGCGAGGTGTACCGCAATTGCCCCAAGTGGAATTTTCTCTCGTTTCTTCATATGGAAAAATGGTGTCTGTATGCAGCAAAACTAGCCAATGTAAAATGTTTAAAATGTATCTGCTGGTAGTCGAGTAATTCGTAGTCAAAATTAAGGTATTTTTTATAATCAAAGTTCTACAGTTCCTAAACAAGCAAACATAGAGGTATACTATATTCAGCAAAGTTGTGTATTTTTATCATTTGTACAATTTTGTAATACAAGAAAAAGTCATACAACAATTACAAAAAGAGCAAAAATATAAAAACTGAGTTTACAAATTCATATACAATAAATAAGATTTTTCTATCTTAGCTGTAGAGATGGAAGGTTACTGTCTCTAGCAAAATTTCTTGTAATAATATGCTCTATAACTTTGCAGAACACATTAATGTGTTATATTGACACTGAAGAAAAATAATTTTTTTTATTTCACTTTTAGGGGGATTAGTCAAAATTTAGATTCCACCAGACGATAGAGCTTTTAATTTCAAGAAACTATTCTAAAGGTTTGATAAACCTAAAACCAAGTTTTCCCAGTCAAACCTCTAGTGCGCACGTTTTCTTTGGTTTGGGGTTATAGTGCGCGCGAGTAACTGTGTTACAAAAGTTGGCGCGAGTGTTCGAGGGTTAATATCTTTTGACCGGTACAACCAATTCTTATGAAATTTTGCATATATATTCGTAGTGTCAAAACCTCTCGTTTGATATTAAAATAATTGAAATTAGGTAAATTATCTTGGTTAAAATCATTATAAATTATTGTTAATTTTGGTGTGGTGTATACGGTTGCTCATAACTTTCAAATTAAACGTCCAATCAAAAAACCATTCAATAGTGATCTATTAGCATATATTATCTTTCAAATGAGACTAATAGCGCATAAATCGGTTTGGCCATCTCTGAGAAACAGGCGATAATTATTACCTTGTCAAAACAGGTTTTTTAAGCATAACTTTTAAACTACTTGTTTGTTTTCAATTAAAAATTTCTGAATAATTTAGCTTTAATAAGGGCTTTCATTTGATACTAAGATCGTTGAAATCGGTCATGTAGTTCTAGAGAAACCCGTGTCACGTATTTTTCACATTTTTGTTTATAACTTTTAAACGAAACGTCGTGTCACGAAGCAACTCAATAGTGATCTACTAGACAATAATATCTTTCAAACAAAAGTAATAGCGAACGATTCGGTTCAGCCATCTCTGAAAAACAGGCGATAGAAAAAATCATTACATACATACACACACACACACACACACAGACATTGCTCAAATCGTCGAACCCTATCGATTGGTATATGTGACTTGGCCCTCCGGGCCTCGGATCAATTTCGTGTTTTTCGACCAATTTTTAAACCTTTGTTATAGTATAACAAAGGTAAAAATGACAAAGTTACAGCTATTTGTACCGCGTATGTCTGGAGCGATTGCACAGCGAATAAAAACTTCAACGTCGTTTTTCTCGAAACCAGGTTTTCAAAGTCGGTACCATAAATATCTCAAGAACGGCTAAAGCAATTCACTTGCTTCTTTTTTTGTTAGAAAGTCTATAAAATTATCGTCTTTGACCCATCCTTTTTTTGTTATGGCAGTTTGTTTTTAGAAGCGTTTAAAGTCAATTTTTCGACTAAAAAGACTGACTTTTTCGTTTGAATGCCCGCCATTTTGTTGTGCGTTCGAATTTTAAAAAAAGGATGGGTCAAAGACAAGATAATTTAATACCTATAGGTATACCTACTTTCATCTCGTTTTAGAATTTTTTATTTCATATAAGCCCCCGAGCGCCAATCCATGGTACCGCAAATCATGTTTTATTCGAATGATCTTGTTCAAGAAGCCATAGGGGAGAGGGGAAGGGGTTCACATATGAAAACAAAATTGTAAATGTAGAAAATGTAATATTTAGAATGCAAAAAACCTAAATCAATTCGCATTTCGCGTTATCGAGGAAAAAATATTTGAAATAAGGCAAAAAATATCGTGTAAAAAGTACTATGCCCCCTTAATAAGTTACAAAATAAAGTGATTTCCATCAAAAAGAAGGCAAACCCCAATCATCTCACCAATTTAAGACCAATAAGTTTGCTAAGCAGACTCTCTAAAGCTTTTGAAAAGATCATGCAAAACCAAATGTCATACTTTGTAACTGAAATAAATTTCCTAAGCAAATTTCAATCCGGATTCAGAAGCTCTCACAGCACCGAAACAGCACTTATGAAAGTCCACGATGATATCGCACAATCAATCGACAAACGTGGAGCAACTATTTTATTATTAATTGATTTCTCTAAAGCCTTTGATCGCGTCTCTCACTCCAAGCTGGTTTACAAACTGTCGTCTTTATTCCAGTTTTCCAGCCAAGCAGTCAATCTAATCCGCTCTTATTTACATGGCCGCAGCCAAGCCGTGTTCTATAATGGTAAAATATCTTCATATCTACCTATAGATTCTGAAGTCCCTCAAGGATCCGTGCTGGGTCCCCTGTTGTTCTCAATGTTTATCAATGATTTACCCACAGTTCTGCAATTTTCTTCAATACATCTCTTTGTAGATAATGTCCAGATTTATTACAGTGCCCAAAATAATGAAAGCACTCAAAACATCTCAAGAAAAATAAATCATGATTTGAACAATGTTTTTCTTTGGTCGCAAAGAAACCTTTTGCCGATTAACACCTCCAAAACTCAAGTAATGATCATCAGCCGATCTAGAACTTTGATGGAGACACCATCGTTATTCATGAATAGTGAACGTGTGAATTTTTCTAGCACTGTCAACAATCTAGGTATGAATTTTACTTCAAGTTTAAACTGGGATCAGCCCAGTGTGGAAAAATTTATGGTACACTGAAACGTTTGAATCTAGTCACACGTCATTTCTCAGTCGATACCAAAATCAAGCTTTTCAAAAGTTTGATACTTCCACATTTTTTATATGGGGATTTTGCGTATTCGAAAGCTTCTGCGGCACCTCTAGCTAAACTAAGAGTGGCTTTAAATTCCTCGGTAAGATATGTCTACAACTTGTCTAGGTATTCAAGTGTATCACATTTACAAGCTTCAGCAGAAGGTACTGACGGAACCCTTGTTTGCTAAATTTACGTTCAGCTTCGATAAAGCTTCTAGTAAATTTTGCCCCCTAGATGCAGTATGCCTATCACTCGACGGTATCAAGGTAGCCTTCAATGACTAACGGCTTAAGGATCGCACTCATGGACCAACCGACCGTTAGGTTGCTATTGTCCAGTATTTTGAAGGCGGTTGCCCCCTGTACACTAATCGTTGCAATATCACTGTATGCCTTTCGCTAGCTGTTATCCGAGGGCGTCACCGCAACACTGAGCTGATCCCTCAGAACGCTCTGCAGGTTAACTGCCGTATTGATCTCGGCAAGATTTTTACACTCGAGGAGTGCGCTGCGACAGGGTCTTCTTCACTAGCCCCTTGTACTTTGAGCTTTGGATCGTCTTGTCCTTTTTAAGCTCGAAGAGCATTTCCTTCGCTTGAGTTCTGCGAGTCTTTACTATCATTGGCAGCAGTGGTAAGTGCTTGGGCACTCTCGCACCGTTTCAACAGCTTCTGCCTCTCCACCTCGGCAGCTATGACGGTAGAGCGGAGGCTCATCGCTAGCTTTTTAATGTCAAGATGGACATTCGACTGTGAGTTGATGAACCAGTACAAATCGTCCACTAACCTTTTTGCCTCCTCCAACTTGCTACCAACTGGATGTAGCACTACTCCCGCATCAAGAGGATTTGCAACCTCGGTTGGTTTTTACTACCGCTGTCGGCCACCTTTTTGGCGGAGCCAAGTCGAAACGAAGTGTTAGACTTTGGTAAAGTCGACTTCTTGGACAGCGCCTCCGGTTTAACTAGCTTCCCTTTTTGGGTTACGCCCCCGATTCCGAGGGGCGTCCCTACTTCCCTGGCCTTTGCCTCGATCAGCTTTGCCTCCTGTAGCCCCCTCATCGAACTCTCGGTAAGAATATGAATAAAATACTTATTCATGCTGTTTGGTTCCAATTCTAGACCGCCATCGCCGCTCGTAGTATGTAGTCGCCTTCATGATCCCATAGTTATCTATGCAAGCAGTGAGGTCGCTCGAGGGTTGGACCGCTATCCGTCATGGGGATAGGGTGCAGAGCCAGATCGGCACTAAAGGGTGTTTCACATCAAATTGCACCACCGAGGCAGCGCTGTAGAAAATTACCTAATTGACCGATCCTTTTCAAACTTTCAGACAATAAAATATAACTCATTAGAAAACTTATGGCATATTTATCTCAATCAACTTCAATACCATAACCGTCTACACGCGCCTTACGCTTAACTCCACTCAAAAAGTTTTGGCTGCAGCTTCTTCTGTACAGACAACCATTTTTTCTTCATGTATTCCTCAGATTTGACCTCCTTGGGATGTTTCCGTAGTGCCTGCTTTGTAATAGCCTTGTATTTTTCGATGGGCGATGGGGGGGGGGTCATGTCCTTGGATACGAAAGTAACCCTGTTGGCTTCGTACCACTCCAGGACATCCTTTGAATAGTGGCACGAAGCTAGATCCGGCCAGAAGATCGTAGGGTCCTCGTGTTGCTTCCACAGAGGAAACAGACGTTTGTATAGACACTCCTTAAGGTAGATCTGCCCGTTTTGCAGTCCCAGTAGTCACGAACGGCGCTCTCTGTTTGCCACATGAGCAGATCGCTTGCGAAATCACGTATTTCTTGGCAAACTTTGAAAGTTTCTGCATCCTTATGTCAAACTTGTGCTGGGTGGTGAAATACAGTAACCCTGGAAGCTGCCGGAAGTCCGCCTTGGCGTAAGTCTCATCATCCATGATGGGACAATGCGGCTTCGTCAGCATCTCGGTGTACAGTTTTCGGAGTCGTGACTTTCCCACCGTATTTTACCGCTCGTCACGATTTTGAGCCTTCTGTACTTTGTACGTATGCAGTCCCTCCCGGTGCTTGGCTCTCTGAACGAAAAACTTGGACAAATTCAACTTTTTGGCCACATCCTGGACTGGGCAGCGCACGTTCGAATCAATTTTCTAACCGATCTGGTGTCCCGCAAAGTAGCAATCTTGGGCCTTTGCTGTTTTCACTATTCCTCAATGATGTATGCGCTGTGCTACCTCGAGGATGCAGACTTCTGTATGCGGATGATTTGAAGATCGATGTAAAGTAATCAGTGTAAAGTCTATTGAAGATTGTCGCGAGCTTCAAAGGCCTCGCAACAACCTCGTCGACTGGGGCAAAACGAACGAGCTCCTCATCAGTGTGCGTAAATGCTCGGTCATCTCTTTCGGCCGCAATGGATGAGAACCTGGATGAGAAGCTCTCGTTCCGTGAGCATTACTCGTACATAATAGCGAAGACCAATAAAAATTTGGGATTTATCTTTCGAGTCACAAAGGAATTTCTGGTTCCATATTGCCTGCGCGCTCTTTACTACTCCCTTGTGCGATCCGTAATTGAATACTTAGCTGTAGTGTGGAGCCCTTATGCAGGTATTTGGTCGTCCAGATTGGAAGCCATCCAGCGCAAATTCGTTCGATACGCGCTTAAATATCTTCCATGGAGAAACACATACAATCTACCTCCTTACCGAGACCGCTGTCGTTTGTTGCATAAGGACACTTTGGAAAGAAGACGGAAAATTGAAAGGGTCCTCTTCATTAGGAAGGTTTTAGTCGGCGAATTAGATTGCCCAGCGATCCTGGCTCAAATCAATATCAGTGCCATCCCAAGTTTTCTACGAAATAGAGGTTGATTCCGATGATTTCGACGTCATCCGCAAAACCAAGAATCATGTGACATTTCATGATGACGGTCCCGTTACTTTCCACGTTTGCTCTTCGTATCACACCTTGCAAGGCAATGGTGAACAGCAAGTTAGAGTGTACTATGCTTTTGCTTCAGTCCATCCAACGTCAAGAAAGCGTCCAAGGTCTCAGTCGCTATTTTGACGCATAATTTTGACCCATCCAGCGTCGTACGAATCAGCGCAATTAGTTTCGTAGGAAAACCATGCTCTAACATTATCTGCCACAATTCGTTTTGTTTGACGGAATCGTACGTCGCCTTCAAGTCCACAAACAGAAGATGAGTCTGCAAGTTGTTCTCCCGGAACTGCATTTGTTCTTCGTGCCAGATCCTGACAATGAGCCGGTGGATTGTTTCGGTTCGTACAGCCGCTCGCTTCTTGCTTTTAGTTCAGTCGGAGTGCCATTCTTCCCAGCAACCTAACAGATTGCCTTCTTAAACTCATCCTAAGTTGGTTGGACGGCTTAACTCTTTATTAAACAGCGTCTAAAAGTGCTCCTTCCACCTGCCACTACCAACAATAGCATTTTATAGCAAAGCAACTGTTAATGATTGTATTAAACGAAAAGTCAAAAGGGAATATTTTCCTAGCTAAATGAAATTTTTACACAATTTGCACGACTGCGATATTTGCGGTCATGTTAAAGTAGAATCCATTCGGTTATCTGCAATTTTTTGCATATACAAGGAGTTCTGTTGGTAAACTGCAGCTAAAAGTACTCTGTGTTCCATTATAAAATTTGTCCAAAAAATAATAATTTGTTTATCAATTAAAGACAAATGCGCTGAAGATGATTATCCCACCATCTTTCAGTTAAAAATGTTCAACCAAATATTAGCAACAGCCAATTTCAATCGATGTAGTCCATCGCAGCAGAGGCAAATGCAAACAAAAATCCCTGCGATTAGTCATATACAGAACAAAAGAAATTGAGACTTTTGCAGCTGCTGGCCTTTCTCGGCAGGTAGAAATCTAATTTTTTCGTGTAACGCTCATGGACTGGTACTCACATCGTCCGTAATGCACATGTAGATAATCCGATTCTCGCAGATGTAGTGGATCAGGTAGTTGCCGTGCGAGTAGGTCAGCTTGTGGTCGTCCAGTTTGATTTTCGGTATAATCTGCTCCGTCACTTCGGCAAAGTTACCGACACACTCCGCGTACTTGGCCAGAACCGTCTGCCCGCGGGTAATCACACTGTACAGAATCGGCATTCTGTTCGGAATTACTTCTACCGGCTCCGGCGGGTTGGGTAGCTAAAACAAAAGAAACAAATGAAAGATCACAACATGTCATAATTTCAACTGCGGTTGATGCGAGTTATTGAAGCGGAAGTTTTGATGCTTATCAACTGCGGCTTAATGAATACAACCTCTCTGACTACCGGAAATAAAATTAATAATTTGACTACACTACCTAATCATCTAATAACATTCATCGGCTACTAGCCAGAGCTCTAATCTCTCTACACTAGACACATGTTTGTGGTGGGGCAGACGGTTTCGAGAAAGTCACCCGTACCTAGCCTAAGCCATACAAGTGTCGTGTGGCTGTGGACTACCCGAGCAGAGAATATGACTCAAGCGAAACGGAGATATGGGTGGTATGCGTCTAGGGAATCCAGAAAGCAACATTTATTCACTGAAGGACGTTACACTGGCGCTGCCAACCCTAGCCAGAACTTTCCTCATCATTCAGCTAAAGCCGCTGGAACATATCATATTTCCAGTTTTGTTATCAGTAAAGAACATGTTTAGCTACACGATGCTTAATTTTGCTAGCTTTTATTAGATAATATAAATACAAACTGTAAACTCAGTAAAGTATGTTTTCTTTTCTAGCGCAGAGTCGTTGCCCGCATTTCTCGCTTAAACGCATCAACTCAAGGATGAATCATTCGTCACTATGAATGCACCCATAATTTTACGCTTATGGTCCCTAACGCTATGAATCGGACTTACCCAGATAACAAGAAAATAAGCTTAAAAACTGCCTCGAACACTAATATTAACGCAAACAACAGTCCTTCACGAACGATATCATTGATTGGCAAACTTTGCAAACTGGATCACGAGTGTTTACAGGATCGAAAACACAAAGAACACCACACTTTTCTACGGTTACGTTAACACACACTGCCCGTTTCGTTATTTTTGTTGAAAACGGAACGGAATGTAGTTTTGCAATCAGTCTACGGCCACAGAATTTTTATTTTGATGCGCACAACGTAAAACGCATAAAACACGATAAATAATATTACAAAGGAGCTGGAGGAGGCCAAACTGACAGGCAATTTTTGATTTTTGTTGTGTTTGGTTTGGTTTACGATGACATTGCTCTTTTACTTCTAATATGGCTTTACTTCGCGAACTAGTACTACACAATATATGGCTTCAGCTAAACCAGCGGTGCCAGATTTACATACATTATAAAAACTTTCTTGAAAATAACTAACTATATATTCTAAATCAATAATTCGCATTCTGCATCTATTCATTTTTAAACTTCATTAAATTATTCAAAAACAGGTTTAAAACTACTGAACTGTTATAATCACCCCATCGGCAGGTGTCGGATTTATCCATTTTTTTACAAGCACTACCAACTCCGTCATTTTCAGTGTTCTTGACAGCTTAGATCCTGTTCTCTCTTTTCTTTTGCTTTACTCTCACCAGCTAACTGGCACCTTTATCTCATTTGCTTTGCGTTGACGAGAGCTAACATCAGGCGGGCTCAGGAGTCGTGGGCTCCACTGACAGCTGAAGAGCTAACTTGTGTGAAGAGTGGCGAATATATGATTTCTCGTTTACGCTAACGCTAACATGTTGGCATCGAAAACATGGCTGCCTGCCAGCTACTTGACTCTCACACATTTTTATCATATACAGTCAAATAGTCCATCTCTTTCTATCTTGAATTCAAATGGAGGTATATGTACGCTAAATCGATATTATCAAATTTGGTTATTTATTAAATTAGTATTGAATTGTTAATCTTTTTTTTTACTTTTTTTTCTAAAATACAGCAGTGTTAATACCTTTTTAAATTATTAACATATATTACCTACAGCAGGCAACCATGCTTTTGCAGCCAACATCTCAGCGTGAGCGAAAATGAAATAGCATGTCATCACTTCGTTTCACTCGACTGCCAGCAACTTGATTGCCCGCTGTCAAATTTTGAGCCCAGGACATGCTGTCGCTGATATTCACTGCAGCTCGATATAGAGATGTCGATGGAGTGGTTATAATGGAATGCTCCATGGAGCAAAACAAAGCTAATTTTATAGCCCATAGTGTAAATTAATGCATGTGCAAGTATCGCTGGCAACGTTGCCCTACCCACAATTATTCTAGTAGTGCAATAGATTATGAACTAAAATCCAAAGATGCCAAACTTGCTAAGGCAGTGAACCTTTTCGCGAATTTTTGAAATTTATATTTAGTTAAACTTTAACAGTTCGATCGTTATTTCTCCTCGAGTGGTTAAAATCAGTTCAGAATGCAAGCAATTTCTATTTTCTTGTTTCTTTTCTGGCCTTTTCCGGTCTTTGTAGGGGTTTAAAGCAATTCTGAGCTCAATTTGGAATTATTTTGTTTCTTGGCCTTTCTAAGGGATTTAAAGCAATTCTGAGCCCAATTTGGGATCATTTCGTTTTTGCATTTTTTCGGCCTTTCTAAGGGATTTGAAGCGATTCTGAGCTCAATTTGGGATCATTTTCTTTTTTGGCCTTTTCCGGCCTTCACACTTAAAAAGTTCGGTAAATTCAGTTGAATCAATATATATAGAAGGCCAGTGTCGCTGCAGTGCTCGTGGTAAACATCACACATTTGAAAATTACGTATTTACACTGTATGCGCATATGTGTGAGTGATCGATTCGAAACGGGAATCTGATTGTCAAACTAAAAAGGCAAACCAATAAAAAATCCTGCTTTTCCGTAAATCACGTAGGATAAATCACCCGATTTGGTCGTTTTGGGGTATTTCGTCGGGAGGAAAATTTTCTATTGGGCAATTTGACAATGTAGTTCCCGTATCCAAGACACGAACCAGCAACATGTTTGCCACCAAAATATTCATGAAACACCAGCGACACTGGCATTCTATATATATTGATTATACTGTAAATTCAACCCATCGACATCTCTATAACGAGCTGCAGTGAACGTCAGCGACAGGATGTCCTGCACGCTTAAAAAATTTGACCCACTTTCACGAAAAGTGGAACAGCTCAAAACATGCGTATATTTTACACACTATTTTGAGTAGCTCTTACTCCTTTTATGAGTTCCACCGTAGAAGCTCATTAATGAGCAATATTTACTCAAAAATGAGTGCCATTTCACCCAAAACTGGGTAGTACTTACACAAATTACGAGTAAATTTAACTCAGTTATGAGGTCGACCTAAACTACTCAGAATTTAGAAATTGCCATTACTCAAATTTTTGGGTTGTTCCACTTTTTGTCATAGTGAGTCGGTTTTTACTCATTTTTGAGTTGAAAGTCACTCATTTCTGAGTTAATCTTATTCATTCGCGGGTTAAATTTTTTAAGCGTGTGGGCTCAAAATTTGACAGCGGGCCCAAATCAGACTGCTGGCAGTTGAGTGCAACGCACTGCTGACATGCTATCTCATTTTCGCACACACGAGATGTTGGCAGCGAAAACATGGTTGCCTGCCGATGGGGTGGGTAAATTTTACCGAAATCTACACTGAGAAAACTTTTCGTATAGTTCCTATGTGTCCCACACATAGATTTTTGGAATGTGGCATCTTATCTTATCTTATATTATCTTATCTCACACTAACGCAGCCAATACTTGAAGGCATCCTGGAAAATGCCGATTGCTTAAATCGGTCATTTTTCTTGTCAACGGCCAGGCCAACTGCGCAGCATGTACCGCAGAGAGAATTCCAAAGAATTAAGAGGAATTAAAAATGATACTTAATTCCATTCAACTCATTGAAATCAAGGGGAAGGAAGAAAGCGTGGACCTCCCGTACCAAACGCTTCCCTTGAAGATATTGATTAATTTACAGATTACAAATTGTAGTCGTTGGGAGTATCTTTGCTAATAAAGGTTAAGTGATACTCCGGACCTCGGGGATGAACTTATGGCATTAACCATAGTCTGGCTGCAATAGGCCAAGGTTATAGCGCCTTTTTTTCGCTCTCTGAAAATTGAAAAGTTCCGTCTACCTGGCATCATTTTAATTACTTAGTAAAATAATAAAATTTAGAAATAATAAAATATATGAATGCAGGAAAATCAAATAGATAAACGAGTGAAGTTATGAAACGACCTCACCGGCATTTGTATCTTCGTCCATTTCATTAAATCCCGCCACTGAACAGCATTTTCGATTAAACTTGAAACAGTTTAAAGTCCTATTCGAAAGCTAGGTTTTGGGTGCCTCCGGGGCAGAACTTCATAAACCTCAAAAGTCACTACCGTATGCACAAGCGTAAATTCGGACCGCTTCCAGTAACAGTTGCCTCCAGTAATTCCGTCTGCATCCAAACATGTAACTTGTTTGTCACTATCTTCAAGGCACATGCTAATTCTATATCTGCTGCCGCTGGCCGAAAAACTAATCTGTTTGATTATTTTAACAACTAATCTGCTTGATTATTTCCAACTTCCCAATTCGTACCGAACCGATAATTCGTTTTATTAAATATTGTTTTCCCAGTTCCGAAACAATGCGATTACAACAACAAACTAGCATTTTTTTTTCAGTCGATTGTTTAGCCCCAGCAGCGCAGTAGCGAACGAGCTGTACTCATAGATTTTTGGAATGTAGCATGTAAATAAACTTTATTTGCCAAATAGTTATCATTTATGTGTTTTTAACAGTTATCATTAAAATTTGTACATACTATTCATATGCGTATGATAGAGGTTTTCCGTCAAATATTTTTTTCATTAAATGATCGATTTTGACTCTTAGAAGTGATACCCATATAAAACCTTCTTTAATAAAGCCTCTAACTACTGTAAAAATGGAAAAATAAAAAAACTTATATTTCAATCCGTCACTTTTCGGATGTATTACATGTCTTTTTGTACCAATGAATATTTTATTTTCACCACTTCGAAACCATTTGTGCCGCTCTTTACTCTTGTGGCAAGCAACACACGAAACGAAAAAAAGGTAATAATCATTAGCTTTTAATTCGTTTTGTCCTTTTCACTCAACCGCTGATACACATAATATGCCAAAATCTGCTGTGCGATGCTGCCAGAAAATCTGAAAATTTTGATAAACTGTGCAACCGAAACGAATTTTTTAAAACTCAACATTCGTGATTTGGTGAAAAGAAATTCAACATTCTTTTAATTTGCATTGTTAAAAAAATCGTAGTAAATTCTAGAGCCAACGAAAAAAATATATTTTTGCACCATGTCACTCGTATTGGGAGTACTTTCGAGAAAAAATCTGAGGGGTTGTGCACAAGACACGACCGCATAGGTGACGTAGGACTACGTAAGTCCCTTTGAAGCGATAGTACACTGAGAAAACTTCGTATAGTTTCTATGTGTCCCACACATAGATTTTTGCAATGTACCCAGTTAATGAGCTTTACCGTGGACCCCCGTTCGTTTGACCGTTTTTAATCTGAACACTTTTTAATTTGAACCCCGTTGGTTTGCACGACGTGCAAATTCAAAAAGTTTCAAATGTCATCATCAACTTGACAGCATTTGTCTACATTCTGATAACCAAAATAAGCAGTAACTAGCCAAAGAAATTTGTCGATCATTAGTCAAAAACCAAAGCAACCATTTCGGTGTCCATTCCAAGAATCCATTCTATTTATATGAAACCTTTTATTTAAATTTTGTGCCTGTGAAAAAACTCGAATCTGAGAACAGCCGAAAATATTATTGCATATTGATATCTACTTAAATCAGGAGAATATAATAAAAAGTAACTATCCAGCTTTTTACGCGCTATAATGGCGGACGCTATAAATTGGGTTCGTAATATTCGAACAATCTTTTTGACAACTCTGCATCCATCAAAACTGGACACTCTTCTCCTGTACGGCAGTGTTGCTCTTTCTTTCGTTTACGCAAATGAAGGAGAGCAATAGTTTTGTTTACATTTCGCACAGTTTTGCTCTTCTTCTTTGGCGTAAACGAAAGAAAGAGCACGGTAGGGTTGCAAGAGAAAAGTGCCAGATTTGATGTATGCAGAGTTGTCAAAAAGATTGTTCGCATATTACGAACACAATTTATAGCGGCCACCATTATAGCGCGTAAAAAGCTGGATAGAACGATTTATTCGATTATGAAATAAAACTCATCAGTCAAATGTCAAATCACCTAAAGCATATTGCTTGCAAGATAAAATTAAACTTCTCGGCGCCGTTTCCATTCATATTCAATAAGTTTACTTTTAACGTTATTTAAGCGGGTTACTTCCAAAACTTCCCGTTTTACTTCCATAAAGTTTATGAGATACTCTACAATGGAATGGCAAAGGAATGGCCTTATCGTGTTTATCACGATCTGCGTCGAGCCTTTGAATTTGAAAAGAACCATCATCGGAAGTTGAGTTGTCCTGGTCAATTTCACTTGAAGAAGTACACATGTCGACACTGTCTGTGTGACGATTGAGGACGTAATCTACGATTTCTTGATCACTGTAGATATCGCAATCTCCGATGAGTTTATTGCCGTTCATGTCGCAAACACTATCATTCAGTCATTTCTTTACTTCTTCCGAAGACGGATGTTCCTCCAAAGCTTCAGCAATGGAACTCGCTAAAGCTAGTACATCTATACATCTAGAGAGTTGTCTTCATCCCTATCCAAAGTGAAATGAGAATATTCATCGACCAGATTCTTCCAAGAACCTTCAATAGTTTTGCACGAAATTTCCTCCCAGGATTGATGAAGCCAGTTTATCACATCGCATAATGAAATTTTTTTCAACTTTTCTTCGAATGCTAATTCTTCCTCATTCAAAAGTAAATGTAACATAAGGTTTTTTTATATCGCTTTTGACGTAGGACTACGTCTTACGGCAAGTTTTGAGATAGGGTGTCATTCCAAAAAATCGAAAAATGCGAGCGTCACGAAAAATGAAAGGTTTTGAGCGCTAATAGCTCAGCGGTTTTCCGATCGATTTTCAATATTCTTACACCAATCGATCGGAAAATCTTCTAAGAATTGACCCAAATGAAGAAAAGTATGGATTCTTGATGTTGAACTATTGAAAAATCGAAAATAATGAACCTATGTTTTACCAGAATTCTCGCTTCGTGATTGGTTGGAAGATTTTTTGTGATGATCTAAACCTATACCAATTTGATATCTGTGCTTGGGAAGTAATCCAAAACAAGTGACCAAGTTTCCTCATTTCAACAAGATTTCTTAACACCGCGGTTAAACCTAGACCATTTTGATGTCCTTGCTTGGGAAGTACGCCAGAAAGAGTGACAAAGCCCCCTCGTGCCAACAGATTTCTTACGAACGCGATTAAACCTAGTCCAATTTGATGTCTGTGTTAGGGAAGTGTGCCAGAAAAAATGACACAAGTTCGTTGTCCCAACAGATCGTAAATTCTTTACTGCGAGACGATTAAACCTAGGCGAATTTGATATCTGTGTTGGAAAAATGTGCTACAGCTGTAGTGTTCGGTTGTAATACGACTCTGTGAATACGCATGCTTGCCGTTTCATTAGAAGTGCAGTGAAAAGATGTGCTGTTGATAAAATATGATTGAATTGGTAAAATCCCTTCAACGTGGGAACCATGGGTAATAAAAACAATCTTTAATTTCAGTAAGGTAGCAGGAAACCAATAGTTTGTGGTCTTGATTTTGTTAAATCGTTTTCAAATGCACAATCTTTTTAGAATTGAACGTATGCAATGTTACTACTTTGATAAATGTTACATACAACGCATGTCATGTATATATGTTGCATATAGCATTTATACATGATGAATCGAATGATTACAAGCATGAATACATGCTACTATCATTATAAAGAGACTTACGTAGTCCTGCGTCACCTATATATGCGGTCGTGTCTTGTACACAACCCCACTGATTTTTTTGATAGAGTTCAGTACCCCTTGATCCATAGGTTGACCGAGCGATGTAATGTTAGGTGGCATGTATAAGACTTTAATTTCACCATATTCTAGAGCATCACCACCATCGTGGTGTGCAGAGCAATTATCGAGCAATAATAAAGCACGCGCTTTACAGTTGTTTTTTTTCAGCAAATTCTTTAACTGAAGGAACAAATTGTTGAAAGAACCACTCTTTAAACAGTTCTCTGTTCATCCATGCTTTCTTGGAACTTTTGTAGTACACTGGCAATAATGACTTGTCTTTGGGAAGTGCTTTTGGATTTTGTGCGGTCCCCAAAAGCATTAATGATAATTTATTCGACCCATTCATATTACAGCATGGCATAAAAGTTACGCGAGATTTAATAACTTTCCGTCCTTCGGCTAAGTCTTCATCGTGTAAAGCTAAGGTTCGCGATAGCAGCAACTTGAAAAAAAGTCCTGATTCATCAGCATTATAGATTTCATGTTTTTCATATCCATTAGCCAATAAAATCTGCATGAGATTACACTTGAAGGAGGTGAACGCTTCAACATCTCCAGACGCTTTCTCACCGGTAACATTCAGCATTCGTAATCCATAACGTTTCCGAAATCTGTCATACCAACCGTTCGCAGCAGCAAACGTTACTCTGTCGGAATATTTCTGCTTTTTCTGGAACATCAAGAACATCAACTCCGCCTTTATCTTCACAGCATCGGGTGTAACTGTATGCTTTTTATTCCTCTCCTGCAACATCCATACAAATAGCGCGTCCTCCATATTAACAAATCTGGCTACCTTTACCGTACGTCTACCTGCTACGCCAGTCTCTCTGAATCGATTTTCGGCTGTTCGAATTGATTCTCTTTGCGGGAAATATTGAGAATCGTCGATTTGCAAACGTTGAATCTTCGTGCAATTTTGTCAAGAGAGAAACTATCCGAATCTAGTAAGTTGATAATTTCAAGGTTTTGCTCCAAAGTAAGCGTGACATGTTTTCTTTTCAAGTTGGTCACTATATTCTCTTTATTTTCACCAGCAGGTAACCTGCATTAAAGCTGCATTCGATGAAAGTGAAAGATAAATATTACCTCTTATTACCTTAGCTAACGTATTTAATTTTTTGCATGTTATGCTTTTCAGCTACTGATTTTCAACGTTTAATCTAACAAGAAAATTTCGCCGGTTGCACCTGCTAATGAAATATCAAAACATTAACAAAAAAAATTTACCGAACGTTCAGCTGTTTAGATTTCGGTAATATTTTACCGAATTCGATGATTTTTTAAAGTGTATTTCTAAGGGGTTTAGAACAATTCTGAGTTTAATCAAAGATTGGCTATCTACTTCCTTTAATAATCTAAGTTCAAACACAACTCTTCTTAAAAAATAATAAGCTATGTAAATATTGCAATAAAGCTTATACATATTTCTTGTAAAGTCAGGAAAACACTAGTGCGTGATAGTGCTGCTTGCGTCTTAACGGGAAATTAGCAGCCATCAACTTTTCGTCAACTCCCAGTTGACCTCGAGGTAAGACGCTGGTCTAATAAGCCAGTCGTCGTGTGTTCGAATCTCGGCTGGGAGAGACTGTCAGAGTCAATAGGATCGTAGCACTGACCCCGAACTGTCCTGTATTCTAACAGCTGGTTGCGAAGTCTGTCGTATTCAGCTTTTTACGAGCCATAATGGCGGACGTGTTCATCATATTTGAACGGCATTTTTGACATTTCTCTAATACATCGCACGTTTTCTTTCCGTACATTCTGTTACGTTTCGCGTTCGGAGGTGACCGAAATGATGACTATGAACACGACCCGTACATTAAACAAATTAAAACTTAACTTTATTGAACAATAACGAGGTACAATTGTGCGAGTCTCATTTTCGCGGTAAAACGGAACAGGAACGTCCTGTTGTCAGCACTGTCGAGCATCAACTGATGACAGCTGTCACTGTGACTGTGACCAGAGAGCTTGGCCGTAACGATGTTACGAATGTCGACGTCTCCGACAGTAACGATGTAGGGATGTCCACGTCTCTAACACATTCCTTTAGTTTTACCGTGAACGCTCGGAAACAAGACGTGCGATGTATTAGTGAAATGTCAAAGATGCCGTTCAAATATGACGAACACGTCCGCCATTATGGCTCGTAAAAAGCTGGATAAATAAACAGAAGGTCAAATTTCGATAAAGGAAATAGCACCCAGGTCAAGACCCAGGTTTTGCTTTGTTTTGCAACTTTTCGTCGGAGAGCCCAACTTCGGAAGCAGTTTTTTGGCCCAAAAGCGGGGCCCTGTTTATAGAAATGTATCCACTGTAGTCTTCTTTCCAATTTAAACAAAGCGAATGTATTTACATGAACAGAATTTTTGTTTCAAACAAAAAAAATGAAAAATTTATTCGATGCTGTCCGAATACTTTTTTGACAGACTGTACCGGGTTCAGTTGCCTGAAGAAAACGCCTTTTCAGAAAAGGTTTTTATATACGTCAAAATGTTAGAAAAAGAAGATTATATTATCGCTATATCGCTTCATCTCTTTTTGTCTTACGAATTGCAATTGCATCAATTGCATGAAGCAGTAAAAGAATCGATGCAACGTAAACAAACTTTCGAAACCGGTTGTTGAGGTACTTATCGGCTCTTATCGGGCTTATCGGGTGTTATTAAGCTAAATTCGCCAGAACGGTGAATACATTATTAATTATCTCGTAGTTGCGTTATTATTTCCTTCATCTTTCGTTGACTGTTTCACTATATACAGTGAAGAAAACGCTATCTTGTCACCAGGTATGATAATAAAAACAATACGAGCTTATCTCTGTATATCTACAGAAGTATATTAGTATGTTTCCATCAATTATCACGTATTCTAGGGCGTATCAATTGTGCAGTGGCTGCGAGTACTCCTATGAACTAAGATCTACTGTCGTGCAACGTCGTGTGAACTTTGCTCCGTTTATTGCGTGTTGGAATTGATCAGTTTCAGGAAGAAACATGATATCTAGTAAGTTAGTTTTACTAAAATTGCACTAACCGAAACCCTGCTTAGGTAGATTGTAGTCAACCGTCCTTGTTTGCTTCTTTCCATCTAACACGCTTCATCTACCCCTATCATTGGAATTTGGAACGGGAAAAAAAACTGTATTCTACCCTTTTCCTCACACCGCCTTCACGTACCTGCTTGAATCCGTGGTGATGGGTTTGCCTTGAACTGCCTGCAAAGAATGTATTCTAACGAACCGAGTTTCTCTCCTGAAAATAGAACTGTTCAACGAGTCGTCCACCAGTGGTACAAACGCCCGCAATGCGCTTCTGGTTGCAGCTGGGATCGGTGTGGCCACCCTAGTCGGATACGGTGCCTATCGGTGCTTGAAAAAGCACCTGGAAAACATCCCACCAGCCAAATGGCGCCGTGTGGGTGAGGTGACCGATCTAAACATCTACCCGATCAAATCGTGCGGCGCAATTCGAGCGAGCGAAATCGATTGTTCCGTAATCGGACCGCGGGTGCATTTGATGCGAGATCGAATTTTTATGGTGGTCCAAACCGATGGCACGTTCATCACGGGCCGCAGCCATCCGCGGATGGTGCTGGTGCAGCCGAAGTTTGACAAAGCGTTCGAAGTGATGACACTGTCGGCACCGGGCATGCTGGATATCGTAATCGACGTGCGGCGACTGTTTCCGATCGAACCGGTGAAAGCCTCCGTTTGGGGCCAAACGGTCACTGCCGTCGACTGTGGCGAAGAGGTGGCTCGGTGGCTTTCGCGCTTTTTGCTCAGTGAAGATTTTGGCCTGCGGTTGGTGTTCTATCCGTACGAGCACTCCACTCGGGTGGTACGGGAGAAGAATAGGATCTTTCCCTATTTGACACCGCGGGATTCGGGCGCACTGCATGATTCGACGAGTTACATGTTAATTTCCGAAGCATCCGTCTCGGACGTGAACGCCAAGTTGGAGAAACCGGTTACGGCTTTGCAGTACCGGCCGAACTTTGTCGTGAAAGGACCGATTGCCTACGAGGAGGACGACTGGCAGTGGGTTAGGATTGGCGAAACCGTTTATAGGAATATAAAACCTTGTACTAGGTAAGTATGCCTCAATGGAAGAGGGTTGATATTTCTGGGATTGTGGGGATGGGGTACTTTTGGTTTGGCTTTGGTGTCTCTTCCGGTCGAAATCAAACTTAAATATCTCTATTTCATTGGGAGTTCTAGTTCTGTTAATTAAAATACTTTACCAGTTGTCGAATTTTTAACGTTCTGTCTTTAACATTCTCTCCCACATCACACATGGACATAATCTAACTGGTAATGGTTTTTCTTATTGCCCTTTATGAATATCAAATCAAAATGAGTGAAATGTAAATCGTATAATATTATTTGCAGATGCATCTTTATTAACGTTGATCCCGAAACTGGTATATCCAGTTCGACTGCTGAGCCACTGAAAACCCTCAAAACGTAAGTACAACACATGTCATCGAGTTGACGGTATTTTTTTCTTGCATTAGGGCGTAGAAGCCAAAGAATATATATCACGATGAATTTCTCCGGGTGGAATACATATTGTAAAGTAACAGCAGCTTCCACAGGTCATTCTGAGAAATTTGCGATTAAGTATAATATAACCTATCATTCGGGATCCCCATTATAGTGACGGAAAGCTACTAAGGGTGATTTATGAATTCAACGTCGGTAGAAGTCACAAAGATCAGTAATAGAGTTAATAACATGACACTTTGTGATACTAACGAGTACCAATTACTACGGCACCAGAATACGAAAACATCAAGCATTCCTCACGACACCGTTAGATAAAAGCGGGCAGCTGAATTAAGAAATGTGTTGTCTCGGTACTACAGCTAAAATGGTAGGCCCATCACTGGGTTACTCGGTGCCAATTCGTTGGGTGTCTCGACACGCATGTCAGGTTCAACTAACTCGAGCCATTTAGCACGTTGGGCCCCTCTATTCCTGGTACCGGTAGGGTTCTTGGAGAAAACCGACGACTGTCCGGCATCCTTGCGACATGGTCAGCCCATCGTAGTCTCGCAACTTTCGCCAAGTGTACAATGGGAATCTCTCCAAGTACTGCCTGAAACTCGTGGTTCATTCGCCTACGCCACTCCCCGCTGCTTGCATGTATGTCTTCCGTAAGCAAAGTTACTGTCTGAAGTTCTCAAGTCCGTAGTGGACTGCCGGTCTAATTAGCGTTTTGTATGCTCCTTGATTGACGCGTCTTGTGGTGGGAAAAGTAGGCTCCAATTCCAACTTGAGTACGTCGTTGAATCTCTTTATTCATATTATTGTCGACGGTGACAAGAGAATTCAAATATATGAACTTATCAACCATTTCCAGTTCATCGCAGTTAATAGCCACTGTCTTTGGTTTTAAACGCTTTAGTTTGTAGCCCAATTCTAGCATCTGCTTTAGTCTGGCATACATGGTCTCCGCCGTTCCAAGCTTTCCACTAATGCTATCGAGGTCGTCTGCGAAATTTAGGAC
Organism: Sabethes cyaneus; assembly: GCF_943734655.1. Classification (NCBI taxonomy): domain Eukaryota; kingdom Metazoa; phylum Arthropoda; class Insecta; order Diptera; family Culicidae; genus Sabethes; species Sabethes cyaneus. The sequence continues at coordinate 143,947,718 of NC_071353.1, read as the reverse complement.
TCGGCAACTTTTGCCGAAGATCGCTCGGGGGGAATCGATAGTACCCCCGAAGCACGCACGTAGCACATCACTCGCTCCAGGGTAACTTTGCCTTATTTGCCATAACTGTTCGAATTGGACGGTTTCGTATGCTGCTTCGAAATAATGATCCGTGGGCATGTTTCTGGAGGATTTGTCGGAGAGTTAAAATTTGATCCGTAGTAGAACGGGCCCCTATAAAGTCACAAACCACACCTTCCATCCACTCCTCCGGTAATTTCTAGTCCTCCCAAAATCTTTGAAATTATACAGTGAAGGGCCATTTCTAGCGGTTCTTGGCCATTTTTGTAGAGTTCTGCCGAGAGTGGGTCCTTTACGGCGGCTCTATTATTCTTCAGCTGATCGATTTCTCGCCGGATCTCTTCGAGATCGGGAGCCGGCACGCTATTGTCGTTTGTAGGCATTCCGAGGTTAACTTCCGCTTCGTCTCCTTCTGCCATATCGCCATTGAGGTGCTCTGCTCATCGAAAAACTGCTTCCACCTGTCGACCACCTCGTTTATGATTAGATCCCCTCCCTCGTCCCTACACATGTCAGGTTTAGATGTGTAGCCTTTATGAGTTTGGTTCACTTTCTCGTAAAACGTGCGCGTGTCATTAGCCCGGAATAGTTGTTCCAGCTCCTCACGATTTGTGTCCTCTTTCTGGCACTTTTTCCTCCTCAGGATCGTAGTCAACTCATTCCGCGCGCTCGTCGTTACTTGACCAAATTCTGCTGGATATGCTCAGATAGTTTTTCCAGGCACTTTTTTCCTCTCTATCGCCTGTTGACATTTCCCGTCACACCAATTATTTTGTGCAGTTGAGGCGTTGACGGTCGAGCGTATCATACTCCATCCATTTTCGAGGGTCGAAGCATCTAGCTCTACGAAGGAAGCCAGAGCTTCATCCAGTACGCGCGGGTATCGGCAACTGGCAGGTTGTTTACCCGAGGGGGGGGGGGGGGGGGGTGCTGGATGTACAGGTACTAGGTAATGGTCCGAGTCGATATCCACAGCCCGTACGGAGCGTACGTTTGTGATGTTCGAGAAAAACCGGTCGGTATAATTTGATAAGTATCAAACTTGTACCAAAATTTGTAAAAATAATGAAATATTTCGAGTTTCCACCACTGCAGGTACTACCACAACTACTGGAGCATCTACCCTACTTTCAGTCCGAAACTAGCTTTCGATGGTCACTGTACATCGATTTCTTATGTCTCAAAAGCGACTCGCCAGCTGGGATTTATTGCAGAAATTGAACAAGATTTTGACTAAATCTTCACCCTGCGACAGATCCTCCAGAAGTGCCGCGAATTCCGAGTTCCCTCCACACGCAACGCCTGTTCACCGATTCCAAAGCCGCATATGATTGTGTAAACCGGAAAATTTTAAATGAAAACGGCTTTCCGGGTGAGCTTACTAGACTACCCATTCGAATCTCGCAGCGGACTTCGACAAGGAGATGGTCGTTCCTGCCTACTATTCAACATTTGTTTGAAGGTTTATTTGTTTATTAACCTTTACGTCCCCGACATAAAAAATGATGGTACTTGCAGTTACACTTTTGGCTCTATCTCCACTTATTTTCATTCGATTTTTATGCAATTAGTCTTAAAAGAACCACAATAGGTTGGCATTTAATGAAAAAAGTCAAAGTCGAAGTAGGACACAAAACGGTTGAAGTTCCGTTGTAAGCCGAATATAGTACCGAAAGTACTGTAATTGTTCAGGACGTGTTTGCAGGGTGTCCAAGTTGATTAATCTGCAGCGCTGTTCGTAGTTTGGTAGCCGGAACGGATCATTCCATGATAACCTACGGAGGGCAAAGCGGATGAACCTTCGTTGCACCGACTCTAGTCGACCGACACCGTTTTGATAATACGGGCTCCATACGGGTGCGCAATACTCGAGGTTGGAGCGAACCAATGCACAGAAGAGTGATTTCAAACAATAAATATCATTGAAGTTTTTGGCGATACGCATAATGAATCCCTGGTTTCTACAGGCCTTGTCGACAACGAATGAAACATGCTGTTTGACAGTCAAATTAGAGTCCAGCAGTACTCCAAGATCCTTGACGCAATTTACACGGCGTAAGGGAACGTTTGATAATCGGTAATCGAATATTATAGGATTCAGCTTTCTCGAGAACGTTGTCACTTCACATTTGTCGAGGCTTAGTACCAAGCGATTGTGTTTCGCCATCCAGCGAAAGTCAACAGTTGATCCTGGATTGCGAGAGTGTCCGATGAATCGTTAACTTTCGAAAACAGTTGCAGGTCGTCGACGTACACAAGCCGAGGACCTTGGAGCATTCAGTTGACGTCGTTGAAATAAATAAGAAAGACCAACGGTCCGAGATGGCTACCTTGTGGGACTCCAAAGAAAGCGGTGAAAGCCGGTGAGGTGAAGCAATTGATAGACACGTTAATAGGACGGTTCGACAGATACGATTTAAACCACTGAAGCCGTGCAGCGGCCCTCCAATGCCCAGTTTATCCAGTTTTGCAACGGCGATTTTATGATTTAGAGGTCAGTGTAGATAACGTCTGTCTGGGATCGGTCGTCAAATCAATTCGTTACGTACGTAGTGAGCATTAGTAGATTGGTAGACGTTGAGCGCTTCGGCATGAATCCGTGTTGCTCATCAGCGATGTATTGCTTTACGAACGAGGAAATTGGCACGATCACAACGAGCTCGAAGAGTTTCGATAATGCACATAAGGCAGAGATCCCTCCGTAGTTGTCTATGCTTCTTTTGTTCCCCTTCTTATGAACTGGAAACATGTAAGCGGATTTCCAAGCAGAATGAAATATACCTGAGCTAATCGAGGAGTTAAATAGACGTCGGATTGGAGCAGGGAGCAGCCAAGGCATCAATGCATTTCTTTAAAAATATTGAAGGTACGCCATCCGGTCCACTGGAAGTTGGGCTTTTCAACTTCAAAGCGGCCTGCTTGATCATAGAATCATCAATGGGCAGGTTAGTGAGAGAATCGCTGAGATTTGGAACGCTGTCTAGAGCAGTCGATACTTCTGTTTCGGACAGCCTTTCATCGACAGAGACGCTGGAGAATTTCTGCGAGAACAGTTGACAAACCATATCCAATTTGATCGCTTCCAAGGAGCATGAGTGATGGAAGACCGCCGTCTTTCCGTTGTGCACTAATATTTCCAGAACGACTGGGGGTTACGCTTCAGTCTTCGCTCAACGTTGTTTAACGTAGTTTCGCAGAGATTAGGTTGAAAACCTCCTCAAGGCAGCCTTTCTTTCAGATTTAAGGCGACGTAGCGTGGCGTTTATCCAAGGCAGGTGCGGCTCTATGCGTATCGTCTTTTTCGGCACGTGGCGGTCGATGGTATAATTCATCGGCAGCATTTACGTTGTTCTCTTCCAAGGCTGCATTCCAGTCGATTCTGTAGGTATATATATACTTTGGATCGCATCAAAATCGGCACAGTTGAAATCGTAATAGACAGACAGCGGTGAGTCGGTCGTTTTGCATGGTGTATGTTGATGAATCGGAAGGTGTTATAAGACGAGAAGCGATCGAAATGCGGAGCACTTTTTTTGCTTTTCTGATGACGTGGATTCTAAAACGAAATGCTGGCGGGCAGGATCGAGCGCAACAGGGCCCGCTTGGGCAATACCGTGGTAATGGACGGGGACGAGTCTAAGGTAGTCGACGAGTTCGTATGCCTAGGCTCGCTGGCAACATAGGACAACAATAACAGTCGTGAGATTAAAAGGCGTATTATCAGCGTAAGTCGAGCCTACTACGGACTCCACAAACACTTGCGGTCGAACAATGCGGTACAAAGTGCACACTGTACAAAACGCTAATTAGACCGGTTGTCCTCTACGGGCACGAAACGTGGACACTACTAGAAGAGGATCTACAAGCACTCGGAGTTTTCTAACGGCGGGTGCTAACAATCATCTTTGGCGGAGTGCAAGAGAACGGTGTATGGAGGCGAAGAATGAACCACGAGCTCGTGAGACTCGCGCAGAAAGTATTTAAAGTTGGACGGATACGTTGAGCAGGACATATTCTGCTCGCTCTCGAACGTTTTTCATTCCCTCCGGCGTACCCCAAGGAAGCGTACTGGGGCCACTGCTGTTCAACATTTTCGTAAACGACCTGGGTACATCTATGTCATCTCCTGTACTTTCATTCGCCGATGATTTGAAAATTTTTCGAACAATACTGTCGGTTTCGGACTGCGTGGCACTGCAAGAGGACTTAAACAAACTATTAATTTGGTGCGACAGCAATGGCATGCGCGTCAACTACAAGAAATGCAAAATAGTAATATTCATTCGAAGCAATAATGCTCTACACCAGCGGTTCCCAACCTTTTTTCGGTTCGCGTACCCCCTGACGGGTTTCCCTATACTATTCTGCAGCGAACTAAAGTTTTGGCGAACCCCTGGGAGTTCGCGAACCCCCATTTGGGAACCGCTGCTCTACACCATCAATACTCACTGGGGTTAGACATTGTAGACCGCGTTTATTCAATATGCGACTTAGGCGTCACAATTGACTCGAAAGTCAGATTCAACGAGCACATCGGAATTATCACCGCGAAGGCATTCACCACGCTAGGATTCATTCGTCGTCATGCTTCCAGCTTTAGTGACATTTACGCACTCAAAACGTTGTATTGCGCGTTGGTACGTAGCATCTTGGAGTACGCGTCTGTCGTTTGGTGCCCGCATCAGGTAACGCAAACCCTTGTAATCGAACGAGTACAGAAAAAAAATTTACGTTTTGCTCTGCCCAATTTGCCCTGGAACGATCCGATCAATCTTCCTCATTATCAAGCTCGGTGTCAGCTGATTAAACTCGATCTACTATCGGGTAGGCGTACCAATCAACAAAGAATGTTCGTTTTTGACCTAATGCAGGGAAACATTACCTGTCCAGCATTATTAGAACAGGTGCCAATCAACGTACCTCCTCGTCGGTTTCGCGATACGCAGTTACTTGCAATACCTTTCCACCGGACACATTTTGGCCAGAGCAACGCTTTAAATTCATGTCTTCAAGCCTTCAACGCTGTCGGTGAAATTTTTGACTTCGACATGCCAAAATCACTTTAAAAAACGAATCAGTGAAATTACACAGTAAAACATAGTTTATAAGCATATTCAGTCTGTACGATTTTTTATCGAAGGTGGTGTTAAATAAAATAAAAAAATGTTGCTAGAATGCCGGACAACTATCCTGGAAAAATGGTTTTCGCATCGAATCCGGTAGGAACAAGACCAAGAGGGACACAGCGAGCGCGGTGGCATGACCAGGTGGAGCACTGGGTGCCCGCTAAACTGGAGACCAGCCGAAATAGATGGAGAAATCATCCTACGCAGGCCTTGTCATAAGACGTTAGGCCAATTAAGCGAAATGAACAAGATTTAAAAGACCTGCACTCAGGGGCTGACTGGTCTACCGGGCAACCGGGCAAATGCCCGGTGGGTCCAGGTACAAATTTCGTCGTTACACAAAATGAGATTTTCCAAAATTTTTATTTCAGTTAAACTCTTTCTACGACTCACGAATGTTCGATTGCTGGGGCCCCGTGATTCATGAAATCATTTAAATTGAGCTGTTCGGGTCCAGGCTCCGAAAATATTACCAGCTTCAATTCTGAGTATTTAAAAATAAATTAGTATTTCATCCGCAGTTATTTGACTACTTATAAATATCGAACTGTCGGCTTAAGCTCCATACTTAGTTTACTTCAGTGGCGACGGTCCGTTATCGATCCTGCGTCGAATGAATTATGGTCCTCCAGTACTCAATCCTGGGCTACCTTTCTTCAAACCCCTCGAAGACCAGCTGAATGTGCATCATCCTCGATAGCGCACATCTATCAGTGCGATGTCTACTCCGAAGTCTACGGCCTCTTCTTGATTCTCTCCTTAAAATAATTTTGGCTACTCTTTCGTCGGGCATTCTAGACACGTGACCAGCCCAGCGCAGACTGCCACACTGTACTATCTTCATTATAACAGCATATTTACATTCTTAATACAGCTCGTGGTTCATGCATTTATGCTACACGCCATTTTGGATTTTGCGAAATTTTACGCTAAAAGCCCAAGCATTCGTCGATCAGCTTCTTTTAGCGTCCATGATTCATGTCCGTAAAGGGCCATCGAGATTAGTGTTCTCTAGAGCGTCAGTTTTATGCAAATTTGCAAGCTACGGGACTTCAGCTACAAAATGCAGCTGTAAAGGCTGCGTAAAGGCCAATTCGCAGCTGCAATTAGTCGTTTTTTTATGATTTACATCGTTGTCACATGTCACGAGCATACCAAAATATATTCAGTTCCTCTTCGACACCAACACCATTTGGATTTCCACGCCATGTACTTCGTTTTGGTGGTGTTAATGGTAAGTCCCAATTTCTCTTCTTTCGCTGCTCTACTTTTGATTTCGGTGATATCGACGTCATCCGCAAAATCAAGAAGCACGTGAGGTCTCATTCTGCTATTCTGACTCATAATTTTTACTCATCCAGCGTCACACGAATCAACGTAACTAGTTCTGTGTGAAAACCATGTCCTAGCGTTAACTGTCACAGCTCATTTCGTTTGACTGAATCGTATGCCGCCTTGAAATCCATAAAAATATGATGAGTCTGCAAGTTGTACTCCCGGAACTCGTCAGCTCCTCTCAAGTCGATGTCCGTTTTTAAAATTATGAGAAATGAGGCCAATCAACCACTCCTCCGATATTTATTTTCCTCCCATATTCTGTTCCTGACAATGAGGTGGCGAATGGTTTCGTTCAGCTGCTCGCTCCTCGCTTTTAGAAGTTCAGCCAGGATACTATCCTTTACAGCAACCTTACCGTTTTTCAGCTCACTGATTGCTCTTTTGACCTCCTCCTGTGTTGATGGCTCCACAGTTTGGCCGTCGCTCAAAATTCTTATCCTGTACCTGCTGATCGTCGTGTTTACTTCTCTATTCAATAGCGTCTGGAAATACTCTTCCACCTGGCTGCTACCGTCGGTTTGTCAGTAAGCAGGTTGCCAGTACTATCATTGCACATCACAGGCATGGCAAAATTCTTGCACCTGACCGTTTTGTAGAAACTCCGTGTGTCGTTGCTGGCGAACCTCTCCTCTGGATTGGCGAGCACGTGGTCTTCGTATTGACGTTTTTAGACGGTGGGTTCTTTTTTCGTCAGCTCTACCAGGACGAACCAAAAAGAGTCGCGCAGAGTCTCGGGCATTCCTCACATTGGAATCGTGTGAAGAAATTCTGCAGAGGATTCGCACAGAATACCTTGCTTATAGAAGCAGAATTCTTATAGGAGAATCCAAGAGTTTAATCCCAGGGATAGCTATAACTCGGCACGGGAATCGCCTGAGTATAGAATTCTATGCTCAATTATTTCATTGATTTCAAAGTTGCGTATGATACCATCGACCGTAAAACCAATCATGGCCATTCTAACCTCGCAGTGGACTTTATCAACATGATGGTCCCTCATGTGGGCTGTTCAACATGCCGTTACAGGATGTTATGAAAGAAGCAACACACAGGCACAATCTTCAGCAAATCTAGTTAGTTCGTCTGCTTTGCCAATGAAATGGATATTGTCAATAGAACAACATCTGTGGTGGTGGCTGAACAAACTAAAACTCAAAGTAGAGAAGATTGGGTTGAAGAAAAATGAATATGAATATGAATATATGGCATGCTTCCCAACTCTTGTATGAAGGGCCAAAAGGGAATTGGTCGATGAGCAACACCACTTACACGTACCAGGGATTTAGAGAGTCAATCGTTGAATAAACCGTCTTAATGCAGAATGACTCCAGCAGGTGGGGAGAAGAGCCCGCTCATTATTCACGATGTGTTGTTAATCGGGCCAAGATTAACCCTAGAAAGTTGACTGTTTCATTCTCCCTAGGCCCACCGCTTCAAACAAGTGCTCTGATGGTCCCTTCCTCTTCCCGATTCTAGTTTATTTATGAAATGTGGTATATAAGTGTAAAAATAGAACAATCTCATCAGCAGTCCTTCGAATGGAATAGAGTTGCGTCCTTTTAGTTTCTATAAGTGCTTCTAATAATTAATTTAATTTTTCTTCTGGTATCCAATATCCATGTGCAGTATTAACACTCGTATTGGCCAAAGTTTTCACTATATAGCAGTAAATGCTTCATAAGCTAAAACGAAAAAAATAATTAAAATAACTTATATTATGCTTACCTATTAACAAGATCGTGTGGCGTCTGCCCAAAACCTCGATTATGAGATCAGGCAGCCGGGAACCACACAGTATCGCACCTCCTAGCTTGGCTACTCAATAGAGCATTAGCGAGTATGGCCACGTGGAGGCGCTAGTTAGGGGCTTGGGATAGCTAGAGCTATATTGGACGCTCCTCATTTGCCTTCCCCATTTCATACCCAAGATTGGGTTGAAGAAAAGTGCGACCAAACTAACGTACCGTGAACCGCTAATATGACGCACACGCTAAAAGCTGGTAACTCGGTCCTAATAACGACTGAATTTGTTTTGTTTCGAGCCTCGAGCCGCTATGCTGCCCGTTCTCCCGATACTCGACACTCGACAGTGCCTGAGTCGAGTCGAGTTGCACGACATGACTTACAAAATAGAGCCCATAATCATTCGATTTATTGTCCTTGTAACATCACCGTTACCGTCTTTTGAGTAGATATCGTTTTTTGTGTTAATTTACTATCATGAATATTGCAAACTGGGGCCCCTAATCTTAAAGTCCCTGTGGGTCCTTTGGCTCCCAGTCCGCCCCTGCCAGCACTACCTAAAAGCACTGTATTGTGCCTTAGTTTGTCTCCTGCTTGAAGATGTGCGCCTAACTTGCACTCCGCATACATTTTATTAGAAACTTCGTATTGAACGAGCGCAGACCAGAGGATGTCCATACGATTGGTCCTGCATAGTTTACCTTGACTCAACCTGGAAAATTAATCCCCGTATTCCGGACGCTATAAATTTCAATGGCGACTCGTGGGTGTTTAGGTCAACCCGGTAACAATGTGACAGCTTCCATACTAATCAAACGTACCTAAAACTGCTGGTTCATGGTTCACGACAGATGTTTGAAAGCGGCGTAAATATCGAAGCAGGAGTTTATTATCATTTGTTTTGGCACAAAATCCCTTGTGCATGTAAGATCTGAATTGGTTTATTATTTCAATAGAGTATTTTACGAACTGACAATATTATGTCAAGTACCAAAACGTTTCCGTGCTAATGACAATAGCAGCATAACTGGTTCTTCTGTCATAATAACATGCTCTATTTGGTTCTGTCAGGTAACAGAGTGTTTTTGTACAACTGCAACGATCTCTATTGCTTGGATTTACTCTTGAATTTTGCTTAACTTGTTCTGTTAACGACAAAATCGATCCAGCAATCATGAAAGAGCATTTCATTTTCAATTGCGCAGCGGATAACTTTTAATGAAACACGCAATATTTATATTAATACTTTAGAGCAGACAACTCGTACACAAGAGTGACAATCTTGTAATAAATACCGCTTTTTATCTTGTAAACAAATCAATCAAACAACCCACCAAGAATTCAAACAGTTTTACCGAAAACATGAAATAATGCTAAAATAATCAATACGCACTTTTCAAATCGTTGTCCAGACAGCTTTTTGCGTTCACATTTAACGTAACAAAAATTAACATTTCCTTTGGAAATCGAAGGTGCGTCAATTTTGACCGGCACGTAAAAACGATCGTCGCGACATTTTTGACACTGGCGGGTGTTATGGGAAACTGTTAATAACTGTCACTTTGTCACGGGGTAGGTTTAGGTTTCCTGTTCAACCAGCGATAAATGTATTACACAAATAAACATATTCAAAATAGTATTTAAATATCAACGGAATATGATGGTTTACTTTACAAGCAAATTCGTCTATCACTTTTTCATTGTTGGTCTTTGAATTAGCTCCTTAGGGAACTCACCCTCTACTGCTATCAGCATCAAACTTAAGAATCGGTTTCCCCCATTATCGTTAACTGTGAACCGATTTTTTTTTGTTCAATTAATCAGATCCAGAATAACGAGATTCAAGAATAACAATCATACTGCGATGCACGCACACGATAGCAAATATACTTATAACTTTGCACAAACAATATAAGGTAGTAAGATGTTCAATGGTATCACTGAACCAGCAAATGAGAAAATTTTGCGAATGATGCATGCAGATATGTCAACCGCGCCCTATTTTCACAGCGAATAGAAGTTGTTTCACAATCTCTTTTTACCTGCTTCATTAATACCTACTGAACTAGCACCAGGAAAAATGTGTTGGTATGCTTGTTCGGTGAGATCGCTGAACCAACGCTCTCTTCGTGTTGAACATTTACCTCATCAGCTCCGTCGCAAAATAAAATGGGATCGAAGCGCAGGTCGTTGGAATAAGTGGTAGTAGCTTAGTGAAGTGAAATCCCTGAACCAGCTAATGAGAAAATACTGTATATGCAACAATGAAATAACGAGCATTCTAATAAGAAAGTATACTGTCCAAACGTAATTCGTATTGCGTGTGCATCGGTGTTAGCGAAATCATGAACGAGTGACGAAATCCGGTTATCCAGCTAAATTTTGTTACCTGTCCTATGAACAAATTGAACATGAGGACGAGTCGCCACTTGGAAATTCAGGTACCTAATTCGGTAAATAGGTCTCAGACATGTAATAAGCGTGACTCGGGAATCGATTGTATGATTTCTAGGGCCAGGTGAGCGGAGTCACCTAGGTGACTTTCAAAATCGTAAATTGTGCTCTCATCTAAAAAATTTAGGTGAGGTGACTGGAAGACTAGGGCCCTTAATTGCATCAAAGATCCGTTTCCGACCGCGGATCATCGATGATTTAGGGTGGCACGGCAGCAAGCATCGAGTGTTTGCCGACAACCCGCCGTTGGAAGCACCGGCCACTGCCGGTCTTTTTAGGTGCATGCATTTTTCTAGGCTTACTGACTAGTACTGCCGCTAATGGCATAACAGTCCCATTTTCTATGGAGTTTCCTATATAAATGGGACTATTATGCGAGTAGCGTCTAAGATTCATAACGTTTACTAACCTCTAACTACAATCCTTTAGCCCTCGCAATGATTTACAGTTCGAAATTATTAATCGCCGAAGTCGCTTTTATAGCACGGTGGAACATATTCTGCTTTTTCTAATTTTGTTTCCAGTTGTAAGCCAGTCTATTTTTATTAATAAGTTTCTATGAAATGGTTCGTTCTGGGGAAAGGTTCATTCAGAAAATGGGCTTCTCAAAATGGAAGTCTGAAAACTGGGTTTTTGGGGAATGGGGGAATCTACAATAAAAAATGAAAAATGAAGATCGTCAGACAACATCCACTTTTTGAATCTTTATCATTGTTGGTCCTGAAAGCGTGCATTATCTAAAGATGTGCCGCTATGTTCATGGAACTCTCATATTTGCTAATTAAGTTTTTGCCTCCGCAGCCTTATGTCGAACATTTAAAAAATATAAACAGGAAAAATTAACTGTGTTTATAAAAACTAACTGATCTTGTTGGTTTATTTTGTTTTCAGATACCGCCGAAAACCGAAAATCGGCGACAATCCCGTGCTGGGAATGCAAATGGGCGTCAAGAAGGAAGGTACGGTACGGCTTGGCGACCCCGTATACGTCGGATGCTAATATATAGCAATATGGTAATGTTTTCCACCTCTAGCAATAGACCTATACGTTATTTTTTCTAAAGTATTCAAAGCTACCAGCTAACGCATTTTGCTCAGCTGCTGCTGCTGCTGCTGCAGCGACCAAATTTGTATTATTTTTAACTCCTCGGATGCGGGCAGTCACAGAAGAAAGAACACCGATAGAAATATAAGCATCAAAGCATGGCATCAGTGAGTATTTATTTAGTAGTTTAGTAGTTACATTCTAAATCGTAAATATCAACAAATTAATCATCGACCATCATCACAGCCCTATGCGTAGTAAACGGAATCGCCAAGGCTAACTTCACCGGCTCTTCTCAGTCCGAGATGAATGCCAAAGGCAGGCGCTTCTCCCATTTCCGGAACTTTTCTGTACCTAAAAAATACAAACTATTAGTTTTTTTTCTTTCGAAGTCTGGACAAGCGATGATCTTACTCTTTCAGCGTCCTTAGCGGTTCCCCGTCGGTGCTGCTTATCCCCTTGTCCGGATCGATGTTGGTGAAAATACATCTCAAGCAAGGTTTCACGTACTTAAAAACGGTTTGTCCGATCCTCACCCAGCGCCAGTTATCCTCGGCATAAGCGGGCGGACCCTTAACCACAAAGGAAGGCCTAAACTGCAGCATCGACACTTTCTGCTCCAGGCGTGTGTTCAGGTCCTCAACCGTAGCCGTATTGAACAGCATGAAGCTTGTTTCATCGTGCAGGGCACCACTGTCTTCGGCGGCCCTTTTACGAGTAGTTCTATCAAGTGGATAAAACCGCAATCGATACGCTGCCGGTCGTTCCAAATAGGTAGAGATCCAACGAGCCACCTCGTCACCGCAGTCCACCGTCTGAACGGATTCATTCCAAACCACTCCAAGTATCGGTTCCATTTCCAATAGCGGCTTCAAGTCGAGGGAAATGTCTTCCATGCCGGGGGCCGACAGTGTCATACGCTCGTAGCTGTCGTCGAACGATGGCTGTATGAGCACCATTTTCGGCTTCTGTCTAGCTGTTAGCCACTTGCCGTCCAGATTGGTCACCATGAAGCTACGATCCCTCAGCAGATTGCGCCGGGGCCCGATGGACGAGCAGGTCGCTCGGCTAAGCTTGATCGGGGCACAGGATTTGACCGGATAGATGTAGATTTCGTTCAGTTCGGCTATTTTGCGCCACATTTTCGGCGGGGTGTTTTCTCTGCGCTTTTTCATGTAGTGGGAGCCAACGGCAGCGGTTACCGCGACACCGCCCAGTGCGGCCAGCACAATTAGCGTCTTACTGGACGGACTGGCCGCCGAAAAATCCTCCGCCAATTCTAGGAAAACAAAAAAATGGAAAAAGTTTTAAATCATTCTTTCATACCCCACAGGGAGAATAGATGGTACTCACTAGATAGCATTGTTTTTTGTACTGATTAAACAAAATAGCAGCAGCGACGGACCAGGTGATGATGGCAAATCAGCCAGTGTTCACGCGGAAACGATAAGAAAACGGCAGTGTGGACCCGAGCAGCGGATGATAAGCGGGGATCTAGTGGGGAGATTCACTTTTATCAGTTCTCGGTTGTGCTTTACCGGCTTGTGGTGCTTCGCGGCTTGTGGCGTAAAGCATACTGCTGAGCCTGCCTGGAGAGATGACGGGGGAAAGTGCGAATGCGAGCGATAGCCGGTGCTTGGGTAGAGTGTGTTAATTTTAGCACCAACGAGAATGTAGGCCGTTATGGGCCAGGTAACCGAGCCGGTGTTTTCGTGGTTTTTAGCGACCGTTGAAATAGTTTAGTATTTTTTTCTAGTTAAATTATATCACAAATTAGCAAGAGCGAAAACTGGTTAGTCTACCTTACTGCGCAGAAGCGGCAATTTGTTTATGAATTGACTCGAGTTGTGTTTGTGTTTGTAAGTGGCACCAGCTGAAACATCACGGTGCATTTGTAGACAAAGAAATTGATGTTACTTAAGTTTGTGTCGAAAATTTTAATTAGTTTGATTCGGATAATCTTCACCTATCTTCACGAGACACAATCATTCGTACGCAAAGATCTTATTGAAACTTAAACTTATAATTTGAATACATTTTTATATCATTATTGTTTGTGAAAAGTAAGATTATTCCTCTTTTCTTACAAGAAAAGATTACAGCTTATCTTCTGAACCAGCAACTAGCAACGATAAAAATAGATTTAATTATTTTATTGATTAACTGTCTCCTGGATGCTGATCTAACAGATGTCGGATGCTCAGATGAGCGTACTGGAGTTAGCACGATCGAAAGGCAATCATGTCCGTCAAAAATCATATCAAGTAGAAAGTCACGTAACTGAGCAATGTCGAACCCAACCCCTACTGTTGTAGTCGTTGTAGTAGAATCATATCTTACATAATTTTAAAGTTTTTAAACATGATTCTGATTCTGAAACCTACACACAGACAAAGTGAGGAAATGCACCGGGAAAGCAGAATAACGATCGGGTGTATGTATCGAAATGATTTACGATAGCCAGGTAGATAGACAAACACAGCAAAACAAGACCAGAAAACAAGAGAATGATAGACTACAGGAAAAGGTTCAAAATAAACTATCTACCCCTCTAGAGCAAAGTAAGAAAGAATAGCTTGCCTAAAGCAAGGAAAAGGAAGTCTGTAATGGAATTAATCGTACCGATACTGAAAGTAAAGAGGACTGACTGACTCCCAACACGCAAACGGAAAACGGAACGGACAAAAATCGGTTCGTCCGGTGCGGCCTTATCTTACTGAGCTGAGCGATCGTGGCATCTGGCATTCTAGCGAGCGAGAGAGAGAGAAACAATTTGGGCTTGTTTTAGGTAAGAGGGTAAGAAGAAGATGGTTGTAAAAGTGGATACCAAAATTCGATGGCGATTTTGGTAACGAAGTTTGAATTCTAACGAGCTGTGCTTAGAACGTTCAATTGAACTATAGATCACCAATCTAGGATGGCGACAAAATGTCCCGAATTTGACCACTTTGCAGTTTTATAGCGCTTCGGATTAGAATTGAGAGTTTTTGTTTAGTGTTATTTGTACATCTTTAGCATTTTGGATGAGATTTTACTTCGAATTCTATGTTCACTTTTGTTCTGTATTTCGTACTGATCTATATTTCGTTCGATTTGTTTCAAACGAGTTGTTTTGTCCCTTTGATGGTGGAATGAAGATGTACCATTCACTTTCGCTCGAAAAATCAATTCATTTGAAATATAGAATAGGGGTGTTAATATGTAGGTAGGGTAAAGAACTAGTTTTAAGCAGTCTAAGCGGGTCACTGATTGTTTTACCTTATTACAAGCGATGGGTTGACTAAGTGGAGGATATCAGCATACCAATCTTCTTGCTATCTTTAGTTCTTAAAGCTGTTACCATTGGAAGACACTATTGTTGAGCTAAACTTTTGATTTTTCGCTTTAAAAGTTGGAGCGGCGGAACTAATTTTGAACAGACCGAACCCATTTTCACCCGCAAGGTGCTTTTTTAAGCAATCCTGAAATCTGAATTTTTTTACGTCCCCTTAAAAAATCCCTCGAACTTTTCCCCCTATTCAGTAAGTTTGCGTTCCTATACGCGACCTACTAATCGGCATCTGATGCGTAATCGGCATAGTGTATCGGCATAGATGCGTAAAATGCAATCTGTCTAAATTGTTTATCGGTGCGTACACTCACCACACCGTTCGGCAAACGGTATTCATCGTCTCTTTTATTCTCTAGTATTCTTATGGGAAACTGCGAGTTTGACGTCTCACTCGCTGTTCATAAGGATGGTGGGAGAACAAAAGAGGTAAACATATAGCAGTACAAACGATCCGACTCAGGACAGTGTTGTCAAAGCAAATAACATTGAAACACATCGTTGCTTTATTAAACCACTGAGAAAAAATCTTCGACAATTATTGAAAAAGCTGTCTTTTGTTTTGTTTTTAATAAAGAAAAATTAATTATGAACATACATTTCTCTTGAAAGTATTGAACCACGTTTTCACCATAGGAGGTTTCAGTTAATTTCAAACTTAAAATTCTTATTTCCAGAACTGAAACAGTGTCTTGGCAACACGATAGTTCATCAGTTGTGCTGCAGCTGCTGCTACTGGTGAACAGGTTCCGTCAATTCAGAATTTGTTTTCAGTTTTGTTAGAAAATAATAAAACTTTCGGCTAGTGACAAAGCCTTAGATAATAGAAAAAAGAGCGTGAATAATATGGTATGTGACAATTGAGTGCTTGACTTTTAGAGTGGTTGTAATCAGTGCTAAAAAATGTGATGGATTCGTTAGTAGCGAGGTGGCGATTGCCTTCAGCAGCTGAAAAATGTACGTTTTTGGACAACAATTTTTAATTCATCATATTTCTTGTCGGAAACCCAATAAATTGTGTTTGTGTGAATCAAATGTATGGTTAAGTGATTTGTGAAGATGATCCTATGAAAAGATTTTGAAAATATGAATAAAAAAGTGCATTTTCGGCTCATTTATGTTCAACTGATTAAAATAGGTGACACTGCTTAAGTCGTTCCTTACCCTAATTTTTGTTTACAAGAATGAAAATAATAGCATAAACCGCATTATGCAACTTTGCTTTCCACAGGATGGCGCAACGTACACATTACTCGAGAAATATTAGTTCTACTGTATAGGAAATTTCATCCAGCAATTTTTTCCGAAGAAATAAAGTTTTTCAGATTTAGATTTGACAAATTAACAAATCTACTCCACTCTACCGCCAATTGGCAATTTATTGTTCGACGGCGTCCCGGGTTGTGAACTAATTCAATGAGACCCAAATGACCAGGAAATCAATATATCATTGTTCATACGTAGAAATTACCGACAAAAACGACGAGTGATAAAGCAGTTATTTTCTGCCTATTAAACAAACATACGTAGCAACCAGAATGTATTACGATACCAAAATAATAGGACAAATGAATGTCCCTTCATACCAGTGAGAAGGCTAACTTTTGGTGAGAATATATTTTGATACACACTCGTTCTCACAAGCGCTTACTGTTGGTGATGCAGGTATACAATAAAATATGTGTTTGTCGCAAGTCGGCTGGATAAAGACAATACTTTATCAGCAACTTGAACAAAAGGGCAAACAGCAAAAATCTTAAGAAAAAGATAAGCTTGCTTTGACCCAAAGTGTGGCGTACAAAAGTAACCAACTACCAAACACTGCCGCTGTCGACACAGTGTGACATGATTAGGATTGCCTTTGTTGCGTACAATGCGTATTGCATACAGTGGTGTGTCTTTTTCGCAGGCAACAACGTGGTTGTCATGAAACATCTGTATCCACGATAAACAGCTACGATAACTTGTTATTGTCCTAACTTCGGAAATCAAAGCCAGCTAACCTTCGATTCACGATGCGGCGAAGACGCCAGATGTTTTTTACATCTAGTTTGTCCGAAAAACGATTAAACGTGCTGGCCTCTACATCTTTAAGGTCCGCAAGGCACCGAACCGGAACGATAAACCAAACACGGTGACCAACACCCACGCCAGTAAGCTGTGCCACCTACCACAAGTGACTGATAAAACCAAGGTGCGTCGTGATGGACGACGAAGCTAACATCAATTACACTTCTGCAACTGCAACAAGATCATATTTTCTTATCAAGGTTCAAGATGATACCTTGAGTCCTGTACTGGGATTTCATCAGTAACTTAGAGTCGTGGTGACTCGTGCCGTATCAAGAAATCGGTTACAATGCGTGAATTAGCTTCGCCAATTTAACGCCTCTTCGAACATTCCCAACCCAAATTCCTTAACACTAGATATACCAGCATTTTAAATATACCTATTTATACCAAAACCAGTCAAAATGACTGGTGGATAAGAAACGGTTGGTGAACGACTGAATAATGTGCAACACAGACCCTATAGTGGTCCTTAGCCTCTTATCCAGCAACTTCTATCTCCACCTCCTCGTGGTAGGGTAACCAACCTGTTTTGGACCTCATCTGCAGCTGTGCATAATTTGGACACCTTCATTTGATTTTGCTGTAAGTGTCCAAATTATGTACAACTACAGATGGGGTCCAAAATAGGTTGATTACCCTGCCAGCCGGAATACCAGCAATCTTAGCGGAGATGTGGTGACCAACCCTGGTGGTAACTAAGGTCGTATACCGACAGGCAAGGAGGCACTGTCTTGTCTCGGAACTATACGATGGCAGCCCCATCATGAGACTCGGCAGCATAGCCCTAGTAAGGCAAGCTTTTTATATCTAAAATATTACGAAAAATCAAGAAAATACAACTCGAAACATTTAGCATGGACAGGCGATGAAACAAGGATTCGGAATGGATGCTTCCTACCTGGAACTGTAAACCAAATTTCGTGGATAGCGACAGAATGTTGCTCGTTCAGTTAGAACCGCAAAAGTTCGACATTGTGGCACTACAAGAGATCTGTCGCAAAGGCGGGAAGGTTTGGGGGATCTGTGGCGGCAAGGCCCACTTTTGCCAGAACGGTGGAGCAACCAACGAGCTGGGAACGGGTTTCGTAGTGATGAGCAGAATGCAGGATCGGGAGAGGATATGTGTGTTGAGGATAACAGGCCGCTTCTTCAACTACTCCATCATAAACCTGCACTGGCCACACAAAGGTAGACCCGACGACGAGAAAAAAGCGTTCTATGTCCAGCTGGAGGCAACATACGATATCTGCTCGAGTGCTCGCCACGGGATATCATCGTCATTGGGGACATGAACGATTAGATCGACAGGGAACCAATGTATAGTGATAACGGCCAGCGATGCATCAACTTTGCAGCTTCCCGAGGCCTGGGGATCAGAAACACATTCTTTCCCCATATAGATCTACAAAACCACCAGGAGATCACCTGACCAACTAACATTGAACCTAATCGACCATATTCTCATCGAAGTTTCGGGTTTTCTCGAACATCACCAACGTACGCTCCCTACGGGGTACGGATATCGACTCAGATCATTACCTAGTAGCAGTACACGTGCGCTCAAAATTATCGACGGTATATACCTCACGACAAAGCCACCCTCGGTTAAACAATCGATAATTAGACAACCCGGAATGTGATGAGAACTACGCGCATACTATGCGCCTTCCTCTGTGGCCAGGTGCTTCGACTCTCGAAGATAAATGTAGCAGAATACGGTCGGCCATCAGTGAGGCCGCAAAACGCCAGAAGGAGAGCTAGAACCACTATTTCAGGCTAGTGAGATGTGCAAGTTCTATGAGAAGGTGAACCGATCTCGTAAGGGATACACACCGAGGCCTGATATGTGTAAGAACGAGCAGGGAAACCTGGCCACAAACGAGCGCATAGTGGTTGGTGAGTGGAAGCAGTTCTTTGATAGGGATCTCAATTGCTGATATAGCAAAAGGAAATGGAGCAAAAGTCAACGTATGAGAGCCTAAGGGCGTTTCGACTTCCGATCTCAAAGAGATCCGGCGAGAAATCGGTCAGCTGAGGAATTGAACCGCCGAAAAGGACCGACTCTCGACAAAACTCAACTTTAGGAACAGCATTTCACTGAATAATTTCATGCTTCGGACACACCGTTCTCCCGAAATGCTACATTTCTTCATAGAATCTTGCACCAGTCATTTTGACTGGTGCTGGTATAAATGGCAAAAACAAAAATTATATTTGTTACTAATATATAGAAACTAACATTAAGTTCATAAAATGTATTCTCTATTTATAGCTACAAAAGTCATAACATCGTTTCTAAAATCAAATGTTAGATGTTGTAGAAATTTCAAATTGAAATTGCACGACCAGTCAAAATGACTGGTCTGGTATATCTAGTGTTAAGTCCACCCTTAGTCAGTTGTCTACTGAGTGAGTGATATCTCTGCACGTCTGACGCGTTGCATTTAGGATGGAGGGGTCACTCACACGGGGAAGCTTGCTTGAGAATCTGTTAGTAAAAGGGTTGAGCTGTGGTTGAACTGTGTGCGTGGTACCCCTCCACGTCTAACGCTTAGCAACTGGGACGGAGGGGTCACCCATACTCACTTAAGTAGCTTGCCGTCCTATGACAAAGCCTGTTGAACAAGGTTTCTCCATGTAACTTGGTTGTGGGCTACCGCTTTCCAATTCCTCAGACATCGAGTACTATCCGCCAGATATCGCTCCACCTGATCTAACCATCTACCGGATGTGAGACGAACACCATCGTTGCAGGGCATTCTAGCAACATGCCCTGCCCATTGTATCCGTCCAGCTTTAGCCACCGTTTGGATTTGGACGTCCTGTAAGCCACCGAAGATCGTTCTTAGCACTCGTCCTTCGAAAACTCTAAGCATTCGCAACTCCTCCTCGAGCATTGCCCATGTTTGAAAGCTCCGAACATTTGTTGTGCGACTGTGTTGCACTATATCATAAACGACGTAGATATCTTGATAAGGGGCTGACTCAGCCCTGCGATATTTGGAATGCTGCTCCTAATCAGGTGATAAATTTCATACGAAATGCATCACCCGATTGGGATAAATGCCGACAGTAGTTGAGGTGGCTCATCAAACTTTGATAGCTCACCGATACGACATGGCGTAAATTAAAAGAGGACACACCACAATAGATCAAAATAATGGTCGCGGTGGTAAGTCCCCAACACGGGAAAAAAAAAAAAAAAAATTGCCCATGTTTCATGCCCGTAGAGAGTAACCGGTCTAAAAAGCTTCTTGTACAGGGTGCACTTTGTACGGAGGCTTAATCTACTCGACCGCAATTGCTTGTGAAGCCCATAGTAAGTACGACTTCCGCTGATAATACGCCTCCGAATCTCACGGCAGGTATCATTGTCCACCGTTACCAGTGAGCCAAGGTAGACAAATTCATCGACTACCTCAAACCCATCGCCGACGATCAATATACTACTGCCTAAGCGGCGTCGGGTGGCCTGGGTTCCGCTGACCAGCATGTACTTTGTTTTAGACGTATTTACCTTTAACGTTAACCCAATCTTTTCTGTTGTGCGCTATATTCTAGTGTACTGCTCAGCCACCGCCACAGATGTTCTGCCAATAATATCCATGTCATCGGCAAAGCAGACGAATTGACTAGATTTGTTGAAGATCGTGCCTCGCGTGTTGATATCTGCTCAGTTCATAACACCTTGTGGCGCTATGTTGAACAGCAGGCATGAAAGACCATCACCTTGACGAAGCCCTCTGTGTGATTCGAATGAACTTGACAATCCACCCGAAATCCGAACACAGCACTGTGTACCATCCATCGTAGATTTAATCATTTTATTGTTTGAGTTAGTCACCGTTCGCTTTATAATCTGAGTTTCTTGATATTTTCGGTGAAAATTAGACCAATACTGTGTTTTCAGCGGACGTTTCGACGAAAACACAGTATTGGTCTAATTTTCACCGAAAATATCAAGAAACTCAGATTGTAGATTTAATCAGTTTGATGAGCTTCCTGGGGAAGCTGTTCTCGTCCATGATTTTCCATAGCTGGTCGATGGTATCATATGCTCGGTCGATGGTATCATATGCGGCTTTGAAGTCAACGAACAAATGATGCGTGGGAGCTCTGAATTCACGGCCCTTTTGGAGGATTTGCCGCAGTGTAAATATTTGATCCGTTGTAGACCGACCTTCGACGAAGCCGGCTTGATAAGTTCCCACAAATCTACTCGCAATAGACGGCGATAGACGGCGGAAAATGATTTGGGACAGCACTTTATAGGCGGCATTGAGAACGGTGATCGCTCGATAGTTCTTACAGTCCAACTTGTCGTCCTTTTTATAGATCGGGCAGATAATCCCATCTTTCCACTCCTCCGGTAGTTGTTCCGTATCCCAAATTCTAACAATTGGTCGGTGTAGACAAACGCTCCGCTCCGATGCCATCTTTTCCAGCTGACTTGTTGTTCTTTAGCTGTATGACTTAACTTAACTTAACTCCTTAACTTCGCCTATCGTTGGGGCTGGCACCTCTTCCCCGTTTGTTGCACCGTCGAAATCGCTTTCCCCGCCGCCATGGTTTTCCCCCTGGGCGCCATTCAGGTGTTCGTCGAAGTGCTGCTTCCACCTATCGGTCACCTCACGATCGTCCGTCAGAATACTGCCAGTCTTATCCCGACACATTTCGGTTCGCGGCACAAAGCCTTTGCGGGATCCGTTCAGTTTCTGGTAGAACTTTCGCGTTTCTTGAGAACGAAGCAGCCGCTCCAACTCTGCATATTTCTGCTCTTCCAGGTAGCGCCTTTTCTCGCGGAAGAATAGGTTTCGGTGTATCTTCTTCTGTTTGTGTCTTTCCACGTTCTGACGTGTTTCCACGTTCATCAATCAGTGGAATCAGTGTCACGTGCCCGATGGAGCTCTACGCTACACTGCTAATGGCCGCTTTGATTGTGCTCCGACGGTTCTCGAAAGAGAGTTCCTTCAGCTCTTTCTCTTCCGACAGCGCAGCTTCGAGTGAATACGCGTAGTCTACGGCGACATTTGGCTGCTTCAGTCGTGCGAGATTAAACCGAATGTTGTTCACAATGAAGAGTTTTGGACGCATCTTAATCAATACTAGGTAGTGGTCCGAATCAACGTTAGCGCTTCGATAGGATCTAAGGTCAGCCCACTAAAACCCCACTCGAGTCCCCAGCCTCTATTCCCTCCTAGCACCACCTTATCGGTATTACTTCAGGGAGGGGCTATTGTGCTTAATGCACTCTCTTAGATAACTACTGGACTATGATAGTTAGGCTGGTTATTCGCCGGTGATCGGCTCTCCAGAGGTTTTGTAGCTTAAGTACAATCTGGGTAGCAGCCGCATTGACCGCTACCCAGACGTCCGAGCTGGAACACATCCTTTGGATTAACTTATCCGGAGTAGTGTCCTGCCCGCTCATTGCCATCATGTTGCTTCTAGCGCCCGCGAAACGAGGACATATGAAGCAAGCATGTTCTACAGTTTCCTCAACATCCACGTATTCGGGACACGCGGGGGACTCCGCATGCCCGAACTTGTGCAGATACTGTCTGAAACAACCATGCCCTGACAGAATCTGTGTCCGGTGGAAGTTAACTTCGCCGTGGCGCCTGTTGACCCACCCGGATAGTTCCGGGATAAGTCGGTGTGTCCACCGGCCTTTTGTAGAATTAGACCGTGCCCGTTGCCATGTGAACTTGTCATACCCGCTAAGACGCAGATTGCGTCATGTGAAACTGTGCGATACGCCCTCGCCACTCTTAAGCACATGAGACGATAGGTGCTGTCCAGCTTGGCTAGATAGCTTTTGGTACCTAACGCCGATGACCACACCGGCCCGCCATACCTGAGTATGGACTGGACCACGTTGGCTAATAGCATTCGCTAGCTGCCATATACCGCAGAGCTATTAGACATCATACGAGACAATGCCGAAATGGCTGTGGAAGCCTTCTTGCAGGCATAGTCGACATGGCTCCCGAACTTGAGCTTGTCGTCGACTCCAAGGAGTTTTAGGGACCGCGTTGACGAAATAGTGCAGTCCCCGACGCTGATATTTGCTTGCTGCACCGACTTGCGGTTGTTCACCACGATAACCTCCGTTTTATGATGCGCTAGGTCCAATTTCCTGGATCGCATCCAATCTTCGACAATGCTTAGAGAGTGGGCAGTCGTCAAATCAACCTCTCTGATAGATTCGCCGTAAACTTCCAATGTGACGTAACGTCCGCAAAGGCGACAATCACAACCCCTACCGGGAACTTTAGCTTCAACACCTCGTCATACATGACGTTCCACAACACCGGGCCCAGTTTGGTACCTTGCGGAACCCCTGCGGTGATTGGAACGCACTTCTGACCCTCTTCCGTGTTCTGGCATAGCACACGATTCTGGAATTTTCCAGAACCCTGTACAGCGACACCGGCACTTGGACGTTCCGAAGCGAGTTGGTTATGGTTATGGTTATGGTTATGGAGTTGGTTGGTTATGACAACTGCGCAATAGCTGATACCTTAGTGACTTAGTGTCTTAGTGACAGCCAAGATGGCATCCACCGTAGATTTGGTGATCGCTCTGCGGACGCCACCACACCCTTGGTCTTTGCCATTACGACCCTGTAGGCATCACCCCACGGGTTAGTATTGGCACTAGCACATAACCTTTCAAAGCAGGCTCGTTTACTAGCTTCTATCCCACTGTTAAGCGCTGCGCGTGCGGCAACCAGTGCTACTTAACATTCAGTCCTGCCTTCGTCCGAACGAGCTCTTTGCATAATTCTCCTCGCAGGAAGGCACGCTCCGCGGAGTTCCGCGATTTCATCTATCCACCAGTAAGCCGGTGACCTCCTATACCTAGGTCGGCCTTCCCAAGGCATGGTGGCGTCACACGCTCGCGACATTACCTCAACCAAATGATCAAAATGAATCCAACCAAATGATCAGCGTTCGGATCGGGCATACCGCGATCACCGCACTCTCTTCGAATCGCTTCCACAAATACTTCGGGATCGAAGTATGATGTCTTCCATCCACGGGTGGTTGGAGTGTCGGCTCTACTCGCCGCCTGCCGCCTGCTTCGTTATCTGACCGACACCACAGTGATGATCACTGTGAGTGTAGCCATTGTCTACCCTCCAGTCTCCTATCAGACCAGGACTGCCGAATGTCACGTCGATGATAGACGACTCCGCACCGTTCCTACTGAAGGTACTTGTGCCGACGTTGGCCAGATCTACGTTGAGCTTTGCCAGAGCTTCAAGCAGAATCCGACCCCTATGGTTCGTGCGACGACTTCCCCACTTTACCGGCCAAGCGTTAAAGCAGCCCGCCACAACCAACGGCCTTATAAACCAGTCATCACAACTGCTACTCGGTCCACCATCCGCGTAAACTGCTCGATAGACCAACTCGGCTGAGCATAACAGCTGCAGTAGAACACTCCACACACTTTGGCAACCGCAAATCCGTCTTCTGCGGTTGACACAACCTCCTGAACCGGGAACCTGGACGACCGTCCATATAGCCGTCGTCGTGGACCTATCCGAGACCCAGTTACCGTTTCCGGCAGGGATTCGGTATGGGTCCGAGATGATGGCAATGTCTGTCAACGACTCAGTAACTGGTTGGTACAACAGCTGCTGGGCCGCGTAGCAGTGATTCAAGTTTAGTTGCGTTACCTGCACTACACCCGTGTTTTAGTCGCCGGCGCGCATGCCGGGCACTTTGGACCTTCTGTTGTGTGCTTAACGTCCCGTTGGCCGGTACATATCAGGCACTTGGGTGGCGCAGTACAGTCCTTTGCTATATGGCCCGTGCCGCCACATCTCCTACACACATGGCTTCGGTCTGGCCCCTCACAGCTCCAGGACTTGTGCCCTCTCTCAAAGTACTGGAAGCAGGTCTCCGGCTGCTGAAACATGCTCAGTGGGCATGCGGACCATCCCACCTTCAGCTTAGCCACTTTCAGGGCTGCATTACCGTCTACCAGTGGAAGTCTTATAGTTGCCACCTGGGATCCCTCCGGTCCTTTGCGCAGACGAACTGCCTCGATAGTTACCACCATGTTACATTGCTCCTTGAGAGCTCGTGCTAGTTCGCCCGCTAGTCTAGATTTTTAAACCGGAGAGTCATCTCGGGCGTTAGTGCGCGAATCTGTACGCTATCGCCAAGGACCTTTTCTGCCAGCACTTTGTAAGCAGAACCCTTTTCAGTGGCATTCTTTTTGAGCCTAAGAATCATGTCGCCTGTGCGAGAGCGGCGGATACTCCGCACATCCGCGCCAAAACCCTTCAACTGATCATCCCCTCTAATGGCCTTTAAAACTTCCGAATATTTCGGCCCCTCAGTTTTGAGCAAAAGGGCATCGCCTTTGCTCCTCTTTTTTTCTGACCACTTTCGCTGGAGCTCGATCCTCTTCTTTCTTCGTGGCCTTCTTCACTAATTCCCTCTGATTGTC
Organism: Sabethes cyaneus; assembly: GCF_943734655.1. Taxonomy (NCBI): domain Eukaryota; kingdom Metazoa; phylum Arthropoda; class Insecta; order Diptera; family Culicidae; genus Sabethes; species Sabethes cyaneus. The sequence goes on along the minus strand of NC_071353.1, from coordinate 143,922,085 downwards.
GGACGCCAGCTGCGTCTCGTTACCCTCAGTGGTTTCTTCGGTTAGCTTGCGACCCTTTGCGACCAGGCGCTTCTTCGGGCCCGTGGGGGTTTCTTCCCCTGGGGACTGCCTTGCACGTTTGGTGGATACCTTGTTGTCGTTGGACTGCTCCGTAGTCGCGAGGGCCACGGTGTGGTCAGTCATTGACGGGCTCGATTCAAACGTCTTCTCGGTCTCTTTCTCTCCCACTTTTATTCGCGCTTCGAGTTCGCTGTGCTCCTTCGTCGCAGCACGCATGGTGCAGACTTTGTTTCAGGTCCTTCGCTAGGGTGCTTCGACCTGCCCTGAACTCGATAATGGCATCGAGCTGATGAGACGCTGCTACCACTCTTGGCAGCATGTCTCTCTTTCCTGCCACTGCTTTTATTAGCGACGGGGCCGTTCATTGCTGCGTCCGGCGTAGATGCAGTTGGAGCGACAGGTGTGACGTTTCCATTTCCGCTTACGCTTGGCGGAGATCTCTGGATACCACCTCTTGCGAACGGATTATCTAATCCGTCCGTGTTCACTGAAGTTAAAGTTTTATTTTGATTATTCATATAGAATCCCTCGAGTTGAGAGGAAAGAAAAGTCCGCCTCATCAGAGCCCCTCGTGATGCGGTAAGGGCTGATTACTGTAGAGGGCGCTCTGGTACTCCAGAGGCTCCGTTTGAGTCTGAGTATTTATAGAACCCCCCCCCCCCCACCATTCATCCCTAGGCACGGGTCGTATGACACCTTGGATTAGGGGTTTATCCATTCACGTTTTTACTTTTTGGGGGCTTTGCACCCTCTGCTCAGGTTCACAGTATATTCAGGTTCATCGAACATGCTTCTACCCGAGATCCGTCATCCGTCAGACAGGACGGATTAGTAAGTAGTTCTCGGTGGCGGTACACCACACTCCTTGTTAGTTTTTCTGAGGTGAGGACTATCACGTTGATGGTGCTTATGTTGGAAAGCCCTTGATTCTCAACCTGCATATTTGAGGATTAATTGGCCACCACTCAATCAGTCTTTTACGCATCTCGCCCATCACAGGATCTTGCAGCGCACCGTCGTCAAACGTTCGGCTCCTCAATACGTCGGAGAGCACTCGTGTGCTCCTCTGGAAATTGAGCGATCGGCAGTTTCCGTCCCGAGGTTCTAATCCATAGTCCTTTTTCGTCGCATGGTGCTATTCTGATTATTCCAATCCGAATTTCTTTGTTTTTCGTTGTGGCGGCTTGCAAAACCTGTGGCACCTACCACCGTCCTCCGGTGAGACAGGCTCGAAAGCTTAATTCAGCTGTTTACCTGTTAACCAAACCTACAGTGCTCGAACCGATCGAGAACTTCTGCGACTGGAAGAAGAACAGAACTTTTGGAGGACCTGGAGATGGAATGGATCAAAAGGGTGAGAGTCGAGTGACGACTACGGGAGAAGCTGAAGCGAGAAAAACAGTTTATTGCGAGCAAACATGAATTGCCAAACCAACGGAACGAGAATGAGGGAAAAAGTGTACGATTGAGTGAAGCAAATCGGACTTGGCAAGATGTCCGGTAAGGATGTCATTGGGCAAATATCACCATCCACTGCGTGCAAGAAGTCTTTAAATAGATTTACTGCTAATATCGGTCTTCCTCGAGTCATCTACTCCGACAATGAAACAAACTTTGTAGAAGCAAATCGGGACTTGTTGGAGGAAATGAAGATAATCAACGAGGAGTCCGCCTCAAATCGGGAGAGCTGCTGGGAAAGAATGGTCCCCGCAGTGAAAGCAGCATTAGCGTTTGTTTTGGTAGTGTGAAAGCTTGCTGAACGTTCGTTCGCTACAGTGCTTGCAGAGGTCGCAAGGAGTAGCTGTAATCTGGTAAAACACACTCTGGATAACTTCTAGTGTCGATTCTTTCTGATACCCACAAAATCTAGTTTAAACCCTGCTTACTATGGTCTTCACATGCAATTGCGCTCGAATAGACTTAGCCTCTCCTCGCGCCACAAATTCTGTTAGCTGAACCTTCCATACAGAGTGCACGGACATTAGCCGGTTGTTCTCTACGGGCATGAAACGTGGACAATACTTGAGGAGGACCTGTGAGTGCTCGGAGTTTTCGAGAGATGAGTGTTGAGAACGATTCTCGCTGCTATACAGAAGGACGGAGTGTGGCGCCGGAGGATGAACCATGAACTTGGACAACTCTGCTGCGAACTCAAAGGTGACAATAGCCGCAAGAATATGATAGGCAGGGAATACTGCAAGAATTGCCAGTTTACTTGTGGATCGAGGCGATCAATGCGCTTATTGCTACCTTCTTCGATAGTAAATCGAACCATTTTAAGAAGCTTTCAACAGGTGGTCATGCAAACCCTTGGGCGATGCTTATCGAATCATGCGGAAAGCCATTGCAGAATTGCTATACCGGATAAGAGTCATATCTGAATCTCTGTGATAGAATTATAACCAGTTGCTTCCAAAGGGAAGTGCTGGTTTACGATCAATATTGCGGTAGGGGTTCCGCATGGTTGCACTTTTGGACCAACGTTGCTTTGAAGCGCGATGTACAACGTGGGCGGTCTTGGTAAAGTTTCCCAAAGGTGCGAATAAAAACGGACATAATTCTGGTTGTCGACGGAATTCTTTACTATTGCATAGATTGCTACAAAAACTTTCCTCTCTTTACTTTTCGAGACACGATAAGGCGGAGAGCGTCTTTCGAATTTTCTTTCAAATTTACTTGCCAAACAACAACCTGCTATACATTAAATACATAATCGTATATCAAATTTATTCCGTTCTTGTCTTACATCGTTTGTCTAAATCAACAGCCAGTCACCATTTCTCTGTTTTCTATCCGGTGATCCAGCCAATATTGAGATAATCTGATACCCTTAACTTTTTCCATTTTGTTTTTTTTTATTTGCAGTTTTGCTTAAGTGTATTTTAGAGTAGAGTAGTGTTTTGTTTTGTTCGGAAGGATGTTTCGATCCCTAAATAAGTAGGTCTTCTTCTTTGTTTGTCCAGGATCGTTCGCCGAAACCAATGCAAAAAAAATCACTTCAATTAATCCTACAGTTTTGTTAACAATTTGTTTGCCACCATCCTATGAAATGATAGTCTCGTACGTTTTTTTCTTTTTTCTTCTAAATTTATATCCTAGCAGTAGTAGTCTGCAGTAAGATTTATCCTCGTTTTTTTAAAGTTGTTTTTCTCTCCGTTGATTTGTTTGTCAAAAGAAAAAATCGTTCGTCACAAAAAAAAAAATAAGTTGAAGGTTGAAGTTAACAGCGAGAGAAAACACAACTAATAAGTTAAATCTATTTACAATAGCCGCTTTTAACAGTGTAGAGCGTTATCAAAATGAGTTTTTTTTTCTTCTGTCGCTAGTTTTGGATTGAAATTTTTTAACCAGTAAATTAGATAGAAAATTTAACTGCAGCTCCTATTCTCTCCTGCACCCTAACTCTCCTCTCCTGTTCCCATAGTAGTTGTTCCGTAGGTAAAAGTTTCACTTGTCCTATGCTAATATAATACGGGGAAAAAATAGTAACGATAACATTTCTAGGGAGTGGAAAGGTTACAAAACATGAAATGAAGAGGTAAAGTATTTACACTTGTTTCAGTGGATAGGGGGAAAAAAGCAGACGAAAAAGCGTCACACGGCCGACGGTCCTGTGACGTTTGAAAATTTGGCTACTTATTGCAGAGATGCATCAGAGAGAGAGAGTGGATTAGTCTAAAAAGCTAGATGGGAAGTTTGCGATAGGATTTATAGTATTTACACAACCATCGTTTTGAGCAAATATGTTTACAGTTACAGAACAGCGCGGGGTGGAAGGTTGGAAAAAGTCTCTCAAAACGCTCCAAGAGGCAGGTCACTGATTTAGGTTATTTAATTGCAGGAAAAATTAATTTAGATTAACAGGATAGAACTTTCAGTCACGTGACGCGAGTGAAGGTAGAGAACCCGCATCCAGGAAATATTTTGGAGCTTTTGATTGGAAATTAAAAACAAAGCAAGGCATTGAAAGAGTAGAAGTGGAAGCACAGAATAACATACAATAAAAAAATATATTACAATTACAAACACAGATTTCCTTTTTCCAGCCTTATACAATTTGTTGTTTCATTCCACTATCTTTTTTTTTGAATAGTTATCCGATATTCGCGTTAATAGGCATAATAGGTAGTATTCTGTTGAACTAGTACGCACACCCTCGTCTGTTTTTATTGCTTTGAAATCCAACCTCCCCTATTAAAAAAAGGTGGCTCGGCTCGAGCTTGTCGGACCCGAACCGTTTCAAACACACAAACACATAGAACTTTTTTGTTTTGTTTCGTTGTTTAAACTAGTGAGGATTTGACTGGTTTCGTTTTTTTCTTTTTTGATCGAGCGAGAAAAACTAAGAGTAAAATTTCAGCTAGTGCGTTTTTTCTGGGGGCGTGAACTGGGCGTGATGATACGATTTTACGCGAAATGATGGAGAAGTATGTGGGGGTGGGGGAGGTGTTGTGATCGCGTGTGTGTGTGTGAGTGAGTGTGTGAGCGAGCGAGGATCTCTGCCTTAGATGAGTGACGTAATCAGGCGTGCTTTGAAGTTGACTACCCGTTCACTGGTTTGGGCGATTCGCTGGAAAAACAAAAACAAAACATTATTATTTATCTTAATTTGAAGGTTAAGTCGGAAAAAAGTATGTACCAAAATCAGATCTTGTATCAGATTGGAGAGGCCACGGTTGGCGAGCACAAACAGGCGGGTCACCGGTCCGGGGATGCCTTCGGTGTAACCGTCACCTTTGCCGAGGTCATGGTCGTCGTCCGGCGAGTTGGCCTTCTCGTCGCTCTGTTCGGTTCCGGAGCTACCCGAGATGAGCTAGGAGGTTTTAACGGAGGGGGGAAAAACAAATGAACTTTTTCGATTAGTTTAGGATGCGAAATTGCGGGCAGAATCACAAACAAACAGCAAACAAATTTTGACAGTTTTGAGAGAAGGGTTAGCTACAAAACGAATTGGTTAATCTCTCGGCTGAGTGTGGTTAGAACCGGGACTGGTTGTTGTGGGTTTGGTCGAAGGCGGCTGTGATGGAATGTGTTTTGTAATTACACACATACAAATCGCTTCTCACGTCAGTTTGGCCTGCGGTTTACTGGTTTACTATTGTGCGCGTAATCTCGGCGAACACTGTAACAATCGTCTGTCATTCTGTCATCTGTGGTGCTGGTCACCAGGAAAGAGGAAAACAATGGAAGGGAGAAAAGCAGCGTAAGCTATCAAGATATCAAGTTTTGTACTTTATCTAGAAAAAGATCGGATAGATTTGGTAATTGATTATTGAAGCTGAACTGAAAAGTGCTTGAGTTAATCAGCTGTCACAAAACAAAACAAAACAAAACAAAAAGAAAGCTAGAAATGTGAACAGCTAAACCACAGAATCGAGCGGATAGCGAAAAAGGTTTTTGACATTTTGACAGAGGATTATTATGGACTCGAATCGAAAACGTTCTGCGTGATTACAGTTAATGCATGACTTGTAAACTAGCGTGAAGGAGCTTTTCATTCAAGCACTTTTCAACCGGGTTAAGATTAACTAAATGACAAACTAACAAACAAAAAGAAAATAGTAAAATAGTTTGTAAATGATTAATCTACTGAAACTAAATACAGAAAAAAAAGAAAGAAAGTGGTTTTGTTAGAATTTGGTTAGTATAAGGTACTGCACAATATTAATTTTTAAGCTACTGAATCAAATCAAAATGGCAACAAAAGATGAGTAAATTTTTACCCTAAAACCATCCGAGTGAGAGTTGTTTTGTACTTGGGCAGTACTCCTACTCGGTTTATTCTGGCAACTTGAATCATATGAAATCAGTTCATATAGTTCTTAGGCCATAAATCTTTTTTAGAAATAACTATTATTGGTTGTTGGTTGGTTGGGATGTTTACACAATATTAGAATGATTGTCAAAAACGTGTAAAAGCATGATTATATAAGACTAGCTGTAACCCGCGTGCGTCGCCTCGCGTCTAATTGAGAGCGATTCGGAGGTACGCTATGTAACTCATTGAGATGCAACTATGTTACTTTTGCTCGTCTTGAATGCAATCTGGTATAATCGGTTTGAGTCTTTGCTTAATGCAGGCGATTCTTACCACGAAAATATGGCGTCATGTCTGGGGCCTGGTTTTGGTTACAGACAATGCTCTTATGTGTATAGATAGAAGATAGATTGGATAAATTACCTGAAGCGTGTAATGGGGTCAGAGTGAAAGTGGATCAAAGTGATAATGGGCATACCGCCAAAAAGATCCTAAAATAAAAGATTGATACTATACCACAGCGGACAGGAGTGGTCATTAAGTAATCAAATAATTCAAATTCTAGATTTGGAGAAATTTGGAAGCATCTTATATAGTTACAATAGGTTCCAAAGGCAGTTTAGGGCTATTGAGGAGTCCATCTGGGTTCAAATTCAGGTAAATTATTCAAACCTGTCTTAGCTTATCTCTGAAGAAAATGTTAAAAGAAAAATATGGACCCTTGTCGTCGTCGTTGTCGACGATCGCATAGAGCCAAGATAGCTCGTGTTGTTTCAAGAAGCCATCTCTTGAGCCACTTTCAGGTCGTGATTATCCCAGTCGTCTCAGAAGTTACAAATCACTTGTGACGGTAAGGTTGTTGAAGAGAACCCTTTTTGTTGCATTGTTGTCCGGCATTCTTTCGACATGTCCGGCCTACCGACCGACTTTCACCTATTGTACAACGGGAATCTCTGCAGGCAATGCCTGTAGCTTATGATTTATATACCTCGGCCACACTCCGCTTTCAGTTTATATTCCGCCAAATATTATCCGAAGCACTTTTCGCTCGAACACGGCAAGGCATGTAGCTATGTCCTCCTGTCAATATCTTGTAACCAATCATTTAATAATAATAAGCGGCGTGTCCCGATTTTCTGCTTGAATGTGTTACTGTCTCCTTGCTAGTGCTGGCATCCATCTACCACTTCTGGTTCATTGCCGTCAGCGGTTACCGTTACCGTTGTCGTCTCCTGTGAGCCTCTAGCTTTCATGTGTTTAGTTTACGACCCATTTGTTTTTAGCTCAAATCTCCTAAACTCTATTTTCAGTTTGCCAAAGATGGTCACTGGCGCTGCAAAATTTCCAACTATAATACCTTGGTCATCTAGGAGGCTACGAATTTGGATATCTTGACTAAAAATCATGCTTCTAGTTTCGATGCCCACTTTTCGGAGTACTCCTCCAGTGCTGATACTAAATAACATACAGCATAGCCTGCAACGTTGTCACAAACCTATGCGCCATTCGAAGGGACTCGAGAGTGCCCTCGTATAAAGGTAAAATGCACTGAACATCTCACTTACTCCAGGATAGTTTCGATCAGTCGCGTTAGTTTATCCGGAAAACCTTTCTTATGCTATGTTTGCCACAGCTCTTTGCGTTCGATTGTATCGTATGCTGCCTTCAAACCCACAAAAGGCTTCGGATGACGGTGGTAACTTTTAAGTTGTATATGTGCCATCACTCTAGCATACTGACATCATTGTATGACATCGTACATCAACATCACATGCATACATTCTTTCAGATGGTTGCGATCATTAACACTTATAAGCAGTAGTAACTTCTTTGGGATCAGAGATGGCGTTAGTAGTATCATCCTTTGTTGTGTATATGCGAACCTCCTTCTAAGCCCAGTCTTGAGTTCTGGAGTCTTCGAAATAATGCAATGAAGTGCCGTTGCACTGCTATTCCTTACCATGCTTCTTGAGTTCTGCCGGGAGTCGGTCGTTTCCGGCAGCTCTATTAGTCTTCAGGCATTCTCAGGTCAACTTCCGTTCCGTCTCCTTCGGCTGTCGGTCTGCTCGCAAAGTACCTGTTATCCGTCCTTACTCGCTATCGCTCGTTTGGACCTAACTCAAAGATACTACTAGAGGTCACCTAGGATCTAGGAAAACAGTGGTCATTGCTTTCGAATGAGGGCGGCAACACCCGTGACATGATTGATTCATCTGTAAAATGTTTAAAGCAATTTGCACAATTTGCTGTACAGATTTCCGTAGCCCTGCGAAATAGTAACTTCTAGTTGTCTAATGTTCAGCCAAGGCTTGATGGCTTTGACGCGACTAATATATAGTTGACCGGTTTGAGCGCTGCGCACATATACTGCTACTGGACCATGGTCAGAGTTAATATTCGCACCCCGTAGGGAATGCATGCTCGTGATGTTACTGGCCATCTATGAGACGAAAGTTTGACATTTTTGTATTTTTAGGAATGAACCCCTTTCTTCATTGCGTATTTGCGACAAATCTATTCGGAGTCCAAGTAACACACTTTAGGTTCATTTAGTTGTAGCAACCTGATTACGACTGAAATTAGTCATAATTCGGTTACCACAACTACTTTGTAACAACCGTGCTAGTAGGGAGGTTGTTCACCCACATTGTCATTAGTTTGACTGCCGGATTATCGATTATCCGATAATTTCGTTAATCCTGCCACGGTTTAGTCGAATCAAAGGGGTCGTACTGTACAGTACGTAAGCTTTTTGTGCGGAAGTGCTGCCTGTACATTTCTGCTTGCGTAGTGAGGTTTGACAGTGTGATCGATAATGCGAGTCTGACCGTCGAGGACTTTTCGGATTTTGGAATTTTCCGTTTGACGAATTCCAATGTCCAACGTTTAAAGATTCTGAACCTTCGGAAGACTCACCGGATCCTTCAGCAGGTGGGTCATTCGGACACTTACTGTACAAATATAAGACGGTGCGAAAAAGGTGCTGATGGTGGGTTGCTATGGTGAGGAAAACTCTCATGACCTTTTGGCATGCCCGTCGTATGAACTGTGCGTTGATCAATGCTCGTTTGTAATAAGTCATTAGCACCATATGGCTTCTTTCTGTGGCGATTGAATGGATGAAAATGGGTTACCAAGTGAATTGTGTGTACACAGATACGACGAACGTCTTCGATGCTGTTGCCATTCAAGAGGTGTTGAGCGCTGCGGCACGTGCTGGCATTGTCGGCTCGTTGATAACATGGATCCATGGATATTTGACCGGAAGCAAGCATTACGTTGCTGTAGATGGTGTAAGCTTTGAACTTTACGATGTACCGCAAGGCAGTGTTTTGGGATCACTTCTGTTCATCCTGGATAAACTAGCTACAATAATGCCCTCTTATTAATTTACGCCGACGATGTGAAGCTCTTCTATCCAGCTTGCACTATTTGCTGTAGTAAGAAGATTCGCAGTAGAACTGAAACTGGAAAGCCATCTACACGAGCCTGGCAAGACTAAAATAAGAGTTCACAGGACTTATTTGGAGATCAAATAATAAATTAGAAGTGGTACAGAAATAGTATTGATAATGACACCCCCACCCTACCTCGGACCACGTTGGTTTTATATGGACATATTCTAGGAACCCGCAGGAAACTCCAGGCAAGTGGCCAGCTTCGAACGTGAATACCGTGGACCCCCGTTCGTTTGACAATGCACATAAACACGTTTGTTTGTACTGATCTAGCGTGTTTAATCTGTTTCACATTGCGTTTTCCCAACGATTAGTGTAGAAATCCAATCGGAGAATGAAATACTCGCTGCTTTCAACTGCCAACTGAATCAAACCAACAAAACAATAACAAAGAACAGGGCAGCCAGTTCACACAATTTCCAGCATATTTAGGGTTACCAGTTGTTCAAATTAAAAACCAACCCCGTTAGTTTGCATGAGGAATCGTTCAAACAAACGGGGGTCCACTGTAAAAGCTTATCGTGCGATACGTTAAATAACACTAAACATTGTAGAGTCAAAAAATTGAACACTTTCTGTAGTGTATAGCTTTTCATTGCATGCGTAAAAATTCTTGTAATTTTGGATAAAACAAGTTCAGAGTGTAACGTTTACATGTGCAAACTTTCGTCACAATCTATCTAGTGGTTATCCAGATGGCTTCCAAGCAGGAAGTGCTTTGATAAAAAATTATGGGCCCAGTCATGAAAAATCCAGGTCAGTCCTACAGGTGTATCGCGAAACAGTTGGGAATCGACCATTCGACCGTGTCCTGAGTGGTACATTTGTACAAAGAAGATTCGGACGACCCAGCGGTGAGCTGACAGTGGAAGAAAAGCGAAGACGATCGACCCCGAGAAGGCAAGGAAAATGACGTATTACTTCAAGCACATTCCGAACCTTTCGATTCGGGACGTGACCGAGAACGTCAATGCTACCGTCTGGTTCATCAAGCAGACAATAAAGCGGGCCAGACTTCATGTCTTCAAGGTGAGGAAGGCGCATAACCGAACTGATAAACAGAATACAGTGGTCAAATCCCGCGCCAGGAAGCTGTAACGCGAGTTATTGGTGCAGGCGAAATGCATCGTAATGGACGACGAGACGTACATTAAAGCGGACCCCAAGCAGATCCCCGGCCTTGGCAAGTCCCATCTGGATGTTCCGAAAAAGTTCCGGAAGAAGAAGACCTGACAAATTTGCCAAGAAGTACTTGGTATCTCAGGTATCTCGTGGTACCCACGAAGGTGACACTCTGTTTTGGCCGGATCTGGCATAGTGTCATTATACGAAACCGCTGATGGAGTGGTGCAAAGCCAACGATGTAGTTTTTGTGCCGAAGGAGGTAAATCCGCCAAATTCGTCAGAACTTCGTCCACTAGAAAAATTCTGGGCCATTCTGAGCTCCTGGAAACAGGGGCCTTCCTAAAAAGGACCAGGATTTGAAAAAAAAGTGGATGAAAGTTTGTAAGAAAGATGGTGCAGGTGTTGTACTGGGTTTGATAGGTAGCGTTAAGTCCAAGGTGCGGGCATGTAGCCTAGGAAAGGTGGGTTGACTAAACCAACTTTGCTTATTTATTCCCTGAGAGTTTCCAAAATATCCGATCTAAAATAAATTTTTGGAGATCATTTTTGTCTGTTGCATATTTTCTGCTCGAGTATGGTCATAGTACTTAGAATTCACTAGAAAATACCCAGAGTGCACCGAGCGTATGATCCAAGTGACCCTAGAGAACAGATTTGATTTCCATTGATCTAGTTTTTGATTGTAGTATGATTGAAGGTCTCGTATGACGTATTTTGATCCAAGTCACTATGTAGCCATTTTCCTTGGCGTCAACGTAATTCGAAACACATCCGGATAGCGCCAGTACCGATTAAAAGTCCTAAAAGTAGTCCAATGGGTACATGTTGCAAAAAACATCAACACTTTCTGCTATTTACATTCATTTTGGAAGTGTTATTGAAGATATTTCTTTAATTGGTGTAAGCAATCTGCCCTTTAAAACTTTACAAGGGGGTAACTCAAAAATTTCTCCAACAATTTGTTTTAAATTTGGCTCACAGGTGTAGGATGGGAACACAAACTAACTGACATTTGCTGTTTTGATGGTATATTTTTTCAAATATGTTCTGGTCAACGATCCAACTTTGATCGTCACGGATCTTCTGGACTTTGGAATTGGCAGTTTCAAGAATCCCAATGCCAAAGCAGTTGAGTCATTCGAACACTTACTGTTGAAATAAGTCACGATGCAAAACATGTGCCTTTATGATGATGGGGAAAACTCCCATGAGCTTTCTGCATACTTTCTGTGCGCTGATCAAGCGCTTCCTCAGGAAGCGCTTCATATGCCTCTTCGCAGTGTTGCTTGAAAGACGGCTTCCTGCGGCCCAATTTCCCTAACTTCTATGATGCTTTGCTATCTGACGAGTCAGAAACTGATGACCGACACGAGGGATATTCTTTTGTCATTGCTAAGAATGCTAGGAAGAGGACAGCTTCTGGTTCCTCTAAACTCCATAAGAAAGGGCTGAAGATATCGCCTTCACCCGTAGAATGGCGGATTCTAAAATATCTATGAGTAAAAATTACTTAGATAAACAGTCGATACATCAGAATAAATTGAAGACATTTATAATAAAGTCGAAAAAAATTTACTAAAAATTAGTAACCCAGAGGTGTGGTAGAAATTTTTCCAGGGTCTTTGCGACTTCAAGTCCCTCTAGGGAATTTCGGCCCTTCCAGGAGCATCAAAAAACCACGATGTTTCTTCTTTTTCTGGTAAGATTTAGTAAGTATCAGGACGTTTGAATATTGCAGATTTTGTGGGGTGGATTTCTGAAACTTTCGGCATCACTGATCTCCTTAAGCCTTTTCTTTTGACATTGTTACCCACGGCTGTTAGAGTCAGTAGGATCGTAGCAGCTGGTCCTGTACAATTGTCCTGTACACTAACAGCTGGCTGCGAAGCCGGGATCAACTCCCATATTCACTGCGATGGATTGGATATTAAGTCGAGGATGGAATAAAGCCGAGTCTTCTGCATAAAGTCTCGGTATTCCGTGGAGCTTTGAACTGCCTAAACCATTGATGAAAATCAGAAATAGTTGCGGACCTATGCTACTTCCTTGAGGAACTCCGGGATTTATTTGTACGATAATTTCTATTCCAATTTCGTATGGTTTGCTCGAGTAAAATTTCAACCAATTTTCACAGAATTTGAGGAATCGATGTGAAAACCCTAAAATTATTATCTTTCATACTCCATGAGTCAAAACCAGCTTTATTTTCGGATTCGGTTTTCATCGTAGAACAAAAAAAAGTGTTAGTTATTTTGTACGAACAGAACAAAAACATTCGATTGTTATTGGAAGTCATGCAATTAAGTAACTGTTTCTTTTTAGGCAGTCTCTACTAACAAAAAATCCAACAAAAAACTAACTACATTGGAACTTTGACTGGTTAAAGTGTAAGTAAAAAAACAAAGCAAACAAATAGATGGAGTAGGTGTCCCAAGTAACAATTTGGGTTTTATTACACTCTTATGTTGGCATTTAGGACCAAAATTTGCCATGAAAACCCTAGCCATAAAAGTACAATAAAACTTTCATTGTTGCCTGGGGATGTGTTGTGGTGTGTGGGTGAGGTTGTGTGACAACACAATTTGGAAACGAGAAAACAACGAAAATCCAGAGAAAACAAAAGTAAACAAAAAGGTAAAAAGAGAGAAACAAAAATGGAAAATTACCGCAGACTTGCTAGAAGAGCTAGAGGTGGTGGTGTAGGAAGAGCTAGAGGCGGAAAGTCGTCCTTCGTCTTGAGCGTTCTTATCGTGGTCGGTCGTCAGTGACTCCGTGCCGGCGACGACCCGGTACACGGTTCCAGCAGCGCGTGCGGCCCGGTCGGCTGTTTGCTGATCGTGAGTGAGTGAGGGTTTCGTTTCGAAGGGTTTTTTTGTTGTTTAATTTGGGGGGGTAGGGTTTTTCGGGGTTAGTGTTAGTGTGTTGTTTATGGGAAAAACAAAATTCGGTTCGAATTGTTTTTTTTTGGTTAGAATGGTTAGTTTCGCAAAAAAGGAGGGGTTTCATCACAGACAGTTCAGATGGTGGTGCATTGTCACGATTGTATTGAAATTTTTGAAAGTGTTGTCAAAAAAAGAAGAGGTTTCGAGTTCCACACAAGTGTGCATTTTGATGTGTGAGGATATATAGAACGAGAAAAGAGAAAAACAAAACAAAGTGTCAAAGTGTCATTTACTAGCTTCCCGATGCGCACGAAGTAGAAGGGACGGACGGACGGAATGGTCGTCAGCCTAAACAATCAGACAATCGCCAAGGTTTGGTTTCATACTTACGCGAATGATGTCGAACAGGAAGTTGCCGGAGCCTCCGGCTCCACCCGAGGAACCACCAAAGGAAAGGAACCTGTCAACAAAAATAAAGGAAAATGTATTGACACTGGAAGGGCTCAAATTGTACCCTTACTTACCTCTTGTTACGATCCTCATCGTTGCCTTCGGAGTCCAGTGAGAGCTCATCGAGGGCGGAGCTCTTGGCCGAAGATTCGGCGCCCTTCTGGTCGTCGCTGTCGGCAACCGATTGGGTCTCTTCGGCGGTCGCTCGGGCTACTCGGATCGCGTTCAGGGTGTCACTCAGTCCAGCAAGATCCAACGATTCTAGGGTGTTCTGGCCGTCCGCATTGCTAGTGATCTGATTGTTGTTGTTGTTTTGTTGATGTTGTTGTTTTGTTGTTGTGGTTTAATTTTTATCGGACGAACCAAACACCACCCGGGGGTCGAAACATAAAGGACACACAGACGACACACACACAGGTGCACACGATGGATGGAGCGCAAAACATGCACGGGGATGCGTGTGTGTGTGCATTTTTTTGGTGGTTGGTTGACGTTGAGCGGTGTGTTTTGATTTAAAGGTGTTTTTTTGTTTGTTCATTTTTGATTTCGAATTTCAGATTGGTTTTGAGGGAATGAAAAAGATGGAATGAGCATAACATGAATGCATATAGTTTTTTGATTTTTGTATCAGGTTATGTTTGTTGTAATTCGATATTAATCGAGGATTAAACAGGAAGAAATTAAAACATTAAAACAGAAGGAAAAAATGAGAGAAAAAAAACCTATGGCTTTTTTACAGAGAGACACGCACACACAAACAAACAAAGGGAAACAGCAAGAAACAATGGAAGTAGAAGAGACAGTGTTTGGAGCGCATCGGGTTGATCACGAGGGCAACTGACGACTGCATTCCGAAATGGAATAGACAGAGATACAGACAGAGAGAATTCGGGGAATGAGTGAATGGAAAATAGTGAAACAAAATAGATGGAGGACAGTGTGTAGAGAGTAGATAGGAAGAGTGAGCATTTCCCGTACAGAGTCATCTTGATGGTACGGGTTTTTTTTCGTTTTAAAAAACAGAAAATACTTCAACTAGCGGCCAACGAGCTGTTGTGGAAAATGTAAACAAAACAGAATAGAGCTAGAGTTAATTGTTGTTTTCGATGAAAAAGCAGTATGATGTTGTTGCAAGCTTGGTGGTGGTTACTGATTCAAATCTACGTCCATGATCAGACGACAGATCATGTTGAAGTTAAGCTACAAATGCGGCAGATGATGGTACAGCTCGAGCGAAACAAAACCCCAGGCAGCAATTGGGGTTTTATCGTACACTTGTAACGGTTCTACTGACCGTAATAGGAGAACAATAAAACTCCAATTGCAACTTGGGAGCACAACCAATGAGCGAAATGATGGACAGGCAGAGAGGCAAAAAATGAATGGTGGGAAAGAGCTCCGGTGAGGAGAGCTACTACTACAATAGATGTGTTGTTTGTATTCCGATGCTCTAAGTTCGGCTACTGTATTCTAGATGGCATATATCCTGATGTCTTAATGAGTAGAACTACTGCCGAGAGTTGATACTGCCACAGTCTTCCGTGAATCGTCGAGCTGTTTGTTTACAGGGCTGACTTGTAGTGTGTTTAGGTGTAGATTGGAATCCTCATACCAAGTTGAAATCGGTGCTATCTTGTGCCCGCAGCGTGGTCGTGGTGGGTGCCAGTTCGGCGCTAGAGGCGCCACTGTTGTTGATTACGGTGCTTGGTGCAACGGTTTCGCTTTGTGCCGTCGTCGTGGCTGCCACCGGCAGCGACGATGCCGCGGATGACGATGGCGACGCCGGATCCGGATCGGCGACCGCTTGGGCGGACCGTTTTCTAAGATCATTCTCGTCACTGCTTTCGGTGGTGCTGCTGGGCTTGTCGCCATCGTCACTGGCATCGTCGCTGCTCGGCGGGAAGGTTGGCAGTGATATGCTCACTTTGCTGCCAGAATTGCTCGCGCTGGAGCTGGAGCTGGAGCTACTACTCTTAGTGGCGGCATCATCGTCATCATCATCGCCGAAATCATCGTCGAAATCAACGTCGGACGTTCCGCGATTTCCGCCATTGTTACCGGCTCCGCCGCCCAAACCGCTACGCAGAATTATCGGTCCGATTGTGCGGAACAAATAGGACGTGATCATCTGGATTTTCTGATCCAGAATCTAGGGAAAATACAGGTGTGGAATCGAGTTCAGAAAAGCGCATATTTACAAAATCATAGAATTAAGATGAAAAACATAAAGCAAACGGAGATGGACGAGTACGGAAGGTGAGTGAAGGAAGGAAAGATTAATTGCGAGTTTTATGGCAAATTTGGCGAGTTGTGAGGTACTTGGTAGTGACTTTATGGTAAATGTTGTGAACAGCAATTTTCGTTGGAGGTAATGTACGAGCCTGAAAGTTCAACATCAAGATCCGGATCTACAACCTACGATCGATCTATAGGTAAGCACTGCAAATCACGACAATTGGGTGGAAAAAATGAAAGTTGTTTCCATTCTCTCGATCTCTCTGTCTGTATGAGTGTATCTCTCTCTTGTCGGTGCACTCGTTTGGTCAAAGTGCTAAGACACCAACGACGGCGACAGGCTGTCGTCCTTCGAGGGTGCTTTTGAACGGACGGACAGCCGGCCTCTAACCGGTCACTACGGTGCGATAGTGGTTTTTGATCTATTTTTTTGCCAGAGACAGAGCTTGGATACCTTCTGATATACACAACTGGTTCACAGCCTAGCCAAGCCAATGGAAACGACAAACAAAGCCTTGCGGAAGATTCAATCAGGACATTGCCTTCTATACGTAAATCATTTTTGCAAATACTGACACCCAGTGAGCAGTTTGGTCTTTTCCATAATGGGCTGTTTTCATTTTTCCGGGTGCAGAACAAAGAGGACAGGACTAGTGGCGGTGCCACTAATGAATCATTTGGAATATTTTTGCTGACGCTGATATCTAGCAACCAAAACTGACTTGCAAGTTGCAACAGACAAGTTGACAGACAGTTGCAACAGACAAGCAAGTTTTTCTATGAAAGCAGGTTCTCCATAAATAGAGTATAATCACGTATAATCTTCAGAAATAGGTATATTAATATTATAGTAAAAAACTGACGAGTTTCATTCAATTCTGCTTACATGTAGCTTTTATTCTATTTTTCATTTCTAGGGTCCTGGAACTGCGTTCTTTCTATTTTTTCGGACACCGGTTGTTGTGCACGTTTCCCATCACAAATTAATTTTGATTTCAGGAGAAATGACGACCCATTGATTCTGCAATTTTCAAAAGCAGTTTTTTGACGCAGGACTACGTCTTACGGCAAGTTTTGAGATAGGGTGTCTTTCCAAAAAATCGAAAAATGCGAGCGTCACGAAAAATGATAGGTTTTAAGCGCTAATAGCTCTGCGGTTTACTTGCACCAATCGATCGGAAAATCTTCTAATAATTGACCCAAATGAAAAGTATGGATTCTTGATGTTGAACTATTGAAAAATTGAAAATAATGAACTTATATTTTATCAGAATTCTCGCTTCGTGATTGGTTGAAAGATTCTTTGCTATGATCTAAACCTATACCAATTTGATATCTGTGCTTAGGAAGTAAACCAAAACAAGTGACAAAGTTTCCTCATTTCAAGATTTCTTAACACCGCGGTTAAACCTAGATCATTTTGATGTCCTTGCTTGGGAAGTGCGCCAGAAAGAGTCACAAAGCCCCCTCGTGCCAACAGATTTTTTACGAACGCGATTAAACCTAGTCCAATTTGATGTTTGTGTTAGGGAAGTGTGCCAGAAAAAATGACACAAGTGCGTTGTCCCAACAGATCGCAAATTCTTTACTGTGAGACGATTAAACCTAGGCGAATTTGATATCTGTGTTGGAAAAATGTGCTACAGCTGTAGTGTTCGGTTATAATATGACTCTGTATGAATAGGCATGCTTGCCGTTTCATTAGAAGTGTAGTGAAAAGATGTGCTGTTGATAAAATAGGATTGAATTGGTAAAATCCCTTCAACGTGGGGAACCATGGGTAATAAAAACAATCTTTAATTTCAGTATAAGGTAGCTGGAAAGCAATAGTTTGGATTCTTGATTTTGTTAAATTGTTTTCAAGTGCACAATCTTTTGAGAATTGAACGTATGCAATGTTACTACTTTGATAAATGTTACATACAACGCATGTAGCATGTATATATGTTGCATATAGCATGTATACATGAAGAATCGAATGATTACATGCATGAATACATGCTACTATCACTACAAAGAGACTTACGTAGTCCTGTGTCACCTATATAAGCTGTCGTGTCTTGTACACAACCCCTCTGATTTTTTATTTGAAACAAAAATGCTGTTCATGAAAATATACTCTCTGTATTCAGATTGGCAAGAAGAATGCAGTAAATACATTTCTAAAACCAGGGACTCTGTTTTGGGTCCAAAAACTGCTTCCGAACTTGGGCTTTCCGATAAAAAGTTAATCAATGACTGCTTATTTCTCCTTAAGTCCAAATACCTCCACGTCCAGTGTTTTTTAATTGACAGGACTGAGATTGGATGCAGCTGGATTATTTCCTCAATTAAAAAAAGTAAGAGTTTGTGGCTCAATCGATTTGCTCTATGACCTTGTGAGCAATCACTGACTGTATGCTCCAGGAAGAATAGAGAGAACAAAAAATCCATGCTCGTTGCAGACAAAGCAAATCAGCAGAGCAAACGCTGCACAATAAATAGCTCTTTGCTAATCGGAGGAGCTATCTTCCGAAGGAGAGTAAGAGCGTTTCTATTCCTTTCCTGTACAGTAAAGTTTGTAGTAAAACGCTGAAAATCAAAATTATCTTTAGATCATGGAAGAAACCGTGTTTTATTCTGAACTTGCTGATTGACCGATCTTACTCGGGGCCTCTATGTCTGTCAGCTACTTGTACATCTGTTCTTGTAACGAAAATTCTCATAATTCAAGAAAAAAACCCTTTTTCTTCATTTGAATGTATCTATTCTTTATCAGCTTCCCCCTCCTATTATCCCCTAACCACTCGTGAATCTGTTGATTTTTCGGTAATCCCTTTTTTATGTTTAACCTCCCCCCTTAACTCCCCGTTTAACTAGCACTGTTGTTACGAAGTTGTTATGGTAACCGAAATGTGACTAATTTCAGTCGTAATCCGGTTGCTTCAACCGGATACTTTAGGTTCATTTACTAAAGTGTGCTACAATGCACAGATTTGCACTCATACGCCATATGGAAAGTCATGGCGAATAAGATTGTGATATCCTGCCGTTCTGTCTGCGCCGAAGCTGTCAACCGACTTCGACACGACCTCCTGGCACGTTGCCATCTTTCTGTGACTGAATCTGAAACGTCAAAACACTGGTTGGGCAATCACTTCATAGAAAGTCAATACGACGGCCATTGTTGTTTAGGGTATAATATCGAAAGGTCCATCTTTGTGGGGGTACTGTCAAACTCTGTACACTAAGACAGAGTTGTCGAGAAGCTGCTCGGACACTTTCTTTCTGCGCTACTGCCAACTATACAAATAACGTATCATTAACACGCATTACACATGTCAGGCAAATCCTCTAATACGCAATAAATGCTAGGATGCCTCACATAAAATGAACAATTCTATGTGACATTATTATAGGTAAATTATAGATTATTTGCGTTGGTGGTGTAATCTTCAAATAATTGGGATATTTCATTCCATAAAAAAGTAGCCAAAATACGAATAAAAATCGAATTTATGGCACTTTTGCAATACCGGGCAATACCAATACCGTAAATTTGTTGTACAGAATTAATTTTTAAATGTCTTTTTTAAACAAATCATCATATTTCGCAACTAGTAAGAGATATAGAGTAGGGCGGGGCATAAGTGCGACGTTTGAAGTTGCCATCAATTTTCGTGAGATATAAAGAAGGACAACAACATAATATATTTCATAGTGATGCAGTAACTCAATATCTTTACATTCAACTATAAATCATCTGCGGTATTAGTGTTTTGCAAAATAAATTCTTCTTTCTTCTGATCTAGTGCCGATTCGCACTTTTACCCCACTACCGGGGCAAAAGTGCGAATACCGCGGGGCAAAAGTGCGAAGCTCGAATCCATGAAATTGGCACAAAAGTAGCTTACAAAACCATATTATCTCCAATCTGCGGTATGTTTTGGTAAGGAATATTCTCAATTTGCACCTTTTCTATTTTGCGCTGGTGTGTTGAATCCTCCGCCAGATCGAAACTTTTCCAAACGTTTGTTTTTGTTTCATCAGCGGAAAAACATTGTTTTCGTTCGGCCAGCATCTGTAAAGCACAGTTTTCTGCAGCTCTTCTATTTCTAGTATCTGTAATATAGTGCCTAAAGTTGCATATAATTAGCTATACATTTTTGCCTCGTCCATGAATCGCACTTTTGCCCCGTCCGTGAATCGCACTTTTACCCCGCTAAACGCTTGACGGAGTTAGATTCAATTACGGAAAAGCGAAATATATTTTGTAAATTCTTTTCACCGTATTTTCAAAACAGATATGTGAGTGATGTAAAACGCTGCCACAAATTTCCAACAAGTAATCTCCTCCTGTTGATATCGTATTTGCCGTATAACGAACAATTACATCAAAACCACCCTGAAATAACATTTGCACATAACTCAGCAACTATGTTTCGTAAGCAACCAAAGTTTACGTTAGATTCAAGCTGTCAAAGTAGTCATCCATTCATGCTAATGTAGTTAATTTACTCGGAGTCTGCACCGATAAATCATTGAATCGCACTTTTACCCCTCCTTACTCTATAGTTACTTTACTCAACAAAGCTGCCCATTTTAATGTGTTCTATAATCTTTCTAAATAAAAAAATTTTTGGACGTATTTAAAAAAACAAAAGTTTGTATCACCATAATAGGAGAATTTATGATCACCCTTATGGTGTAAGAAAACGCGCTGTATTTTATTGATAAACTTCTCTAAAAACACCATCGTTGAAAAGTTACGCATTTTTTACGCAATAGCAAATAAATGTGTTCTTACGGATCTAGAAGGGAATCAAGGCCCGCCCAGAATTGGTATTTTATGGTTGTGTTTGCGTTGCGTAAATCTGACAGTTTTTCCATATAATTTGACAGATTATCTATCAGATCTACGCAATCGCTACCATAAAGTACCAATTGTGGGTGGGCCTTCAGGCAAAATGAACCGTTTGTGAATTCATCACGGTACGAAAATCGATGACATTCAACTCTCCTGATGTTTTGCAAATAAATTGATGCTGTTCGAGTTTTTTGAGTTAGTTTTAATCGTTAATCGCTTTGATTAGGTTTTACTATGTGCTTAGAGGTGAATAGGGTAAATGGACTATTCTTGCATTTCGCACAGTATGGAATGGATAGAGTTTGGGTGTTTTGAGAACATAAGGTTTTATACTGATTAATTGGTTTTCACCAAGATTTTTGGCGATTATAGGGCACAATGGACTATTATCAATCGTTTGCTTATATTTTTTTACATTGGAATAGGTATCTTGCGGGTGATGTAGTGATTCTCACACAGATCAGTGTGAATATTGTAGTAATTTCACAGGGTGCATTATGATTTTCACATTGTTCAATATGAGTTTTGCAATGCACGGCCTTGCTGCAAGGCACCGCACGGGTTGCGGATAGCGAACGGCCTCCAGATCAGAGCTGCCACAAATATAGATATTTGTGCATACATAAATTTGGGACCCATCAATTATTTCAGTTGCTGTGATTTCTGACTCTACTAATGTTCCTGAATTTTAAAGTAATCCATAAACTATTTATGTTATTTAAATGATTAAATCGAGAAAATTAAATACTCCGGAGAAAACGGTAGGGTCCCAAATTTATGCATGCACAAATATCTGTATTTATGGCAGCTCTGCTCCAGAAATAGACCCAGATTGCACCAACTCGTATATCAATGTACGAAAACTATCGTAAATATCCTCTAACAAACTCGAAATCGTAACTAAAGCTGGATAAAGTGGGATCAAGTTGATTTTCTGTCATATATAATGATAATAACTGACATACATACGATTTTCAGCACAAAATCGTAGAGTAGTACGGAGCGACTCGCGCTTAATCGGACATTATCGTATATAAATACTTATATAGTCGTAACGCTCAAAATTATTCGTAATCACGTATATCGCCTCCAAAATAGTACGGATATGCCAATTTTGCGCATGAAATACGATTTATTTAGCATGTATATCTGTACGTAATGCTGATTTTTACCTTTTTTATACATATGAAAATGCTAGCTGGGGAGGTTAGGTGTGAATATACTGAATAAGCACCCCCGGACAAGCAGCAGGAGCACATTGGGGTCGGGAGATGCGTAGTGGACTCTACAAGTCTCCCCTAACGGCTTCTTGAAGGCGAGTAGGCGCCGCCATAAGCGCTTTAGCCCAGTTTGTTCTCCAGGAGGAACGGCCCAAACGGCGTCTGTACTCCAGTGGAGCGGCTGAGTTTCGAAATGTTGTGACTCGCCAGCTACACCTAAGATGGCAGCCCCGTCTGCGAGGAAAGGTAGCGCAGCCTACTTGGTAAGGCGGCCTACTGAACAACCATTGAATAACCCTGGACTCTGATTGGAAATTCGGTACATACTTGAAACGTCAGAGCCTTGGTGGAACCTGCACGAGCTGGACTACTTGCTCGAGAGCTGCACAAAACTAACGTTAAGGTGGCAGTCTTCTAAGAAGTAAGATGGCGAGACTCAGGAGAACAGGAATTCCGGGCAGCTGGTCCAACAGCTGAAGCCTCGTTCAAGTACCATATCTACTACATTGTGGCGGCGAAAGAGCAGAGGCAGACGTTGGGTTTATGGTACTGGGCAAGCAGAAGAAACGAGTCATTCGATGGAAGCCGGTGAGTGACCGTATCTGCCTGTTGAGGATCAAGGGCAAGTTCTTCAACTATAGCTTGATCAGTACCTAGTTACGCTCCAACGAACGACAAACCCGATGATGTGAATGAATCGTTTTATGCATCCCTTGATAAAACATATGGACGTGAACATGACGTCAAAATCATCGTCGGGAATACGAATGCACAGGTCGGAAGGGAAGAGTTTTTCCGCCCAATAGTTGGAAAAGTGAGCCTTCGCTGTGAGCGCTTCGAGTGCAATAAAACTCAAATTGTTACTTGGGTTGTAGAGGCATTTGTGCCTTTCAAAAGAGCATCTGCAAGAATCAGACTGAACGTAAACACTGCCAAAACGAAATACATGGTTGCTGGCAGAGAGCGTGGAAGTCTGAATGATGTTGGATCTGAGGTGGAAATAGATCGGCGAATACTTGGTGTATTTGTACGAAAAATTTTGCGGTCAATACTTGGCGGCAGGATGGAAAATGGCGAGTGGCGTAGACACATGAACCACGAGTTGTACGAGGTGTATAAATAGGATGACATTGTGCTACTGATTAGGCGCCGGCGGTTACAGTGGGCTGGACATGTAGCCCGAATGTCAGAAGAAAGGGCAGTGAAAGTAGTGTTCAGCAGAGAAGCTGGGCGAGGTCGTCGGCTTCGAGGTAAACCACACACTAGTTGGGTGCGCGATCGATGAAGATGCACGCCCAGCAGAAGTGGAGGGTGACTGGAAACTGGCAGGCCAAAACCGAGAATTCTGGAAATCACTAATACATTCGGATCGGATCCGATAATATGGATTGTCGGCCATTAAAGTAAAGTAAAGTAAAGTAAAGTTAAGTAAAGTAAAGTAAAGTAAAGTAAAGTAAAGTAAAGTAAAGTAAAATAAAGTAAAGTAAAGTAAAGTAAAGTAAAGTAAAGTAAAGTAAAGTAAAGTAAAGTAAAGTAAAGTAAAGTAAAGTAAAGTAAAGTAAAGTAAAGTAAAGTAAAGTAAAGTAAAGTAAAGCAAAGTAAAGTAAAGTAAAGTAAAGTAAAGTAAAGTAAAGTAAAGTAAAGTAAAGTAAAGTAAAGTAAAGTAAAGTAAAGTAAAGTAAAGTAAAGTAAAGTAAAGTAAAGTAAAGTAAAGTAAAGTAAAGTAAAGTAAAGTAAAGTAAAGTAAAGTAAAGTAAAGTAAAGTAAAGTAAAGTAAAGTAAAGTAAAGTAAAGTAAAGTAAAGTAAAGTAAAGTAAAGTAAAGTAAAGTAAAGTAAAGTAAAGTAAAGTAAAGTAAAGTAAAGTAAAGTAAAGTAAAGTAAAGTAAAGTAAAGTAAAGTAAAGTAAAGTAAAGTAAAGTAAAGTAAAGTAAAGTAAAGTAAAGTAAAGTAAAGTAAAGTAAAGTAAAGTAAAGTAAAGTAAAGTAAAGTAAAGTAAAGTAAAGTAAAGTAAAGTAAAGTAAAGTAAAGTAAAGTAAAGTAAAGTAAAGTAAAGTAAAGTAAAGTAAAGTAAAGTAAAGTAAAGTAAAGTAAAGTAAAGTAAAGTAAAGTAAAGTAAAGTAAAGTAAAGTAAAGTAAAGTAAAGTAAAGTAAAGTAAAGTAAAGTAAAGTAAAGTAAAGTAAAGTAAAGTAAAGTAAAGTAAAGTAAAGTAAAGTAAAGTAAAGTAAAGTAAAGTAAAGTAAAGTAAAGTAAAGTAAAGTAAAGTAAAGTAAAGTAAAGTAAAGTAAAGTAAAGTAAAGTAAAGTAAAGTAAAGTAAAGTAAAGTAAAGTAAAGTAAAGTAAAGTAAAGTAAAGTAAAGTAAAGTAAAGTAAAGTAAAGTAAAGTAAAGTAAAGTAAAGTAAAGTAAAGTAAAGTAAAGTAAAGTAAAGTAAAGTAAAGTAAAGTAAAGTAAAGTAAAGTAAAGTAAAGTAAAGTAAAGTAAAGTAAAGTAAAGTAAAGTAAAGTAAAGTAAAGTAAAGTAAAGTAAAGTAAAGTAAAGTAAAGTAAAGTAAAGTAAAGTAAAGTAAAGTAAAGTAAAGTAAAGTAAAGTAAAGTAAAGTAAAGTAAAGTAAAGTAAAGTAAAGTAAAGTAAAGTAAAGTAAAGTAAAGTAAAGTAAAGTAAAGTAAAGTAAAGTAAAGTAAAGTAAAGTAAAGTAAAGTAAAGTAAAGTAAAGTAAAGTAAAGTAAAGTAAAGTAAAGTAAAGTAAAGTAAAGTAAAGTAAAGTAAAGTAAAGTAAAGTAAAGTAAAGTAAAGTAAAGTAAAGTAAAGTAAAGTAAAGTAAAGTAAAGTAAAGTAAAGTAAAGTAAAGTAAAGTAAAGTAAAGTAAAGTAAAGTAAAGTAAAGTAAAGTAAAGTAAAGTAAAGTAAAGTAAAGTAAAGTAAAGTAAAGTAAAGTAAAGTAAAGTAAAGTAAAGTAAAGTAAAGTAAAGTAAAGTAAAGTAAAGTAAAGTAAAGTAAAGTAAAGTAAAGTAAAGTAAAGTAAAGTAAAGTAAAGTAAAGTAAAGTAAAGTAAAGTAAAGTAAAGTAAAGTAAAGTAAAGTAAAGTAAAGTAAAGTAAAGTAAAGTAAAGTAAAGTAAAGTAAAGTAAAGTAAAGTAAAGTAAAGTAAAGTAAAGTAAAGTAAAGTAAAGTAAAGTAAAGTAAAGTAAAGTAAAGTAAAGTAAAGTAAAGTAAAGTAAAGTAAAGTAAAGTAAAGTAAAGTAAAGTAAAGTAAAGTAAAGTAAAGTAAAGTAAAGTAAAGTAAAGTAAAGTAAAGTAAAGTAAAGTAAAGTAAAGTAAAGTAAAGTAAAGTAAAGTAAAGTAAAGTAAAGTAAAGTAAAGTAAAGTAAAGTAAAGTAAAGTAAAGTAAAGTAAAGTAAAGTAAAGTAAAGTAAAGTAAAGTAAAGTAAAGTAAAGTAAAGTAAAGTAAAGTAAAGTAAAGTAAAGTAAAGTAAAGTAAAGTAAAGTAAAGTAAAATAAAGTAAAGTAAAGTAAAGTAAAGTAAAGTAAAGTAAAGTAAAGTAAAGTAAAGTAAAGTAAAGTAAAATAAAGTAAAGTAAAGTAAAGTAAAGTAAAGTAAAGTAAAGTAAAGCAAAGTAAAGTAAAGTAAAGTAAAGTAAAGTAAAGTAAGTATATCGATTGATTAGTGATTATATTTGTTTTGAAACAGAAAATGTGATTGAAATCAAGTCGATAAGTTGTATCGTTTTCGACTAATCAAAAAGCAAATCGCGCAAAAAACCGTATAAAGAAGAACTTTACTGTTATTATATTATTAATTAAATCGAAAACATTAAAATTTAATGTTTAATATTTAATATTCTCCAAATTCCGCTCAAATCGAACCTAAATTTCCTATTTTATCTAACCCGAACTTGTTCCGATCCCGAATTTCATTTCCATTTGATTTCATTTCGTGAACATTGAACTCGATCCTAATTATGGGCAATTAAAAGTCAAGTTTTTTTTTGAAAAAAATATTACTAATTTATTTGATTTCCAAATTAAGAGATTGGAATTTAACTTAATAAGAAATCTTAATACGAAAAGTAAGCAACATGTAAAAGGTAGTTTTCCTTATTACTTCTATCCCTAACTAGGTACCACTAATCATATAGTTTTCAAACGGGTTAAGTAATAACTACGCTCGTCATCAAATGTAGAAACAATTACCGGTACCGGTACTGGCTTAAAATGCGCCTATATTTTACGATGTGTTACATAAAAAACTGGTAATTGTTAGAAAAACAGCCCACATGGAAAAAACCCATTTGCTCAGCTCTGTTTGTTCGTCGTCGGTACTTAAAGTGTGAATCAGCTGTTCATGATCTTTATCTTAGATGGAATGTATCCTTGCTTGAAGAAGCAGTGCCGGCCATACTTCAGATCGACGGCCCCTGAACCTAGACGACGACAAGAGAGTGTTTCGGTTTTCCCCGCCCGATCGGACGCATAAAAAGCCGCTATTATTCTCGTGATTCGCAGAGTGGACTCTCAAAACCGTAGTAAGAAGTGCTATCTATTATTGTTGGTGGATCTGATGGATGGCAAGCAAGGTTTTCTTTTGTGTCTCTGTCTGGAAAGCAGAAAGAAAACCCCGAACCGAACAACGCGACAGCGGACAAGGACAGTCCAAACAGAGATGATGCAGGGTGCTTCAACATCAACACACGTGACGTGATAAAGGACAGTCCAAACAGAGATGATGCAGGGTGCTTCAACATCAACACACGTGACGTGATATGGTTTCACAGAGGGCGGATGACTAAAATGTGTGTAGTGGTAGGAAGGCCAATTGAAGCGAAGGCATTGAAACGATTCGAATTCGATTAAGTAATGAACATTTTTTGATTTCAGTTTTTTTGTTGTTGTTTTTGAAGTTTGTACAAGTCTAGGTTACCGACCGTGATGACTCACCTGCGAAAGGGTTGGGAACAGTTCCCGAAGTATACCGATCGTTCGCTTGTTTCGCTCGTTGATTTTCTGATCTCCCGAGTCGACCAGCGTGATGACGTCCAGTTCCTGTGGAAAGTGAAAAAAAAAAACAGAAATTTAATTTAATTTTAAAACACATTTTCGTGTAACGGTAAACTGTCCGTGGACTAAATTTGTAAATGGATTTCACTTTCATTTTTGTTTCGAACTGAAATTAATCTATCAAGTTCGTGCCCTTGACTCAAATTCCGGGTGTCCCTCCCCTATACCGAATGGCAGTCTGTGTAATCGACCTAATCGGTACAACAATTAGATGACATAAGCTTAATAACTCAATGACTATATCGTTCCGTCCGGTTTTGATGGGAATGTTCAAATTAGCTGCGCAGCAGCCAAGCGGAGGGACCAGTGAGGATCCCCAGTAGTCTAGTAACCTCCAAAAAAACTAGTGGCAAAACCGACTGTTGCACATTTCGTAACCTCAATCCGGCAAAAACCGGTTCGGTCGTTCGTCCGAAGCAGGGTTTGGCCGCGAAAGTGAAATGCAACAAGTCACTTGCCCCCGCGTGCCTGAAGCACGGACAAAACAAAAATCGAAAGTAAACAAAAGCAGTGACTTCGACTTGCGGTGGAAAGCTTTAGCCCACTATTGAATAATATCGTTCGGTCCAACCTATGTGGTTCGGTTTCGGTCGAGTTTGGTGGTGTAAAGGTTGCAAAATTTCGTGTTTTGTTTGATGAATGAGATAGTTGCGTGCGTGGGGTGTACTTCACTGGTTGATTATCTTTCGACGGTGAAGTTGTTCTGTGCAATTGGAAATACATTGCAAGTTTTTGGACAAAACAAACTTTCCGAATCTAAAAAAACATTCCAATGTGTTTGGAATACATTGGCTTGGTGTCCCTTATTGACTTTG
The DNA here is from genome assembly GCF_943734655.1 of Sabethes cyaneus. NCBI lineage: Eukaryota > Metazoa > Arthropoda > Insecta > Diptera > Culicidae > Sabethes > Sabethes cyaneus. The sequence continues at coordinate 143,894,182 of NC_071353.1, read as the reverse complement.
AGGGTCTTCATTTTACAGAAAAAAGCAACAGGAATGATGTAAGTGATGCATACCTATGGAGCTCGTAAAAATGATACATCATTCGTAGTTGAGATTGGATTTCTGCTAAGGTATAAAGTTATAAAAAGAAGTTGGATATTCCCAACAAAGGCTTTGTTTGAATAGCAGCCTTTTGAACTCTTTTATGGGTTATATCAGAGATAAATGCACTCGCTACAAGTACGCTAGCAGAGAATACACTATTATGGAGCATCCAAGTATATTACATCGATGTTCAAAGAACGATCGAACTCAATGAATTTGTCCTATTGTTGCTGCAGTATTGCATAAACCGGGAAAGGACCTTAAAAGCAATTCAGCTTACTAACTTAGTTCGCTTCGTCATGGCAGTTTTCCGTTAAGAGGTTAATATCGAAGTCTGACCCGGTTACAGTACTATAAAAGCTCTCTATTTTAGTTACAAGTCCACGCACGTTCTGGTGATAAGTTTGCTGCAGAAGGGAAGAAGTCTATTTCAGATCACGGTACACTCAAAGAAAGATTTTTCAGTGGAAATTTCGCACTGGACTGGTGCTTAACAGTTTTTTGAGAAATAAGAACCTTTTAGTCGGCGAAAATAATTTTGTTTGTTGCTGCATTTTCTGAAGGTACAAATCACCTTTGGCCGCAAGGAAAATCTTCATCCGTGCAGAAAACATCTACCAAATTAATTACGGCAAGCACCGGGACAAGCACAATCAGAATCATTTCTGTGAAAGGCAAACAGTTATTACTGCTGCTGCTGAAGTTGATGGCTTTGAACCGTCTTGAAGCAGCTTTTCAAGCAACTCAGAAGTGCTCATCTAGACGATGGCGATGCAACGTTTCGTCATCGGAGGTTCACCGGTAGCAGTTCCGGGTAGCTTAAAGTGTGGAAAGAAGTTTCTTCTGCTCACCCTGGATCAAAATAGCCTGTTTCAAGTTGCTTAAGGCTTGGCTGTGACTGTCAAAAATTGTGGCACACGCCGGCCGCTGTAGAATATCAGCGTTTTAAATCGAGCCGTTTTTATCGATCTTGACCTCTAGGAAATTTTTTTATACAACTCGCTTGCACAATCTTATGCAAATTAAGAGTCTATTATGATGAGACTCTTGTCAACCACTTTAAAAGTGGTTCGGCACAATGACCATAGGCATCACTTGCTGCAAAAAAATGTGTCAAACGGTTGACCAAGGGTTTTCTTCCACAATAATTGCAGATAAGCAGTAAAATATTAAATCATGAATGATTCACTATACTGACAAAAATTCTACGGAACGCTTAATGGAGAGAAACACTATGGAAAAACATTTGCATGATCTTGACGCATTCAAATGAAAAAGTAAGAAGCTTTTGGAGCATAAATTCCACAGTCAGGTACAATCAAAAAATAGATCAGATTTTGCACGTAGTTGCAATCAGTTTCATCTTATTTTTCGTTATCAAATATCAAAACAAACTGAATTTTATTAGTTTTTTCTCAATCACTGCCTTTACCTAAACGCCAGGCACGTCTAGAAAGCAATTCCGGTCTACCTAGGAAATCTCAGGGTAGGTCCATCAAACGTTCAAGTTTACAAGCTTTACCTCGTAGAGCGTAGACAAAATATGCGTTGGTTGAATTCGTTCAATCGACTCAATAGGGAGATCACAACAACTGTCGTCTAGTGATAGTATCCCTTAGACGTCCTCATTAACCTACCAGGGACTAAATTGCGAAACGATCTGGGAGAATAGGGGATTTAATTATCCTGGGGTGATGTTCGTGCTCCACTTTCAAGTTATAAATTTAGTTTTAAGGTGCATTTGAAGAGGTTTTCAGCTCTTGCTCCTTAGAACTGATCATTTTGAAATTATTGTTGGCACTGCAATTGTCCACCGTACCGAAAGCTATATATCAGCTATATATCAGTTGACCGGTTTCCACCATTATACTTAATTTTACCTCCTTTTGCATCACCCAACTTTGAGAAACGTGACGCACAAGTTGATGTGGTTTCACTGACATAAAAACTTCATTTGACCGGATCGTTCATCGTATCTTTCTACGTAAAATGTTTGGGATCTCGGAGATTGGTCTGGTGTTCCCCAAGGAAGCAATATAGGCCCCTTGCTGTTTATATTATTCTTCAACGATGTAGTTATGCTACTGGAAGCCGGTTGCGCGCTGACGAATTTAAATTGTTTCTCACCGTGCGTTCCATCGACAATTGTTGTCGACTTCAAGGATTGTTAAATGTGTTGTAAATTAGTGATTGATAGTGAATACAGCGAAATGTGAGGTAATAACGTTCCATTGCATCCAGAACCCTATCATCTTTGACTACAATATAAATGACAATACACTCCGAAAGGTAGAGCAAGTTAGCGACATCTCGACATCTTACTCGACTCTAAACTTATGTTTAACGCTCACCGCTCTGCTATTATTTCCCAAGTAGCACACTTTTGTCATTTCTAGTTGCTGCAACCTATTTATGACTAAAATTAGTCATTAATGGGTTACCACAACTACTTTATAACAAATGTGCTAGTAGCGTTCCAAAGCATCCGGATAGTTAGGATTGATCGCTAAAATCGGAAGAAAATTTGAGGGTCCTAAAATCTTTATACTGTGAATTAGTCGGCCCATTGCTTGAAAACGCCTTGCGACTTGGCAACCACACCAGCTTACCTGGATTCTAAGAATTGGACGCATTCAAAGACGATTTATCCGTATTGCTCTCAGAGATTTGCTTTGGAGAGACCCAGAGAATCTTCCTCGCGTATCGTGAGCGCTGTCTTCTGGCCGCTTCGAACGATCAACGTTTATAGCAAAGATATCTGCGAACTACGGAATTCCACCGAACCACGTTTGGGTACCACGAACCAGTGACAGTATTCATCCGGATACTCACTCGGATTGAAGGACCGTACGAATTTCGTGAGTCTACTCGAATTTTTCTTCAAAGATTGTCAAGAACTGATGCTTTATAAGACCTCACTTTTTGATTTGTGCAAGCCAACTAGGTTACTTTAAGATGAGAATAATGCCATTAATAATCTTAAAGGGTCATTCCACGCGAAGTGTCCGAGCCCCGTGTAATCGACCTTCACGAATTTGAACCACATTTCGCCAAATTGTTCGTTTTCGGTCAGAAAGCAAAAATCGCAAAAAATTGGTGCCGATCGGACATTCCCTCGATTAATGGGAGCACCTCCATTTTTAAGTAAAATACCCTTTTTTGTCAAAACCTCTTATTTTCTTTTGCTTATAGCAAAATATGAATACGTCCGAATATTGGGTTTAGAAAGACACTATTTTCACATTTTTAAAAGAAATTACCCAAGGCATTCAAAAAAAAAAATATTAATTTAAACACCAGTGCTGCCAAATATTTTTAAACTCAATTTGAAAACTCAATTTTCAGTTTTCTCTCAATGAAGACAATTTGATCTCAAAACTTCTAACTTCATCGTATTTTACAGATTTTTTTACATTAGAATCACTCATCGCCTTGAGGTATTCTTTGCCGATCCTGAGATTCAGTGTTTAAAGCAAACAATTCCCCATTTTTAATGTAAAACTACGAGCAAAATAACTTTTTTTTGAAGCAGTAATTGTCTACGCAATGTAAAACTACTTTGCCACATCGGGAAAGCATTTATACAGCAAAGTTTTTCTTAACAGTGTTGCCAGTTTTTCAGTTTTTCGTTTGATTTATAGTACTAGATGAGGAAATGTTACTTCAAAAAGGCGTAAAACATACGTTAGTTGTTTGATCATAGCCTTGTAAACTGTTTTTCATCTCGCTAATAGACATGAGCTCTTACCTTCCTTGTTTATTGCGTTTATTGTTGCTAGGAGACCTTTAACTAATGTAACTAATCATGCAGGAAACTGAAAAGTTGGCAGCACTGTTAAGAAAAACCATTTTATATACTGTATAAATGCTTTTCCGATATGCTAAAGTATTTTTACATTGCCTAGAGAATTACTGCTTCAAAAAAAGTTATTTTGCTCGTAGTGTTACATTAAAAATGGGGAATTGCTTGCTTTAAAACGCTGTATCTCGGGATCGGCAAAGAATACCTCGGGGCGATGAGTGTTTCTTATGTAAAAAAAATCTGCGGAACACGATGAAGTTGAAATTTTTGCGATTAAATTGTCTTCATTGAGAGAAAAATGTAAATTTAGCTTTCAAATCGAGTTTAAAAATATTTGGCAGCACTGGTGCTTAAAAATAGTACCTTTTTCGAATTCCTTGGGTGATTTCCTTTGAAAATGTAAAAATAGTGTCTTTCTAAACCTAATACTTCCGGAGATATAAGCAAAAGAAAATAAGAGATTTTGACAAAAACGGGTATTTTCCTTTAAAATGAAAATGGAGGTGCACCCATCAATCGAGGAAATGTCCGATCGGCACCAAATTCTGGATTTTTACTTCCTGGCCGAAAATGAACAATCTGGCAAAATTTGGTTCAAATCCGTGAAGGTCGATTACACGTTTGAACTTTTTCTCGGTCACTTGGCATGGAATGACCCTAAAGTCGAATTTTTGTAAGAGCATTTTGCAAGAGCACTAAGACTATATTGCAAAATGCTCTTACCATAGAATATTCAATGTACTATCCTCCATGTGAAAACAAACTCCCGGTATCCCAACTTTAGTCACGATACTGATCACTCACAATCCGGCTTGGCGTTTTTCTTATAAATAGGAAACATAACTCCATCCCTACACTCATCCGGTAATCGTTCGGCATTCGGATTAAACATTGCTAAGGGGCAAATAACCTGTCATGGGTACGTCAATTCTATACCCCTGGCTGCAGCAAAAAAGCATCAACTGCTAGCTTATCTCGCAATGATCAGCCAACTTCGGTGGATTGTGGGACTCGGCGGTAAAATCAATGGAATATCACCCAAAACGCACTCTTGGGACAAACGTTAACACGACACAAGTGCTCTGCACCGTACTGATGCAAATACAAGCATGTTTAAACAGTCGACCATTGACGTCCTTGAGTAACGATTTCATAAATTTGAAAATGCCTGGCCATTTTTGAGCTATGGCCTTCTGGTTAGTGTCGGCAGCTGCACCCAAACACTGCCCTGCAATCGATTGCAATCGATCGATTGAGACAAACCGTTACTATATTTTCGCTGTAACCAAATTCCGATATTGATATTGAAAGATATTGTTAAAGGATTGTAATGGTGCAGCATTTGTTCATGGCAAGCGGTTATTACTAGAAGCTTTTGCCAAATGAACGTTACTTCTAATACCACCCTCTCCTCAGCTGAACAGTCAATTATTTTTCACAGTTTGCACATCATTTTTCCCAGTTCTTTCGATGTTCAGTCTGCATTCTGCACAAAAAAACGCATTTATTCCCTTATAATAAGTCTAACCTCTTATTGAGTAATTCTTGTCGCCTCCAATCTATTAGCGGTAGGAGCCGGGATACGAGCAAATTTGATGGAGATCGGGTAGTAACTAACCCCGGTAGAAGCCAAGGTCATATGCTTACAGGGGAGGAGAACTTTTTCGAGTCCTCTGGCGAGACAGGTGCAATTCTTCACTATGAAAAATTTGAGACTGGAACATTCGGAATAGACTCCCAGTTGGCCACGAGGTAAGAGGCTGGTCTAATAAGCCAGTCGTCGTATGTTCGAACCTCGGCTGGGAGAGGCTGTTAGAGTCAATAGGATCGTAGCACTGACCCCGCACTGTCCTGTATTCTAACAGCTGGTTGCGAAGTCTGTCGTATAAAAACAGAAGGTCAAATTTCGATAACGGAATTAGCACCCAGGCTTGGCTTTGGTTTTACATTCGGAATAGACCAAAGCGACGAAAACGGGTTTATGGAGTAAAAACTCCGGACGTGTAACTGCCAGTTTCTCAACTTACAAGAGACTATTCGAGTGCTCTGTGATGTAATGAAGAGTCGGAAGTTCGACGGGGAGCGCTGCAGGAGGTATGCTGGAAGGGATCAAAGATACGAACGGATGATTGGTTGATGACCAATCGATCCTCGAACGACATCAGCCTGCGCAGTCCTCATCTCGGAAGTACCGTTGACGATAGGTGGGAATTCTACTCGAAGTTGGAAAGCAAATGCGACCGCTGCCCATATCATGACATGAAGATTGTCGTCGGAAATTTCAATGCTTAAGTGTTTCAGGTGGAAGTAGAATACACACTGGTGATTAGAGGGTTCATCGCACACCCACTGACCAACGAAATGGGGATAAGATTTATCGACTTGGCCGCCTCCAAGAACATGACCGTACGTAGTACCTTCTTCCAGCACAAACTCTTACACAAGTATACCTGGAACTTACCAAGTCAGAAAAAAACACAGATAAAAACAAAGATCTCGCGCGGCTGAAGCAATCCGACGTCGGCGTCGCCGCAAATTACGCACATTCACTCGAAACTGCGCTCCCGGAAGAGAACGAGCTGGACGAAGCGCCTCTCGAGAACTGTTGGAATACCATCAACTCAATCACTAGCAGTGTAGCGGAAAGCTAAGCTTAAGATGCGCCCAAGACTCTCCGTTGTGAACAACATTCGGTACCGACGCCAGCCTCGGTTAGATCTCGCGCGGCTGAAGCAGCCAGACGTCGCCGCAAACTATGCGCATTCTTTTGAAGCTGCACTGCCGGAAGAGGACGAGCTGGACGAAGCCCCTCTCGAGGACTGTTGGAATACTATCAAAACAGCCATCAGCAGTGTAGCGGAGAGCTCCATCGGGCATGTGGCCCGGAATCAGCGGAACGATTGGTTTGACGATGAATGTAGGAGGGTGATGGATGAGGAGAACGCTGCGCCGGCGGCCAAGATGCGCAGTGCCACACGACAGAATGTGGAAAGACACAAACAGATACAGCGAAACCAAATCTTCCGCGAGAAAAGTGCTACTTGTAAGAGCAGGAATATGCAGAGTGTGGAACGACGGCATCGTTCTCAGGAAACGCGAAGGTTCTATCAGAAACTGAACGGATCACGAAAAGGCTTTGTGCCGCGAACCGAAATGTATCAGGCTAAGAATGGCAGTATTTTGATGGACGATCGTTAGGTGACCAAGAGATGGAGGTAGCACTTCGATGAACACCTGAATGGCGCCCAGGTGGAGAATCATGACGGCGGGGAAAGCGATTTCGACGGTGCAACAAACGGAGAAGAGGTGCCAGTCCCAACGATACGCAAAGTTAAGGAGGCCGTCATGCAGCTGAAGAACAATAAATCAGCCGGGAAAGTTGGTCCGGAACGGAGCTTATGAAATGGTTGAAAGTAGCCAAGTCAGTTGTCACCAATGTATGCTAAACAAAACACGATCCCGGAAGCTGTACATGACGATGCTCAATATGTTCACTGCGAGGTGATGGTAGTGAAGTTTCAAGTTTCAAGTGAACCAGAAAACGATCCAAAACTGGGCTGTACTTAATCTGTTGACAGGAGTTAAACAAGACGCAGCAATTTGGATTCGGTCAGATTCAGTTTTGAATTTTACCAAGGAAACTAATTCTATTTGTTAATAAAAAATTTAATCAATTTACAAGCATTTCTGTTTGACCAAATTTTGATCGTAACAACCTTTAGAGTGTACTGTAAATGCAATTTTAAGTAAACAACTTTTGAGTGAATGTGATTTAATCTAAACATGAAAGTCCAGGCTTGGATTATGTAAGGGTTTCCCACTGTAGATCTCATTGAAATACTGAGATGTTAATCGATTATATGTATTTAATTAGATTTAGAGCAAGAACAAATTCCTCACACGGTAGAATTACGTACTTAAAACAAATGCTTTACGACTATGTCTCGTAATAATGGTTCATTGAGGGCCTCCCGCCGGTTTACAAGTTTTACGCCATGTAAACAAGCAGTTCTGATTTCGAAGCGGTCAATGCTTACACCCAGTAGTGTGTATGAAGCAATTACTTCATCGCCAACAAGCGTATGACGACCTGCCGATTGTTGAGTAAGTACATTCCTGCATGCGATCCTTCCATACCTGTCGATATGTATACTATAAGTACTGGCAGGGATTGCACGATCTACGTGTAATGAATCAGACTCATCAAGTTTCTTGAAAAGATCGTTTACGGGGAGCCGTAAGCCACTACACTAGCAGTAATGCTACTGCTGGCTACCAGTAAACAAATTTGTGTTTTACGATTGTTTACTAATAAGAACTGAGTTGCAAACATAGTTTGCATCGAGTAGATTGTGATTACGCTACGTGCCTGCTTTGACTTGTCGAACACCATTCAATGGCATCGGCTTTAGCGCGTCATCCCCTACCTTGAAATGGGTGAAAATTACACAAAGCACTTCCCTATCGCAGAAAACGATTTAGCGATGATTCCTGCGATCGAAAAAAAAACTGCCACCGATCAATCTGCAATCAGCGTCAGATGAGAGGCGATGAAATGGTAATTTTCCGGTGAGACTCGCAACGCGCAACGCGTGAGCGTTGTTAATTGCGGCCCCATCATTTTCCCACCCATTGCATTGTGACCGACCGACCGACCGACGGTTCGGTCCGGAACCGAGCCAGGGCGCTGAACACGTGCTAGCGCACGCTTGCTCGGTAGGTATTTATACACGCGCGCTCTTCTTAACCATCATCACCATCCCCGATCGAAACCCCGAAAGGTTAAGGCCGGTTCACACCGTGCGGAGTGTGTTTGCGTTGCAATTATCACATTGCTCAAGACCGCTCCGCGGCGCGGTGATTAGTAACTATCCATTCAATCAGTAGTAGATAATTTGACAGTGTTTCATTGACGCAGTTTTTTGAATGCTAAGCCACTTACCTACCCGTAAGTCACGGACGTGTGCCTAGCCGTTTTTTTATCACTTTATAGTTTACTTTGACAGCGACGAGTACATCATCCTCGCAATGACGTTTATTCGCACAAACCAATGCAACGCAATGCCGTGGCCGTCTTTGACAAACGACGGACTTTGCCATAGGTACTACGTGCTGGTTCAAGAAATAATAAAAAAACAACGGCTCAAAGTTTAAGAGTGATTTGGATGCTAAGCAGCTAATCAATTCGAATGTGCGCAATGCGATTTGACACAACAAAACGTCGTCGTCGGTACCGTACGCATCGCCTGCTTAGGCGCAGGCTGCATATGACAACAATAACAAATTTGGTCGATTTGCATGTAATCTGGCCTTGATCGATGATTGAGCAATGTGCGTGGAATACTAATATGGCCGCCCATGGCGGAAACATTCGGACGAATTGCGTACGTTACGTTTGAGACCCCGTTTCGAATGGTTGCCAGAATCATTTCAATAAACTTCTGGCCAGTTTAAAGGTCGGTGGTAGAAGTTAACTACATTCTTTGAGTTGATTTTATTACAATTAGTACATGCATGAGAAATACTAAATTTGGTTTGTTTTATTGGGAATAAAAACCCGTTTTCAAGGTGATTTCTTTGCATCCTAAGAACATTGCACATGACTTCACCCCCCCCGAACTGACAGCAATTCAGAAGCTAACTAATATCGTAAATAGCTTCTTCAAACTTGTTCGGAGACCCTGAAGAAGACTCAGACAGACTTGACTTGAGAAAATCTATCTGCCATTTGCGACAACTTTGTCCACATCTGGCAGTTCATCGCTTGTAGCTTGTACAGAATTCGATCGTTTAAGGTCAAACCGGCTTCGGTTGGTTCTGTTGAGCATGACGGTGCAAAAACACACTTACCTTATCGCCGTCCAGTGGAATTTTCATCAGTTCTATGTCGGTCTTTGGTTCCGGTGCGGGGTTGGGGTTGGCTTCCGGCACGGGCACAGCCAGTACCGTCACCGTCGTCAGCAGGGCGCTGCATATCACGGCTGTCACTATCAGTAGGTTCTTCATGTCTTTGCTTCTCTGCGTGTGTGTGTGTGCGCGGGTGAGTGCGGGTGATGGCGGTGACGTTCCCTTTTTGGTTTGGCGGGCTACAAACTAGTCCGTGATTGGCGGCCGAATGCGGAATGCGGGAAAGGGCGAGGGGTGCGTATAATAAATAAATACACTACAAGCTAAAAAATCTGCGGGAAAAGAAAAACAAAAAGAAAAGAAATTCATCAAAATCCATGTGCTGATTTGGCAAACGCGCCTATTAAACTGACTGACGTAGGATGCAACATTGGCACAGTTTATGGGATTATCGCCTGACTGCTGTTTTCGGCGGACTGCGAACTGCGAAGACACCTGGTCTGGTTTCGATTTCGATGGTTCCATTACGTAATGAAATGATTGGGTTATCTTTCTTTCATCTTTTGCTTCGTCTTCTTCTCACCGTCGACAGCGAAAAGCTTGCGAAGAAACTCGTTTTTTGACCCATCGCATCGCATCGAACGCGACGCGCCGCGACAAGCAGCTGTTGACTTTATATTTATTGTCTATTTTTATTCGGGTTCCCTTTCCAGCACGCTTGCTGTGCTGTGGGTTCATCATCGCCAAGTCGTCCGTCAGTCGTTTGTCGTACGAGAAGAGCTGCCGGATTGACCACTTGCTGATTGGCTGAAGGTCGCGTCCCGTCCAAAGCTCTCAACAGCTTATTGTTTACTGTTGTCATTTTTGGAGCTGACATAATCGAATGAGTGTGTGAATTTGATTGACTATCTTCGCTCAGGTTGACCCTTACTTTTTGCACTTTGAATATCCACGTTTTGTTTTATCATAACTTAGCGAGAAGTTGAACAGACAGACATCAGACAACCCAAAAAAAATCTAATCACATTCTTCAACTTTCCCGAAACCGGAATTTGGTTCGTACGACAAAAATCTATGCCTTCGGGTGGCGCGGCTTATATAAATAGCCAAATAGGTACGACCTTGGAAGACGATAAAATCGTGGAGTTCCGTGCCATGACACTGCTTATAACATGTGGCGGTCGATTCTGAAAACATCATTTCATCATTTCATTCACTCACTCTGACGTCAAAGCTTGTTGGTTTACTGTTTGCTTTCATTTTTGCAACTAGCTTAGATCATCGAAAAATCTGTCGGCTCAAATTCAGTATTTGATTTGCTTGCCTTTGGATTGCTACCGAAATTACTACATGAGTAAATTGAAAGTCATGCTGAACTAGCTTTTACACAACTGAAGACTAGAGCAAAGTTAAAGTTTTTTGTTCGGAGATGTATAATTCGATCAATTTCAGTTGAATGGTTGAATCTCATCTCACTGCTATTGATGGTTCCGAAATCAATTTGAAAATTAGTTATTTAATCACGAAGGTAACCGAAAATCTAAAGTTAGTCTGAAGACATTCTACAAATGCTGGCTTCATCATTGCCTGTATTTATTTGATGGGTATCTAGACATGTTCAAAATTTCACTGAATAGTGTATAGAATCACAGTACACGTTTGTTGCCAGACTAAGTGCATTTATTTACATCAAGGCAATACTGAAAAAAGTGCATTGTGGATGGACGAATAGTGATTTGGTTGAAGTGTAAAATTATTCTAAGTCCAAGGTGTGTGATATCCTGGAATGATTTGGATAATGTTTGACATTCGTTAGGAACCCCGGAAGCGACAGAAAAGGACAAACAGCTAGTTCTAGCACACATTCGAAAGTGTTGGCTCTTTACAAACGGAACCCGAAGTTATACGGCGAAATGGTAGGACTTTTGCAGGCCTGTGTCCAGGAAATAAACGAGAGAACTTTTAAGTTTTAAGTTCCAGAGCAGAGAGAGCACAAGAAAATGGAGAACCCATTGCGTTGTGGCTCGGATACAAGTCCTGAATTATATTTTGTGCAGGAACAGTGTCCGCATATGCTTTCCTGGCAAAATAAAATATCCACCGATTTGTACGCTCCTCTTGTTCGTTGGCCATTGACAATTACGATTACGATTCTCCGCATTCTTCGGTCAGTATTGTTCTAAACAGTGCTCATTGATTCATGAACCCGCGCCAATAACTACGTTTCTTCGTTTGCGCCAAACTTTTAAATCGAGTCTTGTTTTTTAATGTTATTTAGTCCCTTTAACAGCTTAGGTCATTCGTGACTTCTGCGGGGTTGGGATTTGAGCCGAGTTCTCGGCGTGAGAGGTGTGAGTGCTAACCACTACACCGCACCGGGATTGAGCTCAGACAACTTGGTGTAAACGTATTTTTTATAACGGTAGTTTTTTACAACTGACGGAAGGACGGTAGAAGAAAGCAATGAAAAAAATGTGTCGGTAGTATCCGAACAGAACGGAACAAGGCGTGAAGGGGAAGCAGCGAAAAAATTAGGTAAGGGAGGGTCATTGAAGCAACGCTTACGAAGTTGGGTGTCGCATCTGTTATCTAAGCTGGGGGGTCCGACGAATGGTTAACATTACCCTCCAAAACAAATATGAAAAAAACCAAGGCAAGAAAAAAAGAAACAACTTAACTGAAGCAATTGCTGGGATGTGCTTTGTTCACCCTTCTTACGCGAACGACTTCGAACGGAACATCTGAGCTACAGCCACACAAGCAACACAAAACACACAGTAAAGGGAGCTTCTTCTAACAGCAGTAAAGGGACCGCAGCACTGGGCAAACGGAAACCTTGAAAGTGAATCATTCCGATTCGAACGAAACACTTCCTTGACTGCATGGAAAGTCAAGTAAGTCGTTACGGTACTTTCCACAGCAAGTGGAGAAGAAAAGATGACTAAAATACGAAAAAAACAACTAAGAGATGGAGTAAAAACGGTTAAAGAATCATGCAAAAATGACAAAAAGATGGCGAAAATACGAATGAAAAGTTAACAAAAATTCGACGAAAAACGATAAAAATACGACGGTAATAAAATACGTCGAAAAAATGCAAAACAGCGACAAAACAATAAAAACCAATAAAAAGATGGTTAAACAGCGCCATGAAAGATGACAAAAAATACTGAAAAGATTACTAAAAGATGACTAATATACGACAGAAAGACGACCACGACGAAAGGCACTTAAAACACTATTTGAGAAGGCACCGATTCTCTTAACAACAAAGAAGAGGACTAAAAATTTGCTAAAGTGGACGACAAAATACGATGAAAAGATGACCAAAAAAAAAACAAAGAAAACAAAAAAGAGGACAAAACGGTAAAAGTTGCGTAAAAAAGCGACAACAAATACCAAAAACATAGGTACAAAAATGACGAATAGATGACGGAAATAAGATGAAAAGATGGCAAGAAGACTATGAAAAACCGATAATCATATGACGACGGAGAGACTATAAAATGACGATGAATACTAAGAAAAGACAGTAAAGGATTGTCAAAAAAAAGCGGAAAAGCATCGAAAAGACAATGGCTGATAACGAATGTGTTCATTAACGAAAAGGGGCGGTGAAACGACAAAAAGTTGACGATGAAAGACAAAAAACGAAGTCGAAAGGCGGATGATGACAGATTAATAAAGAAAGTTAAAAGTAAGTGCTGTTGAATAATTTAAGTCAAATCTCTAATGAATTACCGATTTGGTTAAAAAAGACAACGAAAGCAAAAATACTTTGTGTATCTTTCTAGTTATGCAAACAACTTAAACATTTCAGTTCCACTAACAGAGACAATTGACGATGCACAGTGGGCAGAATCGACCGAAATAATGGAACTCTTTGTTACCGTGAATTTTCTTATATAAAAAATTACGGGAAATCGTTTGGTGATGGTCTTAATGCGCGTAAATGACGAGAAGTATCCCATTTTGCTTCATTCATCCCAATTTTCTAATAGTTTTGAAAGAATCATGTTCAAACTCTCTCTAATTTGAGGTTCTATGGTAAGGGAAGAAGAAGAATGTTAGGAAAAAGGTATATGAATAATTTTATTTTAATGCAAATTAATCTAGAAGTCTGTTTTGCCCTGTTTTACTCAAGGTTTTTGTACTACAGGTAAAATGCAAATTCGATACTTCTACCAGATAATCAAACACTACAGATAAGTATTCTAATCCGTTTAATTCCTGAATTACCCGTATTAATTTTTGCCACTGATAACGAATGAGTTTATTTTGAGCAAATTAGGAAATTATGCAAAGTGAGTCTTCGTTTCTAAATGAATTTTGATAAACATTTTTCAGAAATTATCCCTCCCAACTAAACGTGAGCTTCATTTTAGACAAAAACCTCCAAGGACTAGAACCAACTCCTGCTGATTGCTGTTTCGCTTTTAAGTCCCGTTGTCCGAATTGGAATCACGTCGAATCTACTGGGAAAACCGCTGAACTAGTATCACTGATCTTTTTTTTTCGTTTCTGGAGGTGTAAAACAGGGGCTGGCGATGGCGCCATGTTTATGTCGTCGTGATCTCAGCACATGCGAAGAAAAAACAGCAAGGCACTGCATACGTTTCACTCGATAATGGTGCCAGCGAATTTATCTGTCAGACAGACGCTTTTTCTGAAATAGCGCCCTTCGTCAAGTCAACTGTCACCCGCCGATCGTTAAGATATAGATAGCAACCCTTTGGAAGTTGAAATCAGCATTAGCAAACAACCAGATTTCGTATAAGAAAATTAGAGCATTCTTATTCTTATTACCAATGCCTTGGTCGCATCTTCCATCCACCTCAACCCATAAGCTACAACTATCGAAGCATACAATCGTTGCAAGGAGGGGATTTTTACATGTAGATAAAAATGCCAGTAGAAGATTTTAAAGTAGATCAGTAATGTTTGCAGTTTCAGTAATCCAGTCCACTTTATCTGCAATTTTTGAAAATTCTATATAAGAAAATATGACTGACTCTTAGATAAAAATAAACGTTTAATGAGGCTTTTTGTTGTTCTTGGAAGTCAGGTCGAGATAGCCAGTTCTTGAAGAATTTACTTGGCATCGGTTGCAATATACCATTTGATTCCTTAGCATTTGCCATTCCACCTGGGGATATCTTCAGACTTTTCTTGGCAAGCCTAGGGAAAGAAAGGTTTCCCTTTCTCAGACTCTCTTGCAGTAGCAAACGAGGGCCTCTTGAGTTGATCATTAGTTTGTAACTCGTCGGTTAACAAAGCTTCGAGCGGTTCAAAGAGATCTGGTCGCAGTGCACCGGCTTTACCGGCTGGACGTTGTAATATTTGAGTCGGTTAATCCCAATGTCCAGCAGGTCCTTGACGGTTAGTCTATGATCGCTGACTATCACCGTCAATCGCCAATACGCGGGAAGAATTGTATGCGTGGGGTACCGCTGGGTGAAGAATTCGCAAGCAGCAATCTCGTTTACTTTTTTGAGGCTCGAGCTGAAAACACGTCGCGTCGCTTGTTTGACTGGACTTTCAGAATCACGGCCCCGAATGAATAATGATTGGCCTGATTTCGAGATATCTGTAAGTCATTTCCTTATGAGTAGAGCTTGACCTGAGAGACCTTAGAGCGAGAGTACCAGATGAGGAAGCAGGGTAAATGCTATCAATCAGATACTTCTGGCGGATCGAAAAAATTCATTTGATGCATATTAAACGTGCAACACAGGGATGAAAAACTCAAATATACCCAGCAGCAGAAGTATGAAAAAACAAAGGCAAGAAAAAAAGAAGCAACATAACTGAAGCACCCTGCCCTGCTTTGTCCACCCCTCTTATGTGATGACAGAACTGCGGATTTATTTACTACTGTCAAAATATTAAGGTTTTTTTTTATTACCAAATAGCTGGCATTCTTATTCTACTTGCATTAATACATTACGCTTTTCAAGCCGTAATTAAACATTGTGAAACATTTAAAACTTCAGAAAACGCATTAAATGGCGATGAAAAGGTGGCTAAAATACGAAAAAAGAGACGGCGTAAATGTGATGAAAAGATGGCGGAAATACGATGAAAAGTTGACGGAAAGATAAGGAAAGACGATAAAAATACGACGGAAACAACATAAGAATACTACAAAAAGACGCAAAACAGCGAAAAAAAACAAAAAAAAAACAACCAAAATATTTTTAAACAGCGCCAAAATGATGACAAACAATCCTAAACAGACAACTAAATCCTAAACAGACAACTAAAAGATGACTTAAAAACACAATTTCTGGTGTCTTCTCTCAATAACAAACAGGATCGAAAAAATCGCAAAAGTGATAGCAAAAATTGCAGATCGGAAAAATGATGACAAAAAACGATGAAAAGACGACAAAAAAATAAAAAATAAAGGAGACGAAATGGCAAAAACCACCAAAAGATTGTGCATCCTCGTTCGAAAAGTGCGTGAATTGTGAATTGACGAACAAAAAACGTAACCTTCCGAAGGATAAGCAGGTCAGCATTGACCATTCAGCGTGAAGCGTCAACTGTTCTGTTTATCAGAACCGTCTGAAGAATGCCCGGCAACTGGTTACCTACTCGATTTAGTAATCAACCGAATCTTCCGTGGATGGTACTGGTTCATCACTGGGACGCAACGATTTTGGTATTAGGAAGCCACTGATCTACCCGCTACAGTCGCGCTCTTCCCGTCTTCGCTCAACAGTTGTCCTGGCCCTGTGTGTGGGTGTGGAGGAGGGGTCTTCCGTCGCTTTACCCAAGGCAAGTACGATCAAGTCCCGAGCCTTTCTTCTCCTGAATTGTCTCATAGTTCTAGCGCTGTGGATGGCCTGAATGGCGGTAGCGACACGTTGGCTCCATCGGCAGATGCTGACGTTGCGGTGGAGGAATACTGCCACCCTCTTTCTGCTACTGTGGACACCCTTCCAAAATCTGACTGTATTCGCCAATACTATCAAAATGTTAGAGGACTCCGCACCAAAGTCGACGACGTCTTCATCTCATTCAGCGATGCTGGATTTGACGTGGTGATTCTCACCGAGACCTGGCTCAATGACCGGTTCCAGATTCTGCATTCACGTTATCCGAGAAACTAGGACCATTAGACTTTTACCTACTGTTCGGTGATTACAACCAACCCGGCCTTCGTTGGAATTGCCTAGCTTCTGGAAAAGCTCGAATCGATCAGACTAACTCAGTATTCACTGCTGATGGTATGGCATTACTCGACATGCAGGAGATAAATCCATTCACGAATAACCGTGACCGGGCCCTGGACTTGGTGTTTGCTAATGTCAATGCAGTCAATCAATGCGATGTAATTCAACCACCTGAAGCCATTATCAAAATTGATCCGTTACATCCTCCAATACTTGTCATTCTTAGCTGTCCACCTTTCATTCGATACGAAGAGGTACTTGACGAACGAGAGTATGATTTCTTTCGCACCGATTGTTCTGGTTTGAACGAAGCTTTGCATTCAACGGATTGTCGTACCTGGATGGGGTTGATGTGAATATGGCTGTATCCCTTTTTAACCAACTGCTCTTATTATTCTTTCGTGATTTTGTCCCTCGACCCAGGTCTAAGCGGAAACCACCCTGATCAAATTCATGGCTTCGTCGTTTAAAACGTAAGAGATCTTCAGCGTTGAAGAAGTACTTCCGGTTACGGGATCACCAAACAAGAGTTTGTTAGAGCCAGTCGTCGATACAGAACCTATAACCGCCATCTTTACTCGAGATATGTTTTTGCAAAAGCAGCAACATCTTAAACTAAATCCCAACTGCCCTGAAGCAGTTGAAATGATCGGTGTCTCCCGGGCTGGATGGAATACCGTCGATTATACTGAAAAATTGGGTATCTACTCTTTCGAAACCTCTACAGTTTATTATTAACCAATCGCTTCTTCAGGAAACATTTCCTGTATGCTGGAAAAATTCCAACATCTTTCCTGTGTTCAAAAAGGGAAACAAAAACGATATTGCCAATTACCGCGGGATTACGTCGCTTTGCGCTGGCTTTGAGATTCTCATTGGTGGCTCGCTGCACAGAAGTTTTGCACAACACATCTCAACTGATCAGCATGGCTTTTTTCCTGGCCGCTCGATCAGCACAAATCTGGTGGAGTTCAGCTCATTTTGTCAACAACATATGGAAGGTGGAGCACAAGTCGACACGGTATATACTGACATCAAAGCTGCGTTCGATCGAGTTGACCACACCATACTGCTTGCCAAAATAAAGCATCTCGGTGCCTCTGCTGCTTTTATCCGGTGGTTGAAATCTTTTCTTGAAACCCGCTGCCTTTCTGTGAAATTGGCGAGCACTGAGTCTTGCGGCTTCCGGAGTACCTCAGGTGTGCCTCAGGGCAGCAACGTCGGACTCTTGCTATTTTCGCTGTATTACAACGATGTCTGCATTATACTCCCTCCAGGATGCAAAATCGTGTATGCTGATGACCTCAGAATTTACCTTGCAGTTCGCTCAGTCGCTGATTGCATTGGATGTCAAAAGCTAATCGATTTGTTTTTTGGTTAGTTTGTATGCAACTGGCTCAGTATCAGTGTCTCCAAGTGCTCAGTAATTAGTTACAGCCGAAAGAAGGCTCCAATCCAATACAGTTATTCCATAAACGGCCAGAATATTGAACGCATAACAGTCGTCAAGGATCTTGGTGTTCTGTTGGATACCGAGCTTACATTTCAGAACCACTATACAGTAGCATCATTTCCAAAGCAAACAAGAACCTGGGCTTCATAATGAAAATTGCAAAAGAGTTTCGTGATCCGTACTGCCTGAGAGCCTTGTATTACGCACTTATACGCTCATCATTGGAGACGGCAACTGTTGTTTGGAGCCCTTACATCGGCCTTTGGACTGCACGAATCGAATCTGTACAAAAAAGGTTCATCAGATACGCGCTTCGGGATCTGCCCTGGACGGATCCAGTCGAACTTCCTCCATACGAACACAGGCGTAAGCTGCTGGACATGGACACATTGGAAAAGAAAAGGGATGATATGCGTGCTGTATTTATTGGAAAGATAATATGTGGAAGAATTGATGTCCCTTGGATTCTGGCAAGGGTCAATATGAACGAACCCTCGAGAGTTCTTCGTTCTACTGACTTCTTCAGAATTCCATTTCATCGGACATTATATGGATAAAAAGAACCTGTTACCGCTATGTGTGCAGTTTTTAACTCTGTGTTCTACTTATTTGATTTTAATATTAGCAGTGAAACGTTCAAGTGTCGTTTACGTAATCGTAGTTGATTTTAATTTGTTAGTTAGTAGTTTTTTTTATTTCATGTAGACCTTGTTGTCAGATGATCCGAAGAATAAATAATAAAATGATGACAAAAAACGATGAAAAGATGACAACAAAAATAAAAAAAACAAAAAACGGAGACAAAATGGCAAAAACCACCGAAAAAATCGACAAAAAATTCCAAAAACAGAGGTTATAAAATGACGAACAGGTGATAAAAATACGATGAAAAGATGGCAAGCAAACCATGAAAAGCCGACAAAAATATGTCGGAGAGATTATAAAATGACGACGAATGCGAAAAAATGATGATAATGGGGTGTCAAATGACAGCCGAAAGACAACGACTGATAACTATTATGTCAAATGACGAAAAGGCCACAAAAGAAAGACGAAAAGAACGATGAAAATACATCCGTTTTCCTAACGTCAAAATTTCATTTATTTTAAAATCAAATTGAATTGAGGCTACGGATTTTTGCCATCTTTTAGATAGTTTTTGAATTCCCTGTATAAAAATTGTTTCGTCTTTTGAGGTGACCCAAGTTTCGATTCAGCTTCATATTTCTTTTAAAGATATAAACCGGTGACCTGCTAAGCCGTACTGCATTCATCGGAACAATCAAAACAACAGTCCGAAGAAGCGATATTCAGAGAATACAGTAGGTGCGTTAAAATACGCTATTTGACTTTTTAGTGACTTTTGCAGCATGCGATCGAGCACTGTCATGCAGCAATATAATGCTATTAAGTCTTTTCGCGCATTCTGGCCGATGTAATGTAATAGCTGAGTATGTAATAGCAGGTCATAATACAGAACACGTTTTTGAATCCGCCGGCTTGACCTTCGAACCCTGAATTGTGGTGTTGATGTTTAGGTCGACGGAAGTGATTGATCGAGGATAGCGGTGTATTTTATTTTCCTGGTGTTAGTAGGCGTAATCCGGTAAAAAAAAATTTTTCTTCATTGCTCTCGTGTCAGCAACTCGGAAGTGAGTAGTTAATCTCCTTTCAGCGTCTCACGATTTTTGAATAATTGCCATGCATGTCAATCGCACAAAAAATGCTGCTCACGATGATCCTCCTGATGGATCATTATCGAGCAATGCCTCCAATTCTTCGTCTTGGTGCTTTTTTGAGTTTTGACTATTAGAGCGGGGTTTATTTTCAACACTGAAATCACCATCCTTGAAACGTCGATACAATTCCTGAGACGATTACAACTGAATTTAAAAAATGCAGGAATTTAATGCAGGATCAAGCTATCAAACTATGTTTGATAAATTGATGTGGATCTGAAAAAGAACTAGCACTTTTTTTGGATAGGAAGGAAGTGTCTGATGTGAAGAATGAATAATTGGATGAACCGAAATTTTCCAGTTATATATAGATATAGATCAAAAATATATTGGGTTGTGCAATGCCAGGACGGCAGTAGTTTAGTTAGTAAAACATTCGGGTACCAACCCAAAGAGCGAGCCCCACCTGCCATAGTACAACTCAATGTATTTTTGATTTATATTGAAGTTTTTAAGTTAATCCTATTAATCATTAGTCGCATCGGACACTTCCCTCCTTTCCAAAAAAAGAGTTTACATCATGACCGCCAATAGAGTCATATACTAATAAAAATAAAACGAAAAAACATATCAATATTTGAAAGGTCGTAAAATTGAATTCGATTACTTTCATCTCAAATTTATACATTGATTTCATATTAAATGACTTCGTTGATACGTTCACCGTATTCACTCTCTAGCTACTTGTTATGTTTTGTTTTAGAAAAGTGACTCCAATTTACGGGCAATTCAACTCAGCGCTAAGTGGTAAATTGTTTTTCGAATTTAAAACTCAAGGTCACTACAATGTATTCGCAATGAACCATGCTATCGATGGTCATTACAAAATACACCACCCGAGCGGGGAAACTATAAATTGCCGATCAACCAATGCAACGAGCGAAACGAAATTGCGAGCAATTTTTAATTGTTGTTATTCTCCACTTCACAAGGTGTCGATCGTATTAACATTATTTACGACTCTTTACGATCAACAGCAGCAGTAACAGGTCAGCTTGGGGTGGTCAGTGCTGGGGTGCCACCCCAAACACCACGCAGCTGAATGACCTTCAAGCGAACCGGTGAGATCTTTGTTTAAACTTCGACCAGTTGCAGTCGTGGTAAAAAACCTAACACCGTACTGGCCGTCAATGGGGCGATTTATCAAAACAATGTTTGTTTTTTTTTGCTTGTCAATTTCGCCGCTAAAAGAAAGACTATTCCTATGCAAATTCAAAGCTGTTGAGTGAAGTTCGGTTCCCAAATCACAAGGCACTCGAGGCGACCCGAAGCGCATTGTACGTGCCCAACAGCGTTCACATGGTTGTCGATTGAATGCGCGCGCGCAAATCAAATCGCTTCGCATTTGGCGCTTGACCCGTGGACCATGGTTGTGGTTGTTGGTGGTAGGCACTTGATCCGTGTGTGCATACAACAATGCGGAAAGGTTTTCAAACCGGCCCCGTGGCCGTCGTTACTTCGAGGTTCAGACAACAAAGCAAAGAAGCCGTCGATGGAAGCTACAATCAAGCTACTACCTGTAGCCAGTAAGTGGAAACGTTGCATGATTTTAACTTTGAGGTTTTCATCATCATCAATTGAACACTCTCCAAAACAAATTTCGTCATTTTACTAAACATTGTAAAGGTTTCCAATCACAAGTTCTTTCTTGATTTACGACGGCTGATTTCCGCATTGCCTTGGTAGCGAACATGCTAAACAGTATAGCAGAGCTTTGTTCGTCCTTGCAGTGCCCGCCCCAAGCGATTGTGCGCGCTTTCTAGAGCCACATTCGGACTTACTTGTCACCCAAATAAAAAAGAACCGAAGCAAAAACTGGTTGATCTTGGATAAAATGGAATACGATAAGTTGGTTGGTACGAACGGAAACGAAGACTTTGTGAGCGTGATATTTTGGAGCTTTTAGTAGGAAATTTTCTCGATTTCTATTTTAACTTAAAGTCTGCTTCTCGATGAAGTCAATTCAAACTGTCACATTAGTCATCAGAAAGGATCAGCACAAGTATAAATGCATAAGTTCATAACGTTTGACGTCAAACAATTTATCTGTCATAGCATTGAAGCAAAACGCTCGATCCTATCGGACTCATCTTCACATTTTCAACCGCTCCAAGGTAAAACCACTTCGGAGTTTGGATTCGGAGACAAAGTTGGTGCGCTAACTAACTGGAAGTGGTCCTTCGGGGCAAAACAATTGGACAACAGATAGACAAAAAAAGAGAACAAAACGAATAAAGTTGTCACTCTTCGTCACTCGTCATCGAGCGATTATTACCCGCTATCGCAGATGACCTTCGGACGATCATTGCCGTCACGCCGCGAACCGTGGAAAACGACGACGTACGGTAGCGAGCGTTCCTTTCCAACCGAATGTATGAGTTCGAGCTGGTTCACGTCATGAGACTCGCAAATGCACTCAAAATCGTGTAAACATTCCATCAGCCAGTCGGTTTCCTTTCGTTACAAGATCTGTTGAATTGTTCGGTTAAAGCCAACACCGAGAAGCTGTCCAAAAATTCGTTGATTGATTGTTGACGGGGCTGAGATTGCGGAACGACCTTCCTCGACGCGACGCGTGACGGTGGGGGGAAAATAATGACCGATGACAGATTTGTTGGACAAATTTTTTTTTTTAATATTTTATATGTGGTTAATTTTAGAAGGGAGTTCATATATTCTATAATTAAATACTACAGTCACTGTTAAGAAGAATGCGGTGGTTCCATTTAAATTACTTGTTTTAACTAGTATTACTTATTAGGGAGTAAATGTGTTTTTGTGAAGAACGTACATTGGAAGAACTGGGAAAAATGATATGCAAACTGTGAACAGTAATTAACTGTCCAGGTGGGACACGAACCCACAACACTTAATCTCGCGTCGAGTGCGATACCATTACACCACCAAAATTTACTTTTTTGATCATCTTTTCTTCTTCTTTTTTTTTTCTCAAGCTGTATTTCGTTTACAAAGCTCAAAAATTATAAATGTTTTTGTCAAGATACTACCAACAAAACAAAAAAAAAGTTTGTTCAAATACGTTTCTGAGTTTCTGAGTTTCTGAGAAAAAGGTACATGAAGTTTGAAAATCGTGCTTTTTCGGGAGCGGCGTTTTATTCCGTCGATGTTGTTCCACGCCGTACTGGAATGCTTATGTGTATGATCGTTTTTCGGCCACTTCCCGTGGTCGGATCATTACAAAATTAGTAGCAAATTAAGCGGAAAAGACTGCAGAATCAAAATTCGAAATAAAAAAATTATGGAATTATCAAAATTTTTAGTCGTTTATGTCCCCTTAAGAAGTGCACCAGACGAATGTTCGAAGAAAATTTTGCTACCGTTTCTACAAAAACATCATGCAGATGGGACAAAACGTGTTTTGACGGGATAAAGGGTCATCGCATTACGAATTTTGACCTTCTTGGCGTACAAAAATAACTAGGGAACCACGAATTCCCAACAGTAAATTGGTAGAATCAAGAGATGCATGACGGCCGTACAATGCTCCTGTTCCGACATCAAACGAAAGCTTCGCCGAACAACCGATTACCGACCGATTGTTCAAGTATCTTTGTCTTTTTTGACAGCTTGAGAAATAAATTCCAAAATTGTAGTTGTCACCCGTGAGTCAAAAGAAAAAATATACCACAATAGATTAAAAACATGAGATTAGTCTATTTCATAGGAACGGGGCCTTTCCCCGAAAACCCACGCTGAGAATCGCGGCTAACACGCTGACAGACGAACAACGTCACGTGTAGTACCTTGCAAGTCGTAAGGGCCAGCATAGTGTTGTCGTCCTGCCAGTAAAAATAAATTAGATTTAAACTTCTCGGTCGGTGGTTATCTTCCTCTGTCTAGAAGAGGCACAATTTGTGTCTAAAACCCAACCAGACGCGTCGCTATTTTAATACGTGGGTTTAGGGTCTTTTTGTCCAGCGCCTCTGCGGTTCAAAGGTACATGGGTACCAGCGAGCCACATGCCCTAGCGGATGTTGTGGGTTCGAATCCGGTTATAATCTTAGATTATAGCTTGGTTCGTCCCATGCACCTTCCAGCATTGGACAAAAGGTAGGATTCAAAACGACAACTTGTTAAGCGTAGCTACTAATACCCCCCCCCCCCCCCTCCTCACCTTTCCACTCTTTCCCCTCCTTCACCAAAAATTTTCATTTCTTTCCCCTACCGTCCCTTCATCAATTGTAGAACCACCGTCTCAAAAAATATTAATATATATGTATGACCGCATTTCAAGGTCAAGACTAAAAACATGAGATTGGTCTATACCACAATAGATTAAAATAATGATCGCAATGGTCTTACATTCCGACAAAAAAAACTATTCTAGTGTATACTCTTTCTAGTGTAAAAACTGTTGGATCTTGACGGGGAAGTAATCCTGCCTAATACGGATACTATTTTTAATAGATCTCCGCTTGATTCTTCACCAGATCCGTTGAGTTCACTAGATAAAACCCATATAGGGTTTATTTCTAAGTCCCGTCGTAGTAAGGAACGCCACCTCAATTTTCATCATTTTTTGGATGGATGTAACGAATAATCCAAAAGTTCGTATGCTGATTGCACCCAAACACACTTACCTTCCGATCCGTGCACTTTAAATTCACTAAAAAGCGATTATTAAAGCATTTTATTGAAATTAAGCAACTTAAATTCGTCGTACCGCTATGAAATCCGTCCATCAAAATTTTTCATCGTCCGAACTAAAAATCACAACAATGTTTACGAAGCTAACGCGCATGTATTTGTGTAGGATGACATGATAAATGTTATTCTGCAAAATTTCTGCAGGTCAGGCAAGTTTTCCTGGTTGTAGAATAACGACAACGCGTTGCGTGAGCTATTTTCATTTTATGAATGACGGAAATTGAAACGATTAGTTGATATTTTTTTCTTCGTCGCACGAAAAAACGTAGGAAATTTGGCTGCTAGGAATTCTTTAATGAAAAAAAAAAACATTTAAATAGATCTCAGCTCAATTTGATTGGTCGCGTATGATAGTCAACAAACTAAAATATCAGGGAATAACTAATTTTGCATTGTGTGTCATAAAAACGCTGATATTTTTAATAATATGTGTTGGATAGGACGGGAATAGGCAATTACGATGAAGCAGCAACGTACCCTAAGCCGCATTTGACAAAATTGATCATCGAATACTGCTTTGTAAACTCTCTCGACTGGCTGAGGCACTTGTTTCGTGGCTTAAATCGTACCTCTCTGATAGTGCATTTCAAGTTAAAATTGATTTCTGTACATCGAGATCATTTTCCAATATCTCTGGAATTCCACAAGGAAGCTACCTGGGTCCATTGTTTTTCATTCTATTTTTCAATGACACCGCCCTGTTGCTCGAGCATGACCGCAAGCTCATTTATGCAGATAATCTGAAACTTTACTCCGCTGTGCAGACCATAGAAGATTGTGAGCGTCTTCAATCTTGATGTATTCGCCATTTGGTGTAGAAGAAATAAGTTATCAACTTTCATCGCATCTTAAGGCCTATCACTTTTGCATACCAAGTTGATGGTTGCACACTCTCGAGAGTAGATCAGATAAACAATCTGGCCATCCTGCTAGACAGGAAACTTTCATTTGACTCACACCGTTCAGCTGTCATCCCTAAAGCGAGCCGTCAATTGAGTTTTATAACGAAAATTGCAAAAGATTTTACCGATCATCACTGCCCAAAGGCGCTATTTTGTGCGCTTGTACGCCCGCTATTGGAAACCGCTGCCGAACCGTTTCATCAGACTGGTTTTAAAGCATTTACCATGGCGCGATCCATCTGATCATCGTCCGTACTCTGACCGATGTTGACTTCTGGGATGCCAAGTAACAATTTTATGTTTCATAACGTTCGTATAGTGGCTTTCATGACCAATTCCATAAAACCGCTAATCAAACTATGAGCTCCACCAGAACTTTCTGATGACCGCTGTAAAACTGCCTTCTGACCAAGTGGCCCACTCTTCAGAAGGTTTTCATAACCTCTATAAGAATCAGGGCATAAGCTGAAGTAGTCTTATCACACTCTGCTGAAAGCAGCAAAAAAACCGATTGTGCTTCTCGCTGCTTGACAGCTACCGCCATAAATGCATAAAGCTTTTCGCTACAAAGCTATAAAGCATCCAGCTTGCTGTAGTGAAAAGCTAAATTCGTCCACCAACTTTGATAACTTGAAAATACATCCGTGAGCAGAAAAGTTCATGTTTTACTGTCAGATCATCCTGTTCGATTTGGTTTGCAGCAACCATAATAAAATATCCCATAGAATAATTAATAAATTTTAGCAGTTATATTGGTTTGTAGCACGTGCACATTAAATTTTATCGTGTATATTGATGTGATAGACGGATAAAATTAACGCACCATCGAAATTATGCAATTTTCGAAAACTGGTCGGTTTAACAAAATAAATATATATTCAGTTAGTCAATTTCCATTTCAAGCAAAATCAATTTAATTGCTTCCCGTGACAGACCTTGCATAAAAAAATGATTTTAGTTCTGAACTCTAATATTCTTCATAACAGAAGCAACAAATCTGATTGGTCATGGTGTTACCGTTTTAATAGCTCTATATAACTAACAGATTTATTGCGGTTTGATAAGCAACCGTAATAAGATCGATTTCGATTGGTGCGCCGTATTGTATTGCTACGCCACGCGTATGGTAAGTTTATAAGAGCCAATTAATTTTATCGTGGTGCTATAAGCAATCACAATAAATTTGCTGTATTGATAATTTTATTGTGGTTTCATAGCTAGCTACAAGTGAATTTTGACTTGACCCTTGGTATTGCGTAATTTCATAATACAACCAGAGGTAATGATTAATACCGTAATAAAACCCATATAAAATTCAAGGAAAACCAAGTGGCTTCAGAACTGTTACTTGGGATCAGGGCTTGAAAAGGGATCGCAAGTTGAATGTGACTGCCGTGAATGCGAACTTTACGCATTCAAACGCCGCTTTTTGAACGATCATTTGACTGTTTTTTTAATCCAGTCAATCTGCCGCTTGCGCTGCTGCCGTCTTACAATTCATGCGGCATCTCAGCAAAAGCAAACAGTCGATCTCCCGTTTTGCTTTGCGCTTTGAGAATATAAACTGCAAACTGACTGGAAGCATACGGTGACGTATTTTTTCGTTTCTCTTTTTGTCTCCAAATCGTCTGCTCACAGTAATAGTTTGTCTCCCGGACGTCGGTCCGACGCAAGCAAAATATTCGTTTGTATTGGACGGAGTCCGACCGACTTCTTCCATGCACATGTAGTGGTTGTTTTTTTTGTAGTATTGAATCATACGATTGTGCGGTTGCTTTTCGTTAGCGTGGTGATTGCCAGTCATTTGACTGTTTTGCAGTCATTCGCTGCTCCAAACGGTAAAGGCAACTTGATCGAAACGAAAATGTCAAAAAGCTCTAGAACGCGTTCGTTCTGTTGCGTGCCATCGGCGTTTGACTGAGCAAACTGCCAGTTGTGTTATGCATAGCGTTCGTATTCCACCTCTAAACGGACGGTGTGAACTTGAATGCGCGTTGATGTGACTGCGGTAGAAAAAAAGGATCGGTCGAAGCCCTGCTTGGGATTAGATACATTGCAACGACGACAAACCATTCAACAAGCAATTCCCAAGCATCCAAAAGTTCCGACAAAAGTGGATTTTTTAGCTTAATCAGCTACCCAAATTATCATGAATAGAATTCTATTCAGCTAAATTTTTACGCAACTAACCGTACTTTCAAGTTTCAAGTAGGAGTGCTAAGCAACTTTCAAACAGAACTAGAAAGTTCGCAAGAAGTTTGCTTAGATCGATGCATAGAACGCTGTTCAGCTCGAAAAAAAACTTCGATAGTCTCAAAATTAAAAAGTAATTTTACACTTTTCCCTGTTTTTTCCTTAACTAAACCATTTGTTTCCGTTATTAATGATAAGCAGGGATGGTTCGATCACTTTGACTCAATTTTGATTCATTTGACAGTACCGTCTCAGCCGAGCCAAATATGACAATGTATATGATATGTATATGGGACATTTAAACAACTAGTTCTAATCTACAATTTTTCCGAACAAAGTTTTGCTGTATCTTTTGTAGTTACGGTGCTACAACCCTAGTAATCAGTGACTAAATGAATGTTTATTTAGTCACTAATAAGATACTAGAATTGTAGCACCGTAACTGCAAAAGATACATCAACACTTTATTCATCACAATTATAGATAACTAGCTGACCCGACAAACTTCGTATTGCAACAAATTAAACTGTGTTGTACATAAATCGTGAATCTCGGATGACCTTTCTCACAATCTTGAGTTTTGCAAGTTTCTAGGGAGTTCATGGGTGTTTTAATATACAATTTTTCCTCACAGTAAAGTAGAAAACAATTCCCCCAACTTCTAGAGTTATGAGGAAATTTGCATTTCATTTGTATAGGAGTCCCCCCCCCTCCTAAAACAGGGAGAGGTTTCAATTCACCATAGAAAACATTGTTGTCTCCAAAAACACTCACATGTCAAATTTGGTTCCATTCGCTTGATTAGTTCTGGAGTTATGAGGAAATTTGTATTTCATTTGTATGGGAGCCGCCCTCTTAGTGGGGGGAGGGGTCTCTAACCATCATAAGAACCTTCCCTGGCTCCCAAAACCCCTATATGCAAATTTTCACGCCGATCGGTTCAGTAGTTTTCGATTCTTTAAGGAACATAGGGACAGACAGACAGAAATCCTTTTTTATAGGTATAGATTAAAACGGTAACACCCTGACCAGACAGTTTTTTTTGCTGCTATTATGAAGAATACCAAAGTTCAACACCAAAATCATTTTTTTATGCGAAACCATATTGCCATATTCTAGTATTTTGTTTTAGCTCGCAAACAACAATTCATCAAAGCAAAGTGTTTGGCAGAAATAAAGTTATTATCAATCGGGTTTCCTGTCAGTGGAAGCAACTAAAATAATTTTGCTTGAAATTAAAATTGACTAACTGAATATTTTCAATTTGTTGAAACAACCAGTTTTCGAAAATTGCATAATTTCAGTGGCGCGCAGATTATATCGATCTATCATATCAATATGCATAATAAAATTAAATGCGCACATGCTGCAAACCAACGAAATTGCTTAAAATTTAATAAATATTCTATGGGATATTTTATTCTGATCGCTATAAACCAAATCGTTCAGAATGATCTGTTGGTAAATCTTAAACTTTTCTGCTCACGGATATATTTTCAAGTTGACAAAGCTATAGCGAACTTGGTTAGCTTTTGCCAGAGCGTGATACGACTACTTGAGCTTATAACCTGATTCTTATTTATAGCGGTTATGAAAACATTCTGAAGAGTGGGCCACTTGGTCAGAAAGCAGTTTTATAGCGGTCATCAGAAAGTTTCGGTGGAGCTCATAGTTTTATTAGCGGTTTTATGGAATTGATCATAAAAACCACTATACGAACGTAATAAAACTTAGAATTGTTACTTGGAATATAGAGCTAGGCCAATTTCCACCAATTAAAACAGTCCCAGTAACTGCGATTGAAGTCTACGAAAATTGTACTCGGCATTCGGCATTGTGCTGTCGCGATGGAAAGTTGCACAGCAGTATTTGTGGCCTTCATTTATCGAGCATCAGCATTCAGCCTATGAAACTGTGGTTAGGCTGTTCTGCCGCTACTCGCAAAACAGTCCCATTTTCTATGGAGTTACCTATAAAAATGGGACTGTGGCAGTGAGTAGTGACAGTTTAGTAAATTAGCTGAAAAAAGCACTGACCATTTGCTTTGTAAACTTTTACCTCTCATGTTAGTGAAATAAACACTCATTTACTCAATGCCACCTCTAGCTGATATTCTTTGCTCAATGCAAGTCTCGTCTCTAGAAAATCTATTGCTTTAAAACAATCAGAATTACTTCCAGAATTTTAACCAAACAGGTTGTACGATTTTTAGCTTAATTTATTTATTTTTTTTAACGAAAATGGAAAATATTTTTTTCTACTCTGCGCGACATTTCTGCTTAATAGAATGTTATTTTGATTAAAAAAGCGATGCATCTTGTTTATATTAGAAGATGGTCAAAACAAAGTAGTGACGCAAAACCGCTGAATATGTATTTTTACAAAAAAAAAAAAAAAAAATTAAAAAAATAACTACGTCAATATCTAGAATAAAATTCTGATAATTTTTCTGAAATAAAGATGATGTCAATAGTTCCGTTGGGATGGGATTAGTTTGATTTAGAATAACGTTTTGTAAATTTAAATTCTGTTACTAATTTTTTTCGTATGTTCTCGTCAATTCAAGACACGGTAAAAAAAATTTATAATCAAATTAAAGTTACCATTACTGTCGCAGTCTGTTGACAGTTTTGAACTACCAATCCATCAAAACATACCCATCATCTGTGATTGATTCGACGACTGGATTTCTGAAAACAAAAATCTCCGCAAACCATTAATGAATCAAAACAACCAACAACCTATTCTCAACTGCCAGCCCGTGGCGATTGACGCGATTGCTTGCATCAACAAAACTGCGTCAAATCGAGTGCTCGCACACCAGCCAGACGACGACGCCTTCTCTCCGTCTGTCGCAACTCCGATGGCTTTCCAATATTATCTGTCAAAAAGGTTTACCACAACAACCAGCATCCTCCTTGCCCCGTGCAGCGTTGCACTGCGCCCCTCCGAAGCCCGAGTGCAACGAGCGGGCTGCACTATATCATACCGTATTTTTTTATATACATAAATTTTGCTTCTCTCGATTAAGTAATCGCTTACATTAACCTCCGTCACCTCCACCGGCACGCCGCCGGCAGCACCGCCTCGCTTGCACCGGGCAAACCGGCTCTGGTCGGGCGGTGGAAAGAAAACCAGCTCGCAATGGGTGGTGAAAATCAGCTGTAGCTATAATTGGCACCGTCGGAAAATGGCAGATCTAATGCACACGCTGCATGATGGGGTGCTGCATTCTGGCCGCCGCACGTGGATTGCCTTGTGTCCAATAAACGTGGCACACACGGCAGTGCACGCCGCCGCCGCCGCACGAACGAATGATGTCCAAAAGTGCTCAGGAGGAATCTTGTCACCGTGTAAACCGGAATGAACGCATTCGCACATCAACATTCGTGTCAACATTCGCAATCATAAGCATGTCATACGAAAAAAAAATGACTAAACGGCCGTTTTCGACCTTGTCCAAAGTGACCCGGTGCGAAGCCCGTTTGTCTTAACGGCAGCAACTCCTCCGGTGCGCTGCGCTCGATCTTTGGAGTTTCGCCCGAAGTGAAGGTGAAAGGAGTTTCGAGCTGGCGCGACCTGTGCTCTATGGGCAGCACCGACTTTTGCCGCAGGGCCGAGCAGCAAACAATATGTACCTGCACAGTGATGAACCGAGCGAGCAATCGTCAGACAGAAACTTCATGAAACCCGTAATGGTGAATGGCGCGGGCGCCCACGGAATGACTGACTAACTGACTGACTGGCTGGTTGGCCGGCCAATAGTAAGGAAGTGAAACGAGCAACGGTCGTTTGTGCAGCTGAAAAGTTTAGCCTCTTTGTGTTACGTAACAATAAAGCGAAGTAAGTAAGTCATGTTAGCGAATAATGGGCAAGGCACGGACTCGTAGCGAGCGTGAAATTGCTTCCAACTGGGAAGCGAATCGGTTTTCACAGTTTAGCACCGGATGAATGAGTTCGCAAATTAAAATATGGTCCGGCTAATATGTATAAAGCCAGAATGTAATGCTAACCACTGAAGAAATCGAATAGCTTCGATTAAAACTAATGAGCAAACAATTTGAATTGGTATTCCGCGCAAGCATATCATTGTTGCATCGCGCGCAACAATTTGGCCACCAACTCTCGAGGCAGCACAAACTTACAAATACAAACCCGCTTTTACATGGCCGGTTCGGCCTTCGGCTCGACACACATGAGTGTGAATAATTTCTGCGTGCCGACTAATAGATAGTTGGTCGGTTTATCGATGCTGGTAGCTATCAGTTCGATGGATGGAGTAATTAAGAATTCAGTTATTATTATTATTATAAACATTCTTAACACCGCGCCGGGCCGTGTCGGCCCAAGCACCCACTCCGATTGCGGAGTGGCGGAGTGGTTCCCCAGTAAGCTTTACCCATATGGAACAAGAACAGTATTACCATTGAAACGGCCTTTACGGTCCCCCGCGTTACGGCTACTACTGGTGTTCGTGGTTAATTACCGCTCTAAACCGTCGCGCGGCGTGAAGGTGGTAGCATTTTATACGTTCTCGATATGATTCGTAGAAAAGGAGGTTCGTCACCTGGTAAATGGCCGGAACGTTTAAATCTTTGCTAGGCACAAAGTTGTTTGAAATCGAAATGCTTCAACGGGTAAAGCTTTCGGAAGCAGGGTAATATTTTATTTAGTGGAAAAACCAGTTCTCATTTATTTACAGTTGGAGTTGGAATCGTCGAAAGAGGCTATTTCTCTACACTTTTGGACACCTTTAAATGTAGCACTACATTTTACTGCAGGGTAAATGGCAAATAAATGGCTAAATGGTTCCTAAATCGATTTCCTTGGATATATCGCTTATCTTAAAAATCAGTACTTTTTAACCTAGTACTTATCACTATGAAAACTATAAATTAACATAAAATTTTTTCTTGAAAATTTTCCATTGATTCCATTAAGTATTGGAGTTTTCCATTACCGGAATTTGCGAAAATTATGAATTTTTGAACTATCCGATGTTCGACAAAATTCGAAAATGTCCCTTAAAGTGTGTTGTCACTGACGCAAGCGTACGACAAAAAACCTCGCAACGTCTTTCTGCACAGCTCACTCACGAGACCAGCAACTCGTCCTCTTCTATACATGCGGTTGAGAGTTCGAGCCTTCGCGAGTAATCGATGTCAGCTGCTCGTGTTGCAATCACAAACGAGAGCGACTACCATAGCTGACAGCTAAATACACACTCGCAAAAACTCGTCGCAGTGCACATGAAAAAATAAGAACGAGAGTCCGTAAGAGATGCTCATACCGGCGTGTTTGTTAGAACGAGAACGTGCCTCTGTGTGAAAATTAGAGCACACGAGTGCGAGCTTTGCAACACTGTCTTGGAAACTCCATTACAGAAGAACATGTTTGTTTTGTGTGTTGCGGTTTTTTTTGTGCACAATTTTTATTTTGTTTAATTTTGCGCGGTGGATAGAGGCAACACAAAATCAGGTTTTTCTATATTTAAATTGCGTAAAAAAATTCACAAATAAAAAATCGCATTAAAACAGGTTCGACTGTACGTTATGAGCAGCAATCATACCTAAATCATAGCACAAATTGGGTTTAAACGTTCCTTCAATGTTTTGTAAATTTTTTTGCTTCGCTTTGGGAAACTTTTATGTCTTAAATAATTTTATATTGAATGATCCGCAATAAGACCAAATTTTAGACAGTAAACATCCTCAAAGATATTTTTCACTACATATTTCTTCTACATGTACATGTTTATTTGGCGTTGGGAAGAGTCTGAGAGGTAATTTTTGGCATTTTAATACAAATTTAGGTCGATGAGATAGATCAGGAATACGAAGGGTCCAGCGTGGCTGCCTTGTGGGACTCCAGACGTGCCTTGTGAGACAAAGTAGTGAGCCTCCACCCGCCAATTTTCATTGATTCTATGTCCTATGGGATAAGAAGTGAGCCGGTCTAGGGATTTTTGAGATTTTTGCGTGTGACCGCGAATCCACCTACTAGGGTGATAAAAAGTTTTATTTCTTTAAGTGCGTCCAAAAAACTATTACCTTCAGAAAAGTTGTAGGACACACAAAAATGAGCAACTTTGCTGAATGTAGTAACTATCTCTCTCTTTCCGATTGTGAAATATGTTTTGTTTAAAGAACATTTAAAAATTAATTTTGCTTAATAACTTTGCACACAATTCTTTTATTGCTTTAAAATATTCTACCAAATTATTTAGTATGTTCAAATACACATATTTTTTGAAGAGTATTTATCGCTAAGCCTCCCGGTTGGTCTCGAGGTATGATGCTGGCCTAATAAGCCAGTCGTCGTATGTTCGAATCTCGGCTGGGAGAGGTTGTTGGTATCAATAGGATCGAAGCAACTGGCCCTGCAATTGTCCTGTACTCTAACAGCTGGCTGCGAAGTCTGTCGTATAAAAACAGAAGGTCAAGTTTCGATAACGGAATGTAGTACTTAGGCTTTGCTTTGCTTTGCTTATTAACAAATAAAATGCTTAAGGCCTAATTTCTGTTATTTTGCCTATTTCTAACAGATATAGCTTTAGATCTACAGACGGGTTACGCTTTTAGAGCATCAGAGCCACGTGAGTAATTCTCGCTTAAACGGGGTCACTACTGACACGAAATATTTGAAGATATTGGAACTTTTGCGCTTAATTGGTTGAAAATGGCTTAAAAAATAAGAATTACACTTTTGATACCTCGAAATAATGGACCCCTCGTTTGCCAAGGGACCCAGCAGTTAAAAAAAAGTTGAATTTTGAGCAAATCTTGATGTCTATATCATGTAATATTTCATAAACTTGCCATGAAAAACTAACACATGGCCCGGTTCTGTAAAGAAGAACAGGGCTTTCAAATGGAATAAAAAAATTTTTGGCTGTGTTTTGGCCATCTTTGATTTAGCCGCCATGTTAGATTTTATCGAAAAATCGCCGTTTTCGTTCCTCCAACCGATTTTAATTTCAAAACCACCATCGGAAAGCTGAGAAAAAATGCTGTAAGAAACATTCATCAAGTACATCAAGTACGAAATAACTTGATCAGTATAAGTCGATATAAAAATGATATAAGTTGTAAAAGTTGGATACCGGAGATATTCCCGGTTATCCTGTGGTATGTCAAAAATTGATTTTTTCATCATTTATATCTATTTCTAGCATTGAAATTTCATATAATCCATATTTTGTTCCAAAACTAGACATTATTTTCAGTCGATTGATGAAAAGAGAACGGAAATCCATTGAGAAACAACCAAGTAATGGGCATTTCCGTAAAATCAGTGCAGCATATTAGGACATGGTGCAAGGTTTCGAATACAGAATGTAGCATCTAGGCTTAGCTTTGAACAAGAAAAAATATTTTGAAAATTTTCTATGCCTTAGGATATAGTATTTCTGACTTTTTTGTAGCTTGTTGACCGCCGTAAAAAAATTGTAAAAACTTTTTCTAGATAATATTTTTGCTAAATTTTTGAGAAAATTTGCTTACATTTTCACATAAATTCTTTTTTCTACGATACTTGGTTCAAGAGTTCTGAATAATTCAAATAAGCGTTTTTTTTTGCAATATGCCTAATTTTTTTTAAATATTGCATTCTTTCATAAATTCATTAACTTTACCTATGTACAAAATTTCAAAAAATTCTGTCACCCTTCGCCTTCGGTTCGTTTTGTATGGTAATTTAAAAATAAAGCCCTGTAATATCATTTGCGACAAGTTGTCTGGCATTTTTGCCGGAAAAGTTGAATGCCCTTCATGGCGACCGTGGCAGGACAGGAACCTACAATCTTCGGGTTTAATTTATCTAATTATGTAGGTAGTATTATTTTATTTGCCCGTATTTTGATCAGCTTCTTACATTTTGATAATTTATTTTTTTATTTTTCTTTAATAAGGCCATTGCAAATTATTTTTAAAGTTTTTGTCATCCCCCCACCCCTTTGAAATTGGCATAAAAAATCGGCGGGCAAAAAAAATTGTGAGACATCAGTCAAAGTTTTTGACGTAGGACGTAGGTAGGGTGTCATTCCAAAAAATCTTTCTCGAAAAGTGGTAAGGTTTTGAACGCTTATAGCTTAGCGGTTTCCTGATCGATTTTCAATATTTTTGCACTAATCGATCGGAATATCGCCTAAGAATTGGCTCAAATGCAGAACGCTATTATTTTGTACGTGTACACTATCGAAAAACTGGAAATAATGAAGCGTTGTTCAACTAGAAATCCTCGCATCCTGTTCTGATTGGTCGAAGAAAAGACGTCAACATGGTTTGCACGTGTTTTTGCAAAAAAGTGACAGAGACTTTTCGTCCCAATAGGTCGAAGATTCTTTACGGCGCTTAATTTGTGCTTGGGACGTACCTCAGAGTGCAAAACCACCCCTCTTCTTCAACCGATGTTATCGTTTCAGCATAAAACCTAGTCTAATGTTGGGGGGGCTCCGTAGCCGCAAGGTTACCGAGTCTGCTTTGATAAGTGAGTGGTCGTGGGTTCGAATCTAAGTTGAATCTAGCCATTCAATGTCAAGTGACTTTAGCATGGGTTTATTCTCAGGTCCCTCCATTTACCCTTCCTTCGTGCTGAATTCTATATTTACCTTCTGAAGCCTCTTGACAATGCAAATGTCCCTCCTATAGTTAAGTGTACTGGTCAGAGGCACGAATGAGTCCTCGCCAGGGACGGGTATAATATGGGATAGTACTGGTAGCGAGAAATAAGTGGGTAAAGTAGATCAAGCTTTGTAGGAAGGGTAAACTCCAATACACACAAGCACGCATAAATTTTAATAAGCATATCGCTCACTCAATAGCGATTATAGCAAAAAGAAATTAAGTGCAGATCATACAGCAAACACCCGAGCGATATTACAATAGATCAAGTATACTGGTCGCAGTGATGAGTCCACACATGCAAGAAAAAAATAGTCCAAGGTTTTTGCATGGAAAATAAATCCGCAAGACGCTTTGATCAAGGAGCTTACGCCACCGCACAAAGCTGACAATGTACAAACCGCTAATCAGGCCGTCAGTCCTCTACGGACTTGGGACAGTAACTTTGCTTACGGAAGACATATGAACACTTGCCGTATTTGACCGAAAGGTGTTGCGGACTATGTTTCGCGGAGTACAAACGGATATCGGAAAGCGGCGCAGACGTATGAACGACGAGTTCCCAGCGTACACCTGGCAAGTGATGGGAGACTATGGTGGGCCGGCCACACCGCAAGGATGCCGGATGACTGTGCAGTGAAATTCGTTCTATTCGGGAACCCCAAAAAAAAGCAAAGCCTAAGCGCTACATTCCGTTATCGAAACTTGACCTTCTGGTTTTATATATGACAGACTTCACGATTAACTGTTAGAGTATAGGACAATTGCGGGACTAGTGCTACGATCCTATTGACTCTAACAGCTTTTGCCAGCCGAGAATCGAACATACGACGACTGGCTTGTTAGACCAGCGTCGTTCCTCGAGGCCGACTGGGAGGTATCATGGGAGCTCAGGATCGAGTACAGTGGAGATGAATTGATACGGCAAGAGCTGCCCGGACTCTTTGGGTGAGAAAGTGTCTGATGCGAAGAATGTTTAATTGGAAGAACTGAAAAAGTTCGTTATTGACCAAAAATATATCGGGGCGATGAAAAGTGATGGTTGCACCCACGCCCTTTCGATTGGTACCGGTATGTTTTACTAATTAACTTTCCAGGTCATCATAATAATCATACTTCACATCAGCCACTTCTTCATTTACCAAAATAGTTTACGTCATGACCGCGTATAGTCATATACAAGTAAATAAAAAAGATATTTCACTTTGTTTGTCAGAAAATTATGAATAATTTTAAATGCTTGGGACTGTGCTATTATTGTAAGATATCTATCCATCAATTAACCCTCTGAACTAAGGAATCTAATCTAATCTATCCATTAGATAATTACCTGGCTATAACCAGAAGCAAAGCCTAGATACTATATTCCATTATCGAAATTTGACATTCTATTTTCTTTTCAACAGGCTTCTCCAGCCAGCTGTTAGAGCACAGGACAATTGCGGGAGTAGTCCTAATATTGTATTGACTTCAACAACTTCTCCCAGCCGAAATTCGAACACGTGACGGCTGGTTCGTTCGACCAGAGTCGCACCTCGAGGCCAGCTGGCTGGCAGGTCAGGCTATAACCACTTTCCAATAAAAGCTTTGGTGAAATTTGGGTATATCGTCAGGGCAAACTTCAAACAAACCCTGCAGCCCAGCAACCATAGTTGGATGCTGCAAAAATTATACTCTACATTCGGCATTGTGCTGCCGTGAAGAGGAAGGCTGCGACATCCGAGCTCGAGACAGATACCGATAAAGTCTGCAAGTCGAAGCGGAAATTTATGTCTCAAACAGGAAATATTGGTAAAATGGTCAGATCAACCTAATAACATATTTTTTCCATGTACATTTAGTCGAAAGAAGTTTAAATTATGATTCACATGCAAAACTAATTATCTGAACTTACATCCTGTAAGAAACAGTCTATAAACGGGTTTTCGGTTTTTATATGCAACGCTCAGACATTTTTTCAAATCAATTGAAATAAAGCATGTGGACTGCTAATAGTAAAATTTTTATGTGATTCTTTATCTTTTCGAGTCTGAATGATGAGAACTGTTGAACGCGTGGTTCGGAAAGTTGCACCGTTGCAATTTAGGCAAACATGTGTCTGTTAATTGATAGATTCAACTTGTACAGACGCAGATCAAGAGAGGGTTGCAAACAGTTCGAACAATGAGAATGTTAAAAACCGTACAAAGGCAAAGAAACACGATGCTGGTGAAATAACTGGAATTTAAAATTTGATACAACAACAATTCCATTAATGAAGTAGTATCGAAATCGAAAGTTCGAAAAAAAGAATCGCTTAGGATATCCTAATATACCCTCTTCTGTCTCGGGGTGTTTCCAAAAATTATCGCATTTACCCATTTTTGCACTTTTACATTTTTTAAGAATTTGTAACTTTTGAACTACTAAACTGGTTTTAACGAATTTGGTATTAACCAATATTTTAATGAGCCTTACAAAAAAAACAATGACTTAAATTTATATCAAAAGTATATATTTTTGAGTACCAAAGAGGTCGCCGAGTTTTTATTTTTTTCTGTTAAAGTTTACTTTTTAAAAAAGCAGTTTTAGCAAAATGTATAAAAAATTTACAAAGTTTTACATTTTTGTTTTTACGGTATAATTTTTTTAAGAAATATATGTTCAATAAATCAATGAAGACGCATATTTACTACCTTTAAATGCAAGCAAACGGATATTTCTGACAAGGAAAAGTTCGAGTTCGCATATTTTTACATTAAGTACTTGAAAAGGAAGCTTTAACATCGAGTCATTTACTTTGGCAAGTAATTAAGAACTTCTTTTCAATCGGAACTCCAGCCGAAAAAACGGATTTTCACACAATTTCCAATATCTTTTCACTATCAAGACATCAACTTAGGTCTGATTCAAG
Organism: Sabethes cyaneus; assembly: GCF_943734655.1. Taxonomy (NCBI): domain Eukaryota; kingdom Metazoa; phylum Arthropoda; class Insecta; order Diptera; family Culicidae; genus Sabethes; species Sabethes cyaneus. Next base: position 143,854,802 of record NC_071353.1, on the reverse strand, counting down.
AAAATTTGATGTCGGTGCTAGAGATCGAATTACAAATCATTGATTAGATCTTCTAGTTTATGCATGGCTACGTTCTAATTTCACTAAATGTCATTGCCTAACGGCACCACTAATCGTTTGCCAACCTATCACATAATCTATTAAGAAATAAAATAAAACCTTTATAACCTTTATAGCGCAACGACTGCCTATCTAGTCTACACCGGCCAGCCTTGGTACATCATCATCGGTCTGTCGTGCGGTAGTGCGACGACGTGTATGATGTAAACAACCCGTGACCTTTGAGCGAAACGTTGAGCCCCAATTTATAATTCATAAATCACATCGTTGGTTGGCTAGCTGGCTGGCTGGCTGGCTGTTAACAGCCAGCACCTATTAAAAGTCTTTGCGCTAGTTTGTAGCCATAGCTGGTGTTGCCGCTGTTGCGGCCAAAAACAAGCCTAGCAGATCAAAAAACGGTACGGGCGGGGGCTGCCCGTGCCGAAGTGATCGGTCGCTCACTTTCAGTCCGGCTGACAGACAGTTCGCATGTACACACGCGCATGCGCACATGCAGCCGCGAGTGCACATTCCGTGGCCCAGTTGGGCCAAACCCGGGAATTCCCCGTTGGTAATTGGTGGTGTTGGTTGTGGTGGTGGCTTATAGGAAAAATGGCATTCGATTACGCTGGCAGCCCTCGTCGGGCGCCTCGAACCGGATCGTGGGCCATGTTTAACGGGACGACTTTTCCAACGCCGGACCATGCCGGGCAGAGCACCGCACGGCACCGCACCGATTGCGTGCGGAAATGTACGTCCGGTTGCGGTCTTGAATTGATGTAATGTGGGAACAACACTTCCTAGCGCTGCCGCTGCTAGCTGGCTGGCTGGCTGGCTGGCGTGAGGCGCGTCACGACCTTGAGCTCGAAAGCCGGGCTACATTCTCCCGATTGCGATCATAACTTCAACATTGCATGTACTTACGCGTACGTTTCCCTCCCCGCTTTGGACGGACGGGTCCGAGGGGTGTCCTAATCGCTGCCCGCTGTCGAACAAGAGGAAGAATACTAAACCTAATTTGCACACAACAAAACAAACACCGCAAAACGGCAACGGCATTCAGCGCAGCCACGAAGGAACTGCCGCAGCAGCGAAAATAAACACGCTGCCTGCACTCGATTGCGGTAACGAAATTGAAAGTTGTATAATACTCTGAAATCGCTATTAGCAAATCCATTCACATATGTGTATCCTCTCCATCGAGGTTCGCCTCGTAGGGTTTCGAAATCGCACACAAAATCACGGCTGGGGTCGGTGGATCGACTGGACGACGACGACGGCGACGACGACGACGGAGGAGCCGAGCCGGGTGATGCCCGGTTTTCCTCTCACGCGTCCCGCGTGTCGCATGCAGTCTACCGAATCGTCATAGCCACGGCTCACTGTTGGCTCCAGCGCCATGTCCTCGCTCTTTTTGTTTCTCCTTCATTCACTCTCACCCTATCGATGCCTCTCGCTCTTTTTCTATACCTCTCTCTTTCTGTTATCTCCGATAACAGATAAAGCGCGATCGGTGACAACTTCTAATGACACTGATTCAAGTTCAGTCCGCTTCACACTGTATCCTATTCTAACGCGGAGCAGATAATCCCAAAAATTTTGTTCTTTCTGTGCACTAAGTTACATCCCGCTTAGATCACCAACTTCTTAACCCGTTTGTAACCATGATAGTAAAACTCACATCAATTTCCGTTTCTTCTCCTTCCGAAGGAGGCTGCCTGTCGGTTCTGGTAGACGGAAAGGCAACTGGCTCGCTAGAGAGACACTTCAAGAGTAACAGCAGGGGTGTCAGCTAGCAAGGGACACACCGCGATCGCGATCGCGCTAGACGGAGACACACATACAGAAAACGCACGCACGCACACACTACGACGGGTTTGCTACGCGATGTCTCGATGGACGGACAGCTCCTGGGCTCCTCACACTACTCTCTTGTTCACATTGACCGCACCGCGCTCACCTGTTCGGTACTCGGATACGTACGGGGTGGGCTTTGCGTCGACTAACTCGTGGGGTGGCACTTAACAACAACAACAATAGTAGCGAACAGGATAGTAGTAGCACAGCACAGCGCGCAACTGAACTCCACAACACTTGCCTATCGAATGCCTAACTAAACGCGATCGACGGAAAATAATAGCAGTCCGTAAACAACTAGTATATGCTATATATTGCTCTCACCGTCCGACCGTCCGAACCGATGACGGTGACCCATCCGAAGACCGTCGGTCGGGTTCGTCGCTCGGGTTCATATGCTAGGACCTTCTCGACGACGCGACGGCGGGGATTTCTCCCGCGCGCGCGCTCACTCTCATTGTCAAGTCGGCCGATAACGCTTTATGAGTTGGAGCTTTCAGAGAACACCCCAATCGTCGTCGAAAAGAAAAAAAAAGCTTTCCGACAGCGAAACCCCTTCCTGTGTGCGGCACGCGCACGAGCTTTTTGCTCGCGCTCATGCTCGTGACTCGCAACCCGGGGGTGAGTGGGGATGTTGATATTCACCACCGAAGACGACGACGACGACGGCATCGACGACGGTGACGATGGTGACGACGTGACGACGATGCTTTCGCACCCCGAGCCCGAGCAGCTGGCCGCTCTGGTGAAGGTGGATTTGGCTTTTTGAGTACGGTTTCGAAAAGATAGGAAAATATTTGGTTTCCATTAGATCAACGACTGCGGGCCACTCGAACGAACGAACGAACGATCGAATCAATGTTGTGATTAATTGCTCAATCCTTTGCGCGAGTGCCGAGCGGAGCGGTGCATTCATTGTATGCATTGCACATTTTTGCGGGTTTTGTTTTGCATCGGGCTTTTCGATTTTGGAAAACAAAACAAGCGTAAAATAGACTTTTGCGAGAGGTGACAGACAGGCAGAGGGACAGAGAGAGAGGAGCAAAATTTGCCAACTGCAGCAGCAGCTGCTGCTGTATTTCAGCGTTAATTTTCGGCAATTTTTTACCCTAATCGGTGTGTTCTCTGGCGTGCAGTCTTTTTTTGGTACGAGCCACGTGCCGCTCTAAAAACAGTTCTGACCTACTCTAGCGTGAAATTACTATAATAATGCACGGAATGTGATGCCTCATTGTTAAAATAATGTTGACATTATCGAGGACATCAGTTTACTCGAGATTGGACCTAACAGATACATAGGCTTCTGTGTGTGAAGTGTACTTTTAACAGTGTAGCTAGGCAATGAAAATTTCTGTTTGTGATTCTGTGGCGATCGCAATTTGTCTTTTGGTATTTTCTGATTCGGTACACACAATTCATAATCGATGTTGGCATGTCGTCGTTACATGATAATGATGGTCGTCAGTGATAAATGTAGAGTAGCATAATTAATTTTTAAAACATAATTAGAGTTAATATTACGAAATAATAATATGTGTACTCTCGGAAAATTAAAATAAAGAAAAACATGCGTTCTGCATATTTTAGGTATCGATGGAGGCGCTATGTTAACCACAATTACAGCCTTAACCCTTTAAGCACGGAGGGTTTTATTTACGATATTTTTGGTTTTTGGATCAATATAAATTTTTTTTTATCTCTCGAAATACCGAAACCAGTGTATTCTACACATTCCAATAAATGTTTGCTAAATTTAACAACCTACACAATTGTGTGGGTTCGTCTTTATGTTATACCATTGCACTATGGGCAAAAACGAGCCGAAAAAACGGACGCAATTAAGATATGGCCTGCAGGCTAATAAAATGTAGGCGATCTAATGTAAAATTTTCCGGAGAATCGCATGGTGCCCACTGCTTTACTGTTTGTCATCGGATAGTGGCCCATTTTGCTCATTTTACCCTATTTTTAACATTTTTTACCATTTTTGGACTATACCAAACCAGGCTTTGAAAAAACAAAATATGAAAACCTAATTATTTTGTGTAAAGAAACCCACAGAATTTAATTTAATTTAATTTTTAATTTTAATTTAATTTTTTAATTTAATTTAATTTAATTTTCGCTACGTAGCTATGGAAATACACGAAACTTTTTGCAAGTTTAGTTTTTGCTAACCTTAATACAACAGATATACCGGAACGTCCAGATTGGCATAAAAACATTCAAATGTTGATCCAAGAATTTGTCTTAGAAAATCCCGTAGTTGAATACAACATATGCCACACTTGTTTATTATTTTACAATGTATAAATGACCAGTTTTAGGTTCCGGTAGTACTCTAAACGAAAGTTCCGTAGTGTGGAGCATGAACGAATGCTCTACAGTATAATGTATTCATTCTTACTGACTCAAAATGAGATGGCAGCAGCAGATTTCGTTTTATTTCATCTGTTACTTATGACGTGAAAAAATAATCCCACTGCGATCTGGAATATCTCCGGGAAAATGGATCCAAAATTTGCTAATATATTTTTTCATTAGAGGTCAATCTAATAGGGTTGTTTGAAGACAAGTTGTATAAAAATCGATCAAAAAATAGTAAAGATAGAGCCAAAAGTGTAACGGCAAGTACACTAATTTTTGAAGTCCCGGCGGGAATGTAAAGGTTAAAGTAGGTATACAATAAGGCCGAATCTACACAATTGTGTAGGTATGAGAAACAATGTACATAAGTAAATTGTAAAAGTTATTTCCCGTAAATTTTTAATTACATCAATTAGAAATACTAATTACCAATAATTTTTTATCCAAGCGATTTCGAAATGCGGGTCCAATAAGAAAATACGACAGTAAAACTTTTTGCTGTTTTCACAAGATTTTGAAGACTAGACAATAATTAATCCAAGCACAAAAGAAAACTTCTTTTCAGCTATTTTCTATTTTTTCTACGAGTTACGAAGTTTACATAAGAGATTGGTGCCATATATGCAAAAGTACGACGTTTAGAGAGGAAAGGAAAATTTTTTAAAAGTAGTCTCACCTACACAATTGTGTGGGCTCGGGCTTAAAGGGTTAAGAGAAGAGCGAAATATTCAGGTTCAATTCTTCATTGAATGCAATGGTGGCTTTGAATTGAGACAGAGAACTCTTTTAAAAATCACTTGTGTGCATCATAAAGGTTGAAATAGTAATGATATGAATGACCGGGCCACAGATTATTCTATTAAATATGCTTATGAGTAGCTTGACATGTTTCAATAATTTTACTTTAACTCGCTTGTGGCCTTTAAAAGAACCATTGGTTACAAATAACATTAAAACCAAAGCACGTTCTTCGCAAATTGACTTCTCTTTTGACATGAATGGCAACAGGCACGTAAGTTAGCGGCGTCGATTCACTGCCTCTTGCTCCGAAAAGGTTCTACTAATTTACTTCCACAGCTTACCTCTTGTTACATAGCAGAAAAAATGGCACTTACGCAAAAATTTCTGTTTTATTTGTATGAGAGTCCTTATCCTCCTACCACAGGGGTGAGGGATCTCAAACCATCATGAAATAAAACCATGCCTCCAAAAAACCCCACATGCCAAATTTGGTCCCATTTGCTTGATTAGTTCTCGAGTTATGAGGAAATTAATTTTCCATTTGTATGGGAGCCCCCCTTCTTAAAGAAGGCAAAGGTCCTAATTCATCATAGAAAAAAATCCTGCCTCCAAAAACTTTGGTTTCATTTGCTTAATTAGTTCTTGAGTTATGAGGAAATTTGTGTTTCATTTGTATAGGAACCCCCCTGTTAAAAGACGGAAGGATCTCAGTGCACCCTAGAAAAAATACCTGTCTTCTAAAAGCCTCACATGCCATATTGGGTCCTTTTGCTTGATTAGTTCTCGAGTTATGAGGAAATTTGTATATTATTTGTATGGGAGCCCCCCCCCCTCTTATAGAAGGAAGGGGTCTCAATTCATCATAGAAAAAATCTTGCCTACTGAAACCCCTAAATGCCAAATTTGGTTTCATTTGCTTGATTAGTTCTAGAGTTTTGAGGAAATTTGTATTTCATTTGTGTGGAAGCTCCCCCTCCCCTCTTGAAAGGGGAAGGGGTCTCAGTACACCATAGAAAAAAATCCTGCCTTCTGAAACCCCTGCATACCAAATTTGGTTCCATATGCTTGAATAGTTCTCGAGTTTTGAGAAAATTTGTGTTTCAATTGTATAAGAGCCCCCCCCCCCCCTCTTACGCCCTCCATAAAATTGCTTTTTTATGCCTCCATAAAATTGCTTATCATTTTATCTATTCAGCGACACATAAATTGTTCAGTTTCGTTCAGTAGTTTAGTAGTTAATAGCATTTGAAATCTTTCATTCAAACGTTACACTTCTATTTTCGTTTACACAAAGTGCTACCAAGTCCCAGCATAGTAAACAAAGACGTAGTCCTACTTCAAAATGTGTAGTTTACTGAATAACTTTGGAGAACAGTTGTAAGCAATAAATTAATTGGATGTGGAGTTGTTGAGCAGAATTGATTTTTATATGTACTTTTTAAATAAATCATTATATCTCGCAACTAGCAAAAGATAGATAGTTACTAAATTAAGCAAAGTTGCTCATTTTAGTGTGTTCTATAACTTTTCTGAAGAAAAAATTTTTTTTGGGTAAAATAGGGCAAAATGGACCACTTCCCGAAGTCTGCGCAGGATGAAATCATCACCAATCGATTTCCTGCATTTTTTACATAAGAATAGAAATCTTGTAAGATTCCAAACCACAGCGGCTTCTAATCCTTGGGATTACGAGCTCGTTTTTGCCCATTGTGTAACGCTTTGATAATGACGGTTGTCAGCAAAGTTTTACTCTAAAATGTAGAGCAGCGCAAAATAAATTTATTAAAACTGTTATGATTATTTAACTGTTACGAAAATAATAATAGGATAGCTCGAGAAAAATTAAATTAAAGCAAAACATGCGTTCTGCATATTTTACGAATCCATGGAGGCGCTATGTTAACCACAGTTTCAACCTTTTTCTTTCAAAATTGTCTTAAAGACTTGGGCCGAATGGTTGGAGAATTTTATGAATTCCTGTGCATGTGCACATTTTATGAATTCATGAATGGAAGCTCGTCTGCTATCTTAGACAGCTCTAAAATTCGTAACCCTTGAAATGAACATCGTAGAATGAACAAAGCAAAATTATAAGGAAAAAAACTTGCAGAGAATTTTTCTCTTAAAAAATTAGTGCTGGAAAACTCTGATCAAAATTTAAAAAACTATGAGTAATTCTCCTTGAAATGGGGCCACTACTGACACGAGGTCGTCAAATATTGGAACTTTAATACTTGACTGGATGAAAATGGTTTAAAAATGAGAATTACACTTTTAATATCTCGAGACAGTGGACCTCTCGTTCAGCAAGGAGCCCAAAAGTTTAAAAAATGTGAATTGTTAGCTAACCTTGATATCTGTATCATGTAATTTTTCTTTATTCTTAAATTTCCAATGAAGCAAAAATTTTTGGCAGCCATATTGGATTTTATCAAAAAAATCATCGTTTTTGTCACGAGAACCCCTATATGAAGCATTTGACTAATCCCCTTGGCAGAAATAGCAAAATGTGTTGATAAAACTACTCAGGATCACAAAGACATTGTTGATGATACCTGAAAAATATCTTATATCTTATATTGTTCTTCCGAGAATTCCGAGAAAAATCCACAAACCGAAGATTTCATTGAAAATACACAAACTTCAGGTAATATTGAGATGGAGGAAATTAGGATTTAATTTGATGTTACAGGCTTGTTCCTTAGTATTCCGGTGGGGTGCTCGATGTTAGACTTACGGACATTAGACGTAATGGACGATAAGCATAATGAACGTTAAGCAGAATTTACAAAACTTTGCGTTCATATGAATACGTACTTGGTACTTTAGCGATTCATCGCTCCGACAGAATACAATGAAAAACCGGGCGCTTATTGAACATAAATTCATAATGCGGTTTGGTATAACGTTGTTTGGTATAACGACCTTTTTGGTATAATTCCAATATTTTATGACTTTTCATAGACTATTCAAGATAATGCCGCAGGTCGCAAGTGTTATCGGCGACCAGTCATCGGAAATGCCGTCCACTGGCGGGGGGGGCGGCAGTATTCCTGCAGAAATCACATCTGTCTAGGTTTATTTGCTTTTCTAGATCTACCGATTCTTGTTAGTTTACCCCCTAGCTTTGTTTGGTCCAAAAACGTTAGGACAAAAACTTGGAAAAATATTTGTAACGGCCTAACTCTGGATCGGCAAAGAACATCTCGTAGTTTTGAGTGATTCTTTCTTGCTGATCTGAAACGAACAATCTGACGAAATTTGGTTCAAATCCGAGAAGGTCGATTACATGGCACCCGGACACTTGACGTGGAATGACCCTTATACATCCCACCTGATCGCGTCCGCGACAACGATCTAATCGACGCTCATGCCAGTTAGTTTACTCAGTAATGAGGAACGCTTTGCCGATTGATGGGATAGTCATATTGGGTGACATCAATCTGCTAGATATCTCACGGAAACCCGCCCATAGAGAGAAAATCCTGATTCTGAAAACTGTACAGTCTATGCCGGTGCAATAAATCTTCTTGACAACTATAGTCCTACTATGCTCCATCAAGTCAACCATGTCATCAACAAGAACAACCGTTCCTTAGACCTCTGCTTCGTGAGCTCATAAGACCAGGCCCAGGAGCACTGTTTATTGCGGATAGCATATAGGGGAGAATTGACTGCCCCACGCTGTTGGAACAGATTAACATAAATGATCAACCAACGAACGCTGCGGAACAATACAATGCTGAGAGTGCCTTCTCGTCGCACTAATTATAGCATGAACATGCGGCCTTGATGAAATGGGAACCGATAAATGAGCGAATAATCGTTGCCAGATTCAGAACACGGGTTAGGAACCTTACAGAAATCCAGTGCTATGCACCAACAGATGCTGCCGACCTGCAGGAGAAAGAGAGTTTTTACAGCTAGCTGAACAGCGTGGTTGAAAAAATCCCGAAGGGGAACATCCAAATCCACTTGGGCGACTGCAAGCGAAGATTGGCTCAAACAACGCGGACCTTGAACGCGTCATGGGACGCCATGGCCTAGGAGAGATAAGCGAAAACGGGAAGCTGTTTACAGAATTCTGTGGTATTAACGACATGGTCATTGGTGGATCGCTCTTCCCCCGTAGACCAGTACATAAAGTCACGTGGGTTCCCCGCGACGGCCGAACAGAAAACCAAATCGACCACATCTGCATCAGTCGGAAATGGCGAAGGAGCCTTCTTGATGTACGCAACAAACGCAGCGCTGATATTGCATCCGACCATCATCTTGTTATCGCTGAGATACGCCTGCGCGTCGCACGTGTCCAACGACGGGAGGAGAAAGTTGGGTGCCGCTACGACGTCCGCCGATTGGAGAATCCTGAGGTAAAAAGGGCCTTTGTCGAACAACTTGAATCCCGAGCCTCGGAGTTGCCACCTGGTGGAACCGTCGAAGAGAAATGGACCGGCAACAATAACGCCTTCATCACGACCAGTGACGAAACCCATCTTTGTCAGCCCAGATGATGCATCAGCTTTTCAGCAATATATGGGAAACCGCCACATTTCCGGTGGACTGGTTGCAGGACATATTGGTTAAAGTCCCTAAGACAGGAGACCTAACTGAATGCGGTAACTGGCGTGGCATCACGTTGCTCTGTATTACTCTCAAAGTACTCTGTAAGGTAATCCTCAACCATATCATGTGTAGACCATATCACAACACTCCGCATTGTATTGGAGCAGGTCAACGAATTCCAGGACTCTCTTCTTTTGGTGTTTGTTGACTTCGAAAAGGCGTTCGACCGTCTCAACCACGAAAACATCTGGGCGCACTTAGGCGTAGAGGAGTTCCAGATAAGCTAGACCATCTCATCGAAGCTCAGTACGAGGTGTTCTCGTGCAAGGTTTTGTACGACGGCATCTTGTCCGACCCCATAAGGGTTACTGCTGGCGTGAGACAGGGCTGCATTTGATCACCGCTTCGTTATGGATGAGATATTAGTTGGAGCAATTGACAGTAGACCAAATCGAGGATTGCCTTGGAATTCTCTAAATGACCTCGACCTAGCCGACGACATTGTCTTGCTCGCACAATTCCGAAATGATATGCAGAGCAAGTTAGATGACCTCTCCGAGAGCTCCCAGGCAGCAGGTCTCACAGTCAATGTAGCAAAAACTAAGTCTATGATAGAGAACACTGACAATTCCACCAACTGCACAGTAGCGGGACAACAAGTTGAGCAGGTAGCCGTCTTTCAATATCTTGGTAGCCAAACAACGCCCGATGGTGGTACCAAGACTGATATAGTCACACGGATCAGGAAGGCCAGGAGTGCCTTTTCAGGTCTGCGAAACATTTGGCACTCAAACCAGATCACTCTACGTACGAAAACCCGAATTTTTAATTCAAACATTAAGTCCGTACTGATGTATGCCTGCGAAACGGTGCGGTGGTGCGTCTCAGCGGAAACTGCAGGTATTCATTAACCGGTGCCTGCGATATGTCATTCGTGCCTGGTGGCTTGACAACTGAATATCGAATGAGGAACTCCATCGTCGATGCCATCAACGGCCGATAGTAACAGAAATTCGTGAACGTAGGTGGAAGTGGATGGACCACACCTTGAGGAAAGGAGCGAACGAGGTTTGCAGAGAAGCACTCGACTGAAATCCACAAGGACAGCGTAGAAGAGGCAGACCAACAGGCTCATGGCGACGCAGCTTAGCCAACGACATCCGGGCTGTAGACGAGAACCTGTCTTGGCGACAGGTAAAAGTCATGACGGGTAACCGTCAGCAGTGGATATCTCCGATTTCATCCGTTTGTTCTGCCGGACCAGCGGACATGGACACATAAGTAAGTTAAATTTGTGACCCACTGTTTTACTCGAAATCATGGAAACTATCCAGTCTAAACATGTACATAATATGAAGATTATATGAAGTATTCTTTGTTTGAAGTCTCTAGGCTGCTCTATACTAAACTCACAGAAATTGAGAAAATTGAAAGGTCCCAAATTGATGCATCTACAAAAGTCCGTATAACTGACATTTCTGGTCGTTAGCTCGGAATAGTTGTTCTAATTCTTCACGATCTCTGTCCTCCGTCTGGCGCTTTTTACTCCTCAGAATCGTGATTAACTGGCTCGTTTCTCGTCGGTATTTGGCGAACAGCTGTCAAACGTTACCTTCACCCGCACGTAGACCGCTTCATAATCATCGTCGGGTCTACCTTCTTGCGAGCAGTGCACGTACGCAGTACACGATAATACTGTAATGGAAGAAACGACCCTTTATCCTCAATAGAATCATTCTCTCGTTGATCCAGTCTTCCAGTCTAACACGGTATCCAGCATTCTGCCCAATGCTACAAAACCCGTTCCCAGTTAGTTGGTAGTGCCACAGCTTTGATTCAACTAGGCCTTTCCGCCGCAGGTCTTTCAAATCTTCATTCCTTTTCGACAGATTTCCTGCAGAGCTACGATGTCGAAGTTGCCAGGTTCGAGCTGTTCGAGCAGTACCCGGTCGCCTCCTGCGTAATGCAGCGATCAGCAATTCCAAGTAACGAGTATCCAATCGCTGTCCTTGTTTCGTTGTTTAGGTCGATGTCCAATATTCCGATCCGTATTAGCTTGAGGTTTGTAGTAAGGTGGGTTTACATAGGTTGCCTTCCTATGGTTGCGCTGTTGAGTCCATCTTACCGTCTTAGCTTTAGTGCAGACCCACCACTATTCATAATTTAGCCGCCCGCTACGGACTAGACGCTGTTGTGAGCCGTTCCTAACCTGGAGTACAACCGCTTACTTGTTTGATGAATCGTCAAGTCATCACAAGAGCTGCCCCTGCCGTGGAGACTCGCGGCTGACTTAGTTCCTATCGGGGTTGGTTACCCGATCTCCGCTAAGGTTGCTTATATTCCTTCCCAATAACTTTTGCCCAAAAACGTCATAAAGTGAATTGATTAAATGGTTTTGATATTTTGGATCCAACCAGGCCTTCTTTCGGTTATTATGCATCTTTGTTGTTGCACCCACATAATTAGACTAATGGAATTAAACAGCTTATAATTTGCCAAAAATTTCAAACCTTGTTATACCAACTTAGAGAAACCATTAACACTCGAAAACGAATCAATTACAACTAATGCGGCAAACCGCAGCTGTCACTGGAACAGCGAACACAAAAACGGCGGTTTCACCGTTCTTGAATTTGACTTCGAAAATTTATGCATTTTTAAAATGAAATACAATTTACAACATTGTACCTACCTTCCAAATTGGGTGCACCCCGGCATAGGTACACTAGAAACGATAGCGTGTAAAATGCGACGACGAGGACGTCGTCACTTTTTTAATGGCTACTTTCGGTTTCGGCGTTTCCTCAAGCTTGAATGATTTCCCCAACATATTTAGCCGGGTTTATGTAAATTAAATGTTTTCCAAAGGGTTTTTTCTTTCAACGCCCCGGAAGGTCATCAATCAGACCCGGCCGTTAGTGTTTAGTGGAGCTTTAATTTGATTTGAAAGTTTACTTTATTGTTGGCTGCTTGATTAGGGTACTAATAAAGCAATTTTAAAAGTGAGGTTGAATTCCAACCGTAATTTACAAACATTGAAACAATCATTCTTGGCTGCACCATCGAACGCTGTTAAACAGACCAATTTTCTAGTGGCATTGGTAGAAGTCAGTCATTTATTTTTTTGACTTAAAGAAGTAAGACTGGAGTTGCTTGGTCACTACTGACTGGAAGCAATCTATGTAATTCCAGCAGGTGCGTTGTTGCGATCAATTGCAGCTTCGGAATTGAGAACTTAATCTTCGTTCTAATCTAAATATTAATGAGCTTCGGATCATTATTCCCCCACATTGAATTGGTTTGCGTTTTTACACCTGTAACAGTTTACTTTTTGCTACTCATTGCTCACGCACGATGCTGGGTAGTATTTCCGTTACGAGATTTAATCTGGTCGGTAATCGTTATCGAACAATTGCCGAGCCTCAGCTTTAGCTCCAGCAAGCCCATATGCATTGGTTACATTACGCAGCAAGTGTTTTAAGTGAATCATTTGTAGCAAGCTCCGGCTCGAATTTGGGTCACGGAGGTCAGCTGCCCACCTGTTGTGTGTGGTGTGCACTTGCGGTACCTGATTTTGTTGTTCTTCTGCTGTAATTGACCGTACATACGGTTGGGACGGCCGCCACCGTAATGAACTAATTAATGCATTTAACCACTCGATTGGGTTCTTCGGGCAGGGTTAATGAGCTCGCGCGGAACAATCATTAGCTGGGATCGAACTGACCATCAACGAGTTCTTGGGAATGGAGCTAATAATCGAAGTTTTTTCGCTGGATAAGTAATTCACCTCAACTCGGTTGGTTCGTTGGTTGGTTGATTGGTTGGCGTTGAATACTAAGTTCAAGACCCACACCGGAATGCCCTTTAGCAACTTTGTAGTAAAATCTAGATCAATACAAGCTCACCGGTTTTGTTTGCAAATGCCCTCAACCGGACAAGATCCGCCTTTGGCGGTGTGAAAGTAAAAGTTCTGAATATGATTATCGATTCAACCGATCCACCGTAACCTGTTTTACAACCCCCATGTCGAGGGCTACTCAACTCCAAGGTATCAATAAACATATACCGGTCTGAGTTACACCCCGCGTAAATCACCTGTCTGATCTGAGAAGCTGTTTCAACCGTATACCCTATCCACATTGGAGGATGTTGGGAAATAATTTCACAAATTAAATGTTGAGTGCAGATTTATACAGTAAAAAACTACAAACCAGGAAACCATCGCTTCGATTCATTGTAGGTAAACACAACAAAAATCGAAACAAGTCCATTAAAACTCCACTGGCCTTGTAGACATTTGTCGCTGACCAACAAAAAAAAACAAACACGACCAGACCATGCTTTGCGGTCACCGTAAAACTGTAAGGATGAGAACACATTGCCGTGCTAAAGTAGGTACGTAATGAATTAATTGTCGCAATTGCCACCGGTTTTTTTTTCTTTTCTCGTTTTGCCCGGTTACCGGTTACGTGTGTCAAGCCCGTTGTTGTTGTTGTTGTTGTTGTTGTCAAACATTGGTCTTACGTTTGTGACATGATGACGGTGTAATATCGGTCGGCCTGTCGCCGACGGGCTATCAAACCGTGCCTAATTTTCGCCAGATGATGTCAAATGCCCGGGTAATTTACTGCGAGCGACATACAATGCGGCCAGACCGAACGTCGGTAGGTACAACATTTCTGCTGAAGACGCGAGAAATTAGGGGTTCGTCGCTAGTGCGTTTAGGAAAGAGTTCAATTTGTAGCTGGATTTGTAAGCTGATATATTTTTGACATATAATAAAAGGAAATTAAGTTTCGATTAGTGTTCTTAATTACTATGAAGGAAATAGATATTTCGGAAATAACTCCTCAGACTTCTGTGCAAAGTATCCCAGGACCTGCATTCCATGCAGTGACTCAGCGATAGGCTCCCAGCTGGCACTATCAAAGGTATTTCTTACGTCGATCATTTTATAACGTCACAAAAACGATCTCTTCGCTTCTGTTTGTACAAATTTACAGTTCGCTCGACCATTGCCCGAATAGCATTCACCGTAGACATCCCTTTTCGAAATCCGAAATCATGTTCGACAGACCATATTAGCCTCCAGCATGCATCGTTAGCCTGGTAAGGATTACCCTTTTCAGGAGCATCCTCTAGGTATCCTTCTATCCAGCAGACGTATACGTCTATTTGACCCCGTATCCCTCGCATGCTTTCCTAGCTTCGGAAACCACTGGCTGCTGGATCTTTCACCTGTCCAATCTTCTAAGCATTTCTACAGCACTATCCTGAACGTAATTAACTAAATAATACATTGGCGATCCTGCCAGGTTTCAGAGCACCATGTTGTGCTATATGCGCTACGGTCATTGCTCGACTGCAGTTTTCTCAGCATGGTAGCATTGCATGCGCTCTCCAGTTGTGAGTATTAATCCATCCCACTATGGGCCAGAAATTAAAATTTCGCAACAAAAATGTTTGCTGTTAAACGGGATATCTTAGCTCAATGTGATCTTCGGCAACTTTTTGAATAAAAAAAAAGATGCATCTTTTGAAGGGATCGTCCAATCCGACGTTTACACACTTAAAAATAATTTTGCCGAAATCTCAACAGCCGAATGTTCGGTAAAAATGTCGATGGTGTATATCGACGTTTACGGACCTTTAGTAACGTTTGGCAACATAAAAAGTTTTACCGAACGGTCGAATGTTGAGATTTCGGCAAAATTTTGCCGAGCTTGGTGCTTTTTTTTAAATGTGTAGGTGTTATTTTAACAACAATTTAAGTAATAACTTTTTAAGTAAATTTATTTTCAATATTTTAGTTTCAAAACATTAAAGATAAATTAATTTTATGTAATTTTTCTGAACATTCCCAATTTCTATCTTCTACCCATTTTCAGCAGTAGACCTTTGCTTTTGGTTGACCCATCAAATCGCATTTCCTCTTCTAACATGTTTTTCTCAACAAGTAGCTGAATTTGATGTTCTAGAAAGTCATTTGCACTTAAAAGAGAAATATTTTTGCTTAAGACTGTTTTGCTTTTGCTGTATGAGTTAATAAGATATAACTGATCTTAGGTTATAAATAGTCTGATAAAAAATCAGAATATCTTAGTCATCTGTAAGTATATGCAATTAGTTTGCATAAAAATTTATTGGAAATTGTTCAAGCTTCTGCCCTAATGTTCATTTTCGAGAATACCTGAGAATACCATTACTTTAACCTCACAATAACAAAATAGTAATTTTTAACAGTAAATTATGAAAATTATATCGATGTTTTCAGTTTTTCCGTGTTGTCAGCAAAAGCACGGTAAGAGTCCATTAACTATAATGGAATTGAGCACCCCTCTGGCATTCTGTCAAATGTCGACGGACAGGGTCCTCAGTACACCTTCTTCGGATGACGCTGGTAACTTTTAAGTTGTATATGTGCCATCACGCTAGCATCAACACTGACATCATTGTATGACATCGTACATCAACATCACATGCATACATTCTTTCAGATGGTTGCGATCACCAACACTTATAAGCAGTAGTAACTCCCTTGGGATAAGAGATGGCGTTAGTAGTATCATCCTTTGCTGTGTATATGCGAACCTCTTCCTATGCCCAGTCTTAAATGCTGTAGTCTTCGAATTGAATGGTAAAATTAGTCATTTATACACAAAAAGGGTAATAAAAGCCATGGTAACTATAAATGGGCATAGTTATGGTTAGAATGACCCCAGAAATCATTTTCGAAGACTATGTAAATTATTTTTGTGGTGGACAAACGCCCATGGGTCAAAAAGTTTTTTTGATTTTCGTCGAGAAATTTTAATTTCTGGCCCATAGCTGCGTCAACTCGTTCGCATACAGCATCGACCATAATCTTGAGAGCACGTAGCAGCTGCATACTTATAACTATTTATAACATTTCTTCCAGTGTGGATTTGAAAAAGTTTTAGCTAGAAAAACTTTTTTGTCTTAAATATAACCATTTTGCGATGCATGGAAGATTTGTAGGCCACATATTTATCTATCTTCAAAAAAGTTTCATCAATTTCTGAGAGGCTCTTTTCCGGAAAATCGATTTTTAGTTTTTAAAATGCTTTTCTTTCAGTGTAGACATTTATTTTTATTTTTTTCACTATTTTGTATGAAAATTCGGAATACAGTGGCAACCCGATTTTGTCACTCCCGATTTTGTCACGTTTTTACCCGATTTTGTCACGCTTTTGATTTAGCAAAAGCTTAGTTTGAAAATTATTTCAAAACATGTCAAATGTGTTAAAACACTGTGAAAAGAACTGTGTTCAACAAGTTGGTTATCGTGGAATTTCCACAAAAGTTGTTTCTTATCTCCACAACTATAATAGCTAGAAGGTTACTTTCTTTGGAAAAGTTCTTTATAATGATCTTCTCAAAAATTTTGTAGAGCATTGTTTTGCTCTAACTCTTACTTCTTGAAAAATAAATTATCTATCTTACCTTTAGAGGGGTTAATCAAAGAATCGTTCATACCATAGGAAAGAGGTTTTTACGCTGTGAAATTTCTCTGAACATAGTTAACCAGTATAATCAACCATTTCGGTGCAATTAAAAACGCGTGTTTTCATATCTTTGGGACCTCTGCTGTGAATAGGTGACAAATGTCCACAGAGAGGTAGAAGGAAGTGCGTAATGTTCTAAAAGTGATCAGAATGGAATATGTCATTCTAAGTTGTCAGCAAATAAAAATAAAAATTGAAAAAATACCCGATTTTGTCAGTGTCCCGTTTTTGTCGCCCCTAAATTCATCCTGGGGGTGACAAAATCGGGTCATTACTGTATTCCCTAAAAGTCACCTACAGATCATTTTTTGCAGGTTATTTAGTCTTCGAGTTATATTTTTTATTAAAAAAATGCGAAAAAATTGAGCCCTTTCTGAAAGCTAGTTTAGACCAATTTTGGAAAAACTAAGTATGCAAAGTTGCTTATTTATGAACTCTTTACACAAAAAAGTTTCATTGAATTCGGAGAGGGTGCTGTAAACACTGATAGACGAGTTCCCCCAAGTAACAATTTGGGTTTTATTACACTTTTATGATGGCATTTAAGACCAAAATTGGTTATGAAAACCGTCATAAGAGCACAATAAAACTCACATTGTTGCTTGGGCCGTGTAGACGTGAAATCTGTCATACAGAAAACGAGGAACGAGAAAGAAACTGAGGATTAGCTGGACAAAAAGAAGTAGAAAAGGGACAAAAACGGAGAAAAAACGAGACAATAAAGGAGAAAAACGGGATAGAAAGGAAAAAAAATGGAAGGAGAAAATACGCGAGTAGGAAAACGAAGAAACGGGAACAGAGAAAGACGAAAAACGGGACAGAAAAAATGGAGAAAAATATAAGAAATTGACAAAGAACGAGGCGGGAACAGAAGAAAATTACCAAAAAAAAACGAAAAAACAAACATGTCAAAAAATGAAACGAAAGAGATTCAGGACTCAATAAAATCAACACAGCGAGAAGAAAAGGTACGGAGTAAGAGGAGAGCGGGCAGGAAAAAAGGATCGATAGAGATAAAAAATTGGAAAATAAGTCAAAGGGGGTATAAAAAGAGAAAGCACTGTTAAACGCTAGAGAAAAACTAAAGAAAAGAAGGAAAAACTATAAAGAAAACGAAGTAAACGAGGAAAAAATGAGAATATGGGACAGAAAATGTAGAAAAACGGACTTAAAATGGTAAAACGAAAGAGAAAAGAAAAGTAAAAGAGGTAAAGCGAGGAAAGAAACTAGAGAATGGAATAAAGAAACTATAGAAAAATGGAAAGAATATGAAGGCAAACTAGATAGAAAAGGAGATAAAAAGAGACAGGAAAAGAGAAAAAACGGGCAAAAAAAGGCAAACAATGGAACAGAGGAAAACCAGGAGAAACGAAAATGGTGAAAGAACAGGACAAGAAATGAAGAGAAATAGAACAAAAAGAAAACGAAAAGGAAAAAGAGGAAAAACGAGACAAGAAAGGGTACAGAAAAGATGAAGCATCGAAAGGGAAAGAAGAACAGCGAGAGATAAAAAGGGAAAGGAGAACATCGTGATAAATGGTCAATCGGGATATAAAAGGAGAAAGATGGGACAAAAACTGGGAAAAAAGATAAGAAAAACAGGTAAAATGGAATAAAGAAAAAGATAAAACGGAAGAAAGAAGGGAAAACCGAAGAGGAAAGGAAAAAAGGGAGTTAACAATAGAACGTGACAGCATCGAAAAGAGAAAAAAACGGAACAGACGAATGCGGAAAACCAAAATGAAAGGAGATAAAACGGGGTCCAATTTCAAATCCGATTTCGAGACAAATTTCAGCTGTGGCTATAAAAGGAGAAGAGAAAAGGGTAAACACTAGAGAAATATTAAAGAAAAGAAAGAAAAACGATAAACTAAAGAAAACGGGACTAAAATGAGAATCTGCGACATTAATTGAAGAAAAAAAGATCGGGCTAAAGAAAATGAGTAAATGCAAGAGCAACAAAGATGAAACGAAAAAGAAAAGAAAAAGGTAAAATGGAAGAGAAAAACTAGAGAAAAGAAGGAAAACTAACGAAATAACGATAAAGAAAACGAGGAAACTTAGAAGCGAAATGGGACAAAAAATTGGAAAATGGGAAGAAATGTGGACTAGAGTGGACTTAAAAATGGGAAAACGAAAGAGAAAAGAAAAGATAGAGAGGTAAAACGGAGGAGCAAAAAAGGGCAATATAAGAAAAAACAATGAAGAAACCATAGAAAATTGGATAGAAACTAAAGACAAACTAGATAGAAAAGGGAAAAAACCGAGACAGGAAAAGAGGAAAAATGGGTCTGAAAACGAAGTACACCGGAAGAAAAAAGGTGAAAACAGAACAGAGAAAAATCAGGACAAATCGAAACTGGGTAAACAACAGGACAGGAATAGAGGAGAAAAAAGTTGGGAAAAAGGAGAAAAGGAAGGAAAACGAGGCAAAAAAGGGAATACGGAACAGAAAAGACAAGGCAAAAGAAGAGAAACCGAAAGTAAAAAGAAGAACAACTGGAGACAAAAAAAGGGAACCGATAGAGGAAAGGAGCAAATCGTGAAAAAGATATCAAAAAGGATATCAAAAGAGACAGATGGGACAAAAATGGGAAAAAAGACAATAAAAACACGTTAAACGGAGTAAAGAAAAGGGTAAAACGGAAGAGAAAAAGACGTAAAACGGGAAATAAAAAAAGAAAAGCTAAAAGGAAAGGGGAAAAGGAAGCCAACAATAGATTAAACATGACAGAAAAGAGGGAAAAAACAAGGCTTCAAAAAGAGAAAAAACGAAACAGACGAAGTCGTAAAACCAGAATAACAGGAGATAAAAGGGGTCAGAAAAAGACGGAAAATGCAAACAAAAAAGAGTCGACAAAGAACAAAATGTTGGAATAGGGTAGAGAAAATAACAAAAAACCACTGAAAAACATGAGGATAAACAGGTGTTAAAGTAAAAAAAATCAGAGAGGTTGTGTACAAGACACAACCGCATAGGGAACGCAGGACTACGTAAGTCTCTTTGTAGCGATAGTATCATGTATCCATGCCACAGTGGTCCAAACAGCGGAATACGTGATCGTGTGATATTGCGCCGATATGTGAAGTTTTTCGCATGTAGCGTCTTTAGAAACATTTGTTGGTATAACAAGTCCCTTCTTGTGAGAAAAATATTTGGGTGATTAATTCCCTTAACAGCGAGATACTTAACTTATTTTTTTGTATATTCGAGATACAGGTTTGCTACTTTCGGCAAAGTTGTAGTAAATATCAATACAAACAACTTTGTCAAAGACACCATACTTGTATCTCTTTATGGAAATTATCTATGAAGCTTTATTCGTGGACAAACCCTTTAAAACAGATTTTAAACCCTGACTTGCAGGGCAGGTATGCGAGGCACCGATGCTACGCATTATTCAGCCGTACACCAACCAACATCTACTGAAATAACACGTGAATTGCGCAATACTGACGAAAATTGTTCAATAATGGAGCAATATAAGATGTCCGTTTTACTGCATTATTCTCTCAAAGAGGGATGGTGTAGTGTTGTAAATCACTAATGTGAAATTAAAAAAGAATGTGTCCGGACAAATAATTTAACAAGCTAAAACTTAATATTCAACGCACTGTTGCGTGCAATAAGGTACTTTTTATGGTTTGAGGGTGCTAATTTTGTAGTTTACCTCTTGTGAGGTGTGGGCATTTTTCGAAAGTGTCGTACTGTTCTTATAGTTCATACACGGGCATTTTATTTTCAAAGCTTCATAATTTTTGTGTCAAGCATGATTGAATAAATTCAAACACTTTCTATGAATATGGGTGCGAATTTTCTCAATAATTTAGAAGAAATTTTTTTCATAAAATTTTGCACGATAGTGAAAACCCCCAAACAAAAGTTTTGCATCAAGGAAATGTTTCTCGCTCTTGTCGAAAAAATCTCCATCTGTTTGTTATAGAACTTTAATCATTTTTCTGTGGTATTGACGAACAACCTAGTCGGTCAATGTGTCGATTAATTGCGCTCAACTTTTATGTGCATTCTATACAATAGCTAAGGACACAAAGCACAAGTAGGTATAAAATGTCAATTGTATAAGACGCTCAAATAAAATTTAATGTCAAATAAAAAGTGTCATTTAAATGTGCACAATTAAAAGCGCAAAATACAACCCAAATGACATTACATTTGGCACCTCCACGTCCAGTGACCGATCGTTAATTTTTTTTTCGTAATCACCCATCATCACCCATCTAAAGGAGAACTCTCTTGAGAATTCGAACAGCAGAACGTGAGGCACTTTGACATTTTCATCAACACGCTTAAGTACCTCATAAAAAGCGAGCGGATTAATTGACTTGTAAGAAAAGAAGCACTGTTTGGTTTGGTCAATTAGTCATGCGTTGAAATGTGTCGCTCCGGGTAATATTAGACAGCTCGAAAGCAGCAGCAGCAGCAGCCGTCGTTTGTTGAAAGTTGACTGATGGTTGGACTGCATCGGTCAGTTCTTGGACAGATTTGAAGAATATTTTTAGGGTGACCAAATAAGAGTCAATCAATGAGATTTTTAAAATTTTAATATCACAAACTTTTTCTAGGAAATTTTCATCTTATTATTTTCAAAATTCGAGATATTAAATTTAACTGTCCGTGTCACCCTAATGGATATGCAACTAAGTTGGACCTTAATTGTCCTGCATTATTTTGACCTTTTCCAAGTACCGTGACATATGCTGATCACCTCCAAATTGTTTAATAAGCGTAACGACAAATCGGAATACCTACGGGTAAGTCCGAAACGACCACCGAATGCCCCAAAGCAGAATCATAAAACACACAATAATATCAAGGTACCTGTAGCATGTGCATAGATAGTTCGCTTAGGTGGTGGGGAAGGTCGCCACAAAACTGGGGGACTAAGACAATTGTAATCTCAACTCGCTAACAGCGTTAATTTAAGTGTTTGGCCGCCGAAAGCTTATTGAAGACCTAATTTACGTAATTCAATCAACCTCAGCCGGCACGGGCTGTCAGGCTGAATGGCGTCCGGGCAGGCAGGAGGCGTCTTAATGGACTGAACCGATGTAACATTGAATTCGAACATGAGGAAAAAAGCCTACTTAAGTTAAGTACACGCTTTTACAACTTTTTTTTCAGCTCATTTCCAAGCTAGCTGTGCTGTGGAGCCGTCCTCCGGCGCTAGTCGGTTACCCGGGCAGTTACCGAACGGCACGGCACGGCGCAGCGGTCAGCTGTTCGATTCGAGTGTGTGTTTTACGCTTCACGTGCAGCCAACAGATTGCATTCAATAATGTTCGAAACAAAAACGAACGCTATTAGACCGTTCTTCGTTTTTTTATCTGTTACGTTTTGATGAAAATTGCACTCATTCATATCAAATCACAGCATGATGGTGTCTTTCATACAGAATTCTAAAGCTTCAAAAAGTTGATGATCTCATGATCCTTACTGGAAAAAGCACCCAATCGACTGTGTCAGTCAGCTGGACTCGAGAAGGTGAGAACTATTAGCACCACAGCAACAGCAGCAGCAGCGCCAGTTGTCGTTTCGCGTGTTGACTGTTCAAACTTGCGGTTAATGCGCGAGTCGAATGACTTTGCGGCTTATGGCAAGTTATTACTCAATCCGAAGGTCTGTCGAATTCTTTTCGGCAGCGATATATATTACAGCTATTGGACAGCATCAGCAGCGGTCGGAAAAAAATTGATTGTTTGCGGTTCCCTTGCCGCAGCAGCAGGCTGAAAACAAACAAATATTACCTTGACTTTCACTTTTTTCTTTCTTTCCGTTTTTAGGCTGGCACTAAACTCCATTGGCACTGAAACCGTACGTAGAAGGCACAGTTTAATGGCTTGTAAAAAAAACCGCATCATTTATTAATCTTCTTCAGCGTGAATTCATTTTGGACATGGTTCGGTGCGGTGCAGTGCGGTGGCTGGGTATTGCGCCACCCTACTACTAACTACCCTACTAACTACCACTAGTGTGAAGTGGCATCACACGGATGCTTGCAGCCGTCGCCACTGCTGCCGGCCGAGGACGCCCCGGAAGCATCGGCCGAACCCTGCGAGGAACCACCGGACGAACCAAGCGAAGCGTTCAGCACCAGGCTGGTGACTCCGCCGACGATCGAGGCCACGACGTGCCCGATGAAGCCGAACAGGTCCGATCCCTGTGGGAGGAAGGAAAGTATATGTTGCACATCATTAGTCCTGACATTACTGTTGTCCCGTGACTTATGTCGACTATGGCAATTCTTAATTTATGTCATCAACTTTAACTAGGTCATACCCTATAATGACTATATGAGTCAAAAGTCGAAAAAATTTCAAGTGGACATATTCGACGTAAGTCACTGTTCGAGTTATAGTTGACCAAGGTCATTCCACCTTCGATCATCTAGGAAATTTTAAATCGAAAATAATTTCATGGTTTATAAACTGTTTATAAACATTAAATGGTATTTACTTTGAACGAGGAAACACCTCGCTGAATCGATTATGGTTAACATTTTCATGCTTCATGTGCTTCATAACGTTTAATGATCATTTGCTGTTAACATCCGCTTTATACTGAGCCAGAGCTATACTGCCGTGAATCGCATATCAGTCCCATATGGAAATTCATCAATCGGAGAAAACAGTGATGAAAGCTGTGATCATGTTTATCAAGATAAGAAAAATATCGCATGACATATCGTTATTAACTTGCCTCAAGAAAATGTATTACAATGTTTTTAATACTTTGGTAGTACTATACAATAAAATTATAATATTTTTGTATAAAAAAAAACAACAATGGGACTGATATGCCATTATTTTGCATGACATACTGCAAAATAATTGCATATCAGTCCCGCTATGACCGGTTTCTATTTACGGTGTAACTGTCAAAGTTGATTGTTTCGCTTAAAGTGTTGTTTATTTAAAAGTTTTAATAACTCCTGAAAAATGTCCTCGTTAAGTTTTCGGTACGAAACGCCAAAAACAACGTTGAAATTATGGATATGCTTCCCGACAGTTTTTTTTATAAATGTTTTTAGCGTATCTCAATATGTTTTAAATAAGTTGAAGCTTCGACCCTATATCGACAACATCAGATACGTAGTTGTAAAAAAAAGATCATACGAATTCCATTACAGCAACTCTGTGAATGGGCTAAACTAAAACCATTGCAAGATTTTTACAACGAAGCAAGAAAAACAAGTCATGTCTAATGAATTTGATATTGAAAATCATTTAAAAAGACAATCAACCAAAATTTTGATGGATGATTGATGATGGAAGGAAAAAATCATTGATTAAAACCATCGTTCCATTAGTAGACGAAACTAAAAAACAATTTTGGATTGAATTACCAGAACAAAACCAGTGAACGCATATTTGACGAACGATCTGTAATGTTTGCTAACATTTTATCTATAATAAGAGTAAATATGAGTAAATAAAGTACGTAAGAGTTGATAAAATTGTGTTATCATTCATTTGAGTTTTAAAGTATGGGATATATTATATCTTCTTCCTGCGGCCACCGCTGTGGGACTGATATGCGATTACTTTTAAGATGGGACAAACTGACCTGATATTTTTTTTCTATTTTTTGAAATGAAACTAGCTATTTTTTTGTTACAACCTAAAGAACAATGATAACTAATACTGTTTAGCGATTAAACTCAAAATCACAAAAAATACATATGGGACTGATATGCGATTCACGGCAGTATATTAGCAATGATTATTGTAATAATCACACTTCGGCTTTCAACTAAAAACAAGCACATAAATTTACATATGACGAAGTTTTACAGCACAGTTTTTGAAGAACAGAAGTTTTGAACAAAACTTGTTTATGATTGTTTTGGCTATTTTTTTAATTTGGAAAAAGATTAAATAGATCACTGTGTTTTTATCTATATATTTTACATTATTTTTCTATTATGTCAGTTTTTTATTTATTTATTTATTTATTTAGTCGTCAAATCATAGTAGACCTTTTACATTAGTTATTACATTATATTAGTTCTATTACTACAACACAGTCTACAAAGAAAACTGAACAGTGCAACTTTTAAATTACATAATATTGCTTACATTTTTTGCATCTAACGCGTAGAATTAAAGTATTGTTTTAATTTTAATTTAGACATAGTAAAGTCAATATTTTCGCAATGTTGGTTATAGGCGATCATCATCTGATTTAAAGGCCCGAATTTGGTATAGTTTGTGCGACAGTGACTTATGCTAAATATATTTCGGTTCCGCAATTGACGGTTCGGTACATAAAAGCTGAGTTTGGATAAAATTTCCATAGAATCTATACGGTGTGAAACAATATCGTTTACAAATTACACTTTGGCGAACTCACGTCGCTGTTTTAGTGTCTGTATATTTATAAGCAAGCAGCGGGCTTCATAAGAGGGAAGAGGAAAGCTTGTCCAATTTAGTTTACGCAAAGCAAACAGCACGAATTGTTTTTGTACTGATTCTATTCGTTCCTGGTGTATTAATGAAAATGGTGACCAGACTATGCTACAGCATTCTAATATTGACCTCACATATGCAAGATATAGTGTTTTTATTGTGTATGGGTCACGGAAGTCGTAGCTAAATCTTTTTATAAATCCTAGCATACTGTTAGCTCTGTTGATAATTGTGTTATAATGTTCAATAAATGTTAGTTTTGAGTCTAATATAACTCCTAAATCTCTGATTTTTTCACACTTTTCAACCAAATTATTTCCTAGAGAAATTGTAATGTTTGGCATGTTTCTTTTTCTACTGAAGGCTATTGATCTACATTTATGAGTGTTAAGTTGAAGAAGACTTTTGTTACACCAAATATAGAAAACCTGTATTTCGAGCTGGAATACTCTGACGTCCTCCTCGTTTGTTATTTCTAAAAAGAGCTTCATATCATCGGCATATACTAATACCCTAACATTTCTCAGCAAGAAAGAGATATCGTTCACAAATAAAATAAACAAAAAAAGGCCTAAATGTGAACCTTGGGGAACTCCAGAGGTTACTTCTAGAGGGTTTGACTTTTTCCCTTCAAATTTGACTATTTGCTGACGATTAGTCAGATAGAATTCGATCCATTTAAGCAGATCTGATTGGACTCCTATTTTTTGTAATTTAAATAATAGCATGGGTATATCAACGCGATCAAATGCTTTGCTGAAATCAGTATATAATGCTTCTACATAGCTCCCTTTGTCCATTGCATTCAGCGAATAACTAACGAATTCAATTAGATTTGTATTAGTTGAGCGGCCCTTAAAAAACCCATGTTGCATATTAGATAT
Organism: Sabethes cyaneus; assembly: GCF_943734655.1. Classification (NCBI taxonomy): domain Eukaryota; kingdom Metazoa; phylum Arthropoda; class Insecta; order Diptera; family Culicidae; genus Sabethes; species Sabethes cyaneus. Next base: position 143,828,395 of record NC_071353.1, on the reverse strand, counting down.
TCTATTTTTGACTTGATTGAACAACGATTCATTAATGATTGCTTCAAAAAGTTTGGGAATACAAGAAATAATAGCAATACCTCGATAGTTACTTATATCAGATTTTTTACCGCTTTTAAAAATTGGAATGAGGTATGAGGCTTTCCATGCCTTAGGGAAATTGCCGGATTCTAGTGACATGTTAAAAAGCCATTACAATAGAGCTGTAAGTTCTAATGCTAACTTTTTCAAAAACACGGGAGGAATACCGTCGGGTCCGCAACCCTTGGAGGCATCCAACTTAGTTAAACCTTCTAAAATAACATGTGCTTCGATTTTTTTGATAGTGATATCAGTAGTAAATTCTGGGAGGAAATCGAAATATCTGTAAATCGAAATTAGAATCTATCCCGTTACCCAGATTGAAGTTATTCGAGGACGAACAACGATCTTAGAGGGGAGTTCGATCGTTAGTGTTAAGAAGTGAAGCGTTGTGAGTTTAAACTAGTGAATAAAAGTATTTTTTTATCTTCCGCGAAATAATCACGGCATAATTGGCCAATTATGCCGTGATTATTTCGCGGAAGATAAAAAAATACTTACAACGCTTCACTTCTTAACACTAACGATCGAACTTTTTTTTCTCTATATATTTCCAACAATTTTCATTTCTAGTACAGTAATGTTCTGATTTTGTCAGCTCCCGGTTTTGTCTACCCCCGATTTTATCAGCTTTTTGTCCCGATTTAGTCAGCCGATAAATTTTGTTTACCTTTTGTGCTTTTAAATATGATTTATAAAACTTTTCAGCCTACTTGAAATTATTCTGATTCTCTGAAGAGAGTTTTTGATTAAAATGATGCTTTCTTGCTAGTAATTCAGAGTCAAAATTAGAGTATTTTTATAGTAAAACTTCTATAGTTCCTAAACAAGCAAAGTTCCATAGTTCCTATACAACAACTACAAAGACAGCTAGAATAGAAAAACTAATTTTAACGATTTTTAATAGGATTTTTCTATCTATGCTGAAGAGATAGGAGGTTACAGTCTTCAGCGAAATTTCTTGTAATAATATGCTGTAAAACTTTGTAAAACACGTCAATGTGTTATATTGAAACTGAAGAAAAATATATTTTTTATTGCATTTTTAAGGGGATTAATCAAAACTTGAATTCCACTGGAGTTTAAGAAACTCTTCCAAAAGTTGCATAAACATAATGCCAAGTTTACCCGCTCAAAGCCTATGCGCACCAAAAAAAGGTTCTGAACCAGTGCGCTGTGCTCGCATCATTGAGCTTTGGGTTTACCAATTGAGGGTTAAAATTTAATTTTTAGTAGAAGTCTTCGATATTGCAAGGTCTTAAGTCTTGAATTTTGAAAATTTTCGAAAAAAAATCCCGATTTTTTCAGTTTCCTCTTTTTGTCAGCCCGAAATTCAACATGGGGCTGACAAAATCGGAACATTACTGTACCAGTAAAAGTTATGTTTTCTGTTTTTCGGTTTCTTATATAACTATGTATTTCTTTATCCATTTTGTTTTACGCCTTTCAATTTTCATTTACAATTTTTGGATTTTTTAAAATTTTAATTTTATATTATTACTTTTGAATTCATTCCTCCGAATGTCTATTTTTGTTTTCAGTTCTTTTCTTCCTCTTTTTACAATTGGCTCACTAGTTTTGGCTATATGTAACCTTTTAAATGGTTTTACTGTTGGTTATGCTTTTTATGTTATAGTTTCAACACTATGTATGTATCATAATTTTCCTATTTTTCCGACTTCTATTCTGCAGTTTCTTGTTTCAACTGGATTTCGCTGAAGCTAATTTATACTCTTCCATTTACTCATTGAAACAGAACATTTCGACTCTATTTTGAAATCTTTATCATGGATCTATTACTGTCTGCCCTTTGTCAACTGTTTGTTTTGTAATATTAACACGTCCCAAATTATTTTCATCGCACATCTGTTATTCTACTTGTTGAGTTAGACCTAGCAACTCAGCATATAGTTTACATATTTTTTAAATTCATTTTTAGGGGTTTTAATTTTTAGTTTGATTTTATCGTTTAATGATGTTAGCTGTTAGGTATATTGATGTTTTCTTTAAATTTATTTCATTTAGATATTTTGTTGTTGTTGTCAATTGTTATTTTACAATATTTCTAGGGGGGGAGGGGGGTGGTGCAGAAAAATACAGAGATTTTGTTAAATCCTTTTGTTCCTTATCGAATCGAAAACTACTGCACCGATCGGCGTGAAAATTTGCTTGTAGGGGTTTTGGGGCCAGGGAAGGTTCCTATTATGGTTAGAGACCCCTCCTCCCACTAAGAGGGGGGCATAACTCGAGAACCAATCAAGCAAATGGAACAAAGTTTGGCATGTGGGTGTTTTTGGAGACAAGGTTTTTTCTATGGTGAATTGAGACCCCTCCCCTCTTTAAGAGGAGAATTAGGACCCCTCCCCACCTTAGTAGGGGAATTAGGACCTCTACCCACCTTAGTAGGGGGGGCTCTCATACAAATGAAATATAAATTTCCTCATAACTGGAGAACTAATCAAGCAAATGCAACCAAATTTGGCCTGTGAAGGTTTTTGAAGGCAAGAATAGTAACACTAGATGATTTAGGGCGAGACGGCCGCAGGCCGTGAGTGTCTCCGGCGGTCTCTGTCGGAAGTGTAGGCCACTGCGAGGTGCCAGACCGCACAGGTAATCTTTATCTAGGTCTATTTATTTTCTTAGGTCTACTGATCTCTATTACTTTCTTTCAATTGGGTCCGAACGAGCAACATCGATTAAAGACGGGATCACCCCTGCGAAATGGTACTTTCCACGAAAACATTTTCCGTGAAATGATACATCCTGTAAGGTTGTTCGCGAAATGGTATTCCGCGAAACTCTATATTCCGCGTTAGGGTCAACCGAGAAGTGGTGTTCGGCAAAATGGTATTCGGCGAAATCATGGCGAATATTTAAATGCCGTCCGCTTTATTTTATCAGGCTAAGCAATGGGGGAGCTGTTTTCTACTTTACTATGAGGAAAGCTTGTGTATTAAGCCACCCATGAACTCCTCGGAAACTTGCAAAACTCGAGATTGTGACAAAGGTCATCCGAGATTCACGATTTATGTACAACACAGTTTGATTTGTGGCAATACGAAGTTTATCGGGTCATCTAGCAAACAAATAAAACTGCGTTCTAAGCATTTTTAATCGTATTTGTGTTAGAAGCGTTAATACTCCGTACACTCTTTTTGCGAGTTCTTTAGGCTGTAGAGCCAAAAGGCAATTGATTTTATGAGAAAAAAAAGATTTATATCCCACAGAAATATTTTTTTGCGCCCCCTCTCTATTTTTCATGCGAATTTCAAGGAGGGGGAGGGTGTGACATAAACTTTAAAAATAATTTGCAATAGCCTTATATTCCATTTAATTTCTCACATCAATTCTTTCAATCACTATTCTCTATCTTGTATTTGTAATGTGTTATTTCCAGGCTTCATTCTCGGTTTTTTGCTCAGTAGATGCTCATTTGACTACAGCGCCTAAACTAAACAGAATTCGGAAAAGTAGTGTAAAGGGCGATTGTAGAGCTAATTATTATCTACAATATTGTTGAAGAAAGTATAGTTCTATCTTCAGTATTTACGGCGCTATGGGGCTGCTACCCCGTTGGTAGCAAAAAGAGCGCTCATTTGGCTAGATTTGGGGTAGATAACAATAAGTTCTACAATCGCCCTTTACACTACTTTTTCGAATTCTGTTTAGTTGAGGCGCTGTAGCCAATTGAGCATCTACTGAGCAAGAAACCGAGAATGAAGCCTACTTATTTCCTACTGCCTTATTGCTGATTCGTATTTCTTATTTCCTTTTTCATATTTCCTACTTTAGATTTCCAATTTCCTATCTTCTATTTTCTACCTTGTTTTTTCTTACTACCTATTTCCTATTTCATAGTTTCTGTTTTATATCTCTTATTTTCTATTTCTTATTTTTATTTCCATTTTTTCATTAGCCGTTTTTTATTTCCCAATCTTTATTTACTATTTTCTGTTTTTGTTTCCTCTTTCCTTTCTTCTATTTCTTGTTTCAAATTACCTATTCCATATTGAATATGGCTAAATTTCATGATTTTCAATTTTCATTTTGTTTCCAGTCTCCTATTTCCTATACCCTATTTTCTGTTTTCTATTTTCCACTTTATTCCCTTTTCGCATTTTTTCCCTTTTCACGTTACTCATTCAAAGGGATTTATTATTTATTATTTTTTGTTTTCCTGTTTTATTATCGCTCAGTCCCTTTTTCTGTTTCTCTATTTTTGTGTTTTCTAACTTTCTGTTTTCCTGGTTCATGTTTCTCTGTCTATCGATCTATCTATGTTGCTATTTTTTTTTATTCTTATCTTTTTGTTTATCTATTTTGCTGTCTTTGTATTTGTTCCTTTCAATTTTTATGTCCCTCTATCTATTAGTCTTTCTGTCTTTCTCTACTTTGTTTTATATCATCGTGTCCTCTTATTTCTGCATCTTTTTGCTTTTCTTGTTCTATTTTTAATGTCTCTCTCCAGCTTCCAGTGTTTCATTCTTTCTATTTTGTTGCCGTTCTGTTTGTACACCTCGCTGTTCTCTTCGTTTTTGTCTTTCTGTTTTCCAGACTTTCTATCCTCCTGCCTTTCTGCCTTTTTGTCTTTCTATCTTCCCCGTTTCTCCTCCTGCCTTTCTGCCTTTGTCTTTCTATCTTCCCCGTTTCCCGTCTGTCTCTTTTTGTTTCTTCATGTCTTTGAGTCTTTTTCTCTTTCTATCTATCTCTCTATCTCTTTTTCAGACATCCTGTCTTTCGATCTCTTTATCCTCCACTCTTTCTGTTTTTCTTTCTTTTCTGTTTTTCTGGACTTCAGTTTTATGTTTTTCTATTTTCTGTCTTCCAGTCTTTCTGTTTTCATGGCTTTTCATGGTTTTGTGTTCTGTATTCCACTTTTTCTGTATGCTGATTTCAGATAATCGCCGCCTCCGCAATGTTTGTTCGATTTAATCGACGTTTTTCGGTGAAATGATGAAGATGACATGATGAAGATGAAGTATGAAGATTTTTAAATACCAGTTAGTCCGGACGTTTCGAGCTACTGCTGGTCTTCGCTCATCATCTGCGGACAACTTTTCTCGTCCATTAGGTTCTACTTGGTTCTAAACCAACGTCCGGACAGCAGGGTCAGTCCCGGCGTAGTGGTCAGCATTCACGCCTCTCACGCCGAGGACCCGGGTTCAAATCCGAACCCCGTAGAAGTCACGAACGACATACTTATTTCGCCGAAAAATGTCGATTAAATCGAACAAACACTTTCTCTTTCTGTCATTTTAAATTTCTGTTTTGCAGTCTTTCAGTCATTTTGTCGTTTTCTTCTTTATGTTATCCTGACATGCTGTCCTCTTGTCTTTCTTTCTTTCTGGCTTCCAATCTTTCTGTCTTTCTGCCTCAGCTGCCTCCTCTACTCTTTCGGTCGTTCTCTCTTTACTGTTTTCCTAATTTTCTGGTCTCTAAATTTTTGTCTTTCTTTTTTTATTCCTCCTGACTATCTATCTGCCTTTTTTTGTTTTCAGGCCTTCAGCCTTTCTGCCTTTTTGTCTTTCTGTTGTCCTTCTGGTCTCCACACTTTGTATCTTTCCGTCCTTTTTTTTGTCTATCTATTTTCTGACTTTTTGTCTCCTTCTCTCGTATCTATTTACCTGATTTTCTGTTCTTTCTGAAAATTTCCAATTTTTCTTTCTTTTTGTTCTGTTATTTAATTTTTGGCTTTCAATCTTTCAGTTTTCCTAACTTTCTGTTTCTCTGTCCACTCTTTCACTCTTTCTGTCTCGTTGTCTTTCTGTTTTTTGTACCTTCTTGCCCCCGTCTTCCTGTTTTATTGACTTTCTGGCCTCTATTTTGATGTTTTTGATCTCTTTCTGTTTATCTAAACTTGTGTCATCCTGCTTTTCGGCCATTCTCTCTTTTTGCTGTTGTCCTGACTTTCTGTCCTTCTATTTCTCGCATGTAGTCTTTCTTTCTTTCATTCTGTTACCTTCTGTTTTGTTGAATTTTGTTTTTGTTTCTGTGCTTCAGTCTTTCTGTCTTTCTCTTTTTTTTAGATTTCTGACTTTCAGTTTCTCTGTCTTCCACTATGTTACAGAAAAACGGGAAAAAAGACAAAAAAACAGAAAGCCGAAAACAGAAATCATTTTAAGTTAAATTTTAAGCTAAGCGTCGAAAAGTCGAAAAATTATGTTCTGTCTCATAAATATTTTTTTTGTCAATTGTTAATCTTTCAATGAATAATTTTCATGATTTCAAACAGTTTCTTTTGAAAATGTGAGTAAATTTTTTTAGCATATTTACAGATGGATTACCGATGGAGCTAACGGTAGTTCGCCTCTTGTCTGGAGAACAAAAAAAAACAGAACGTTACTTAAAAATGGACACACGAAATAGAAAAATAAGGAAAACGCCACAGGAAAAAAGAATAAAAACTGGCATGACAAAAAGGAAAACGATTAAAAATCGCGACACAACAGGAGGGAAAAGGGAAAAAAATTTGAAAGGAAGGAAACGGGTAACTGTATAGAAAACAATCTCTGGTGTATGAGCAATTGTAACCAAAAATTTCAAGTTTTCAACATGGTATCTTTAAAAAACGTTCAACGTTAACGAATTTGGCAGAATTTGTCTCGAGAACTGCGCAATGGATGATGGATGGTTATCAGGTGGATACAATCTACACGGATATGTCGAAGGCGTTTGATGTAATTAATATATGCGATGCGATTACAGCTATGTTACCAAAATATGGAATAGGCGGAATGAATCTGCAGTGGACAGACGATTATTTAAGAAACCGATCGCAATGTGTTAAGATTGATAAAAGCAAATCAATGTCGTATCCGGTTTGGTCTGGTGTACCCCAAGGGAGCCATCTTGAATCTTTACTTTTCGTAACTGTTTCGTAACTGAACGAGCTTCCGGAAGTACTTCCTGATGTTTACGTCCTAATTTATGCCGACGATGTTAAGATTATTCTCCCAGTAAAATGCATGAAAGATTGTCGCAAACTTCAAGATAGCGTCGATCGGTTCGTCGGTTTTTGCAAAATGTTTGGTCTCAAAGTGAATACAACGAAATGTAGCGTGGTTTCGTTCACTCGAAAACCAAACAAATTGTTGTTTGAGTATCTAATACAAGGGGACATAATTCCTAGAAAGGATTGTGTATGTGATCTTGGAGTAGAAATAGATAGTGAGCTCAATTTTGTTCGTCATTTTGAAAAGATAGTAGCAAAAGCAAATTAACTGTTCGGTTTAATCAAACGCCTTAGTGGAGATCTGAATGACTCGTATACTATCATTACTCTATATAATTCCTTAGTACGCAGTGGTAAGTGCATAAGAAACGAGTCGAGAGAATTCAGAAAAAAATATACGCTTTACCCTTCGGAATTTAGGTTAGTCTGGAGAGATGCCCGATTACAAGTCGTTATGCATGCTGATTGGAACGGAAAGCTTAGAGAGCAGACGACGTACCACAGATGCTCTTTTCTTAAAGGATCTACTCTGCGGCAGGTATAACTCGCCGTATCTGTTGAGTCAGATAACCGCGTACGATGGACGTTCTTCATTGAGGCCTTTTCAATTGACAAATAGAGTCCAAAACTATGATAGAAACGAACCAGTGTACAGAATGATGTCCATATTTAATAATCATCTAGATATTGTTAACGTTCAAATGACAAAGCAGCAAATTAAGTGTAGTTTTAGATTGTTGATGATGATAATGGGCGAACCCTACAATCTATACCTATAAAGAAGGATTTCTGTCTGTCTGTCTGTCTGTCTGTCCGTATGTTCCTTATAGAATCGAAAACTACTGAACCAATCGGCATGAAAATATGCATGTAGATGTTTTTTGGGGCCAGGAAAGGTTTTAATGATGGTTAGAAACCCCTCCCCCACTAAGACGGGGGGCTCCCATACAAATGAAACACAAATTTCTGCATAACTCGACAACTAATCAAGCAAATAGAACAAAATTTGGCATGTGGGTGTTTTCGGTGACAAGAATTTATTCTATGGTAAATTGAGGCCCCTCCCCTCTTTATAAGGGGAATTATAACTTATAATAATTATTATATAATTATTATATAACTCCTCTCCTCTTTAAAAGGGGGGGCTTCCATACAAATTTTCTCATAACTCGAGAACTAATCAAGCAAATGGAACCAAATTTGGCATGTGAAGGTTTTCGAGGGCAAGAATATTTTCTATAGTAAATTAGGACCCCTCCCCACATTAAGAGGGGGGGGGGGCTCCTGTACCAAAGAATGAAATACAAATTTCCTCATAACTGAAGAACTAATCAAGCAAATGGAACAAAATTTGACATGTGAAAGTTTTCGAGGGCAAGAATATTTTCTATGGTAAATAAGGACCTCTCCCCACTTTAAGAGGGGGGCTCCTATACAAACGAAATACAAATTTCCTCAAAACTCGAGAACTAATCAAGCAAATGGAACCAAATTTGACACGTGGGTGTTTTTGGAGACAAAAATTTTTTCTATGCTGAACTGGGACCCCTCCTCACTTTAGGAGGGGGGCTCTCATACAAACGAAATACAAATTTCCTCATAACTGTAGAACTAATCAAGCAAATGAAACCAAATTTATCATGTGGGTGTTTTTGTAGGCAAGAATATTTTCTATGATATATTTTCTATGGATTTCCCCACTTTAAGAGGGGGGGGGGGGCTCCTATACAAATGAAAAACAAATTTCCTCATAACTCGAGAACTAATCAAGCAAATGGAACCAAATTTGACATGTAAGTGGTTTTGGACGCAAGATTTTTTTCTATGGTGAATTGAGACCCCTCTCTTCTTTAGAAAGCGAGTTATGACCCATCTCCCCTTTAAGAGGGTGGGCTTCCATACAAATGAAATGCAAATTTCCTCTTATCTCGAGAACTAATCAATCAAATGGAACCAAATTTGGCATGTGGGAGTTTTAGATGGCAGAAATTTTTTCTATGGTGAATTACGACCCCTTCCCCTTTTAAGAGGGGAGCTCCCATACAAATGAAATTCAAATTTCCTTATAACTTGAGAACTAATCAAGCAAATGGAACCAAATTTGGCATGTGGGAGATTTTGGAGTCTTGAATTCATTTTACGATAGTTAGAGACCTCTCACCCCTGTGGTAGGGGAATATGGACTCTCATACAAATAAAACAGAAATTTTTGCGAAACGCAAAAACTAATCGAACTCGAGAAATTCGAGACTCTTCCATAAAACATTAGTCAATACAAGCCCACAAAAACTATCTATAGTAACACTAGATCATTCAGGACGAGACGGTTGCGAGTGTTGCCGGTGACCCGCCGTCGGAAGCGCCGCCCACTGGGGGGCTTGCAAAACTCGAGATTGTGACAAAGATCATCCGAGATTCATGATTTATGTACAACACAGGTTAATTTGTGGCAATACGAAGTGTGTCGGGTCAGCTAGTAAATAAATAAATAAATAAATAAATAGAAAAATTAAATAAATAAAACGGGCGAGAACGGAAAAAAGAAGAAAAATGAGAGAAAATAAGGATAAATGATAAAGAAAACGAGAAAAAACTGGACGGAACAGAAGGAAACGAAACTGAAAAGGTAAAAAACGATTTTCTATTCCGTATTGTTACTAAAAGGAGGAAAACAAAAGGAGAAAATACGACAACAAAAAATAAGGAAAATAGATACAAATAAATGAAAATGAAATGAATATAAAAATGAAATGCAAAGCAGAACCAGATAGAAAAGGGGGGAAAGCATGCCATACTAAGTGGAAGAACAAAACAAACGTAAACAAAAGAGGAGCTAACGGTACAGGTAACAAAAAACCAGACTGGGAAAGGGGAAAAACGGCCTGACAATGGATGAAAAAAGACGAAAAACGGAAGAGAAAACAGTAAAACTACAGAAAAATCAGAAACGGCGAAAAACGCGACGAAACAAGAAGAGAGAGAGAGAGAGAGAGAGAGAGAGAGAGAGAGAGAGAGAGAGAGAGAGAGAGAGCGATAGATGGAACGAGGGAAACAAGAAAAAGAGGTCAAAGAAGAGAGATGGGACATATTGGAAATTGGAGAATGAAGATAAAAGTGGGGCGAAAAAGAAAATGATGCAAAACGGGACAAAGAAATAGGAAATACGAGACAGAAAACGAAGAAGAACGCTAGAAAAAAAAACCAAAAAGGAAAAGAGGAAAAGTGAATAATATGAATATGAATATATGGTACTACCACCTGCCTTAGCAGAACATCCGTTCATAGCAATGAGCCTATCATGTCAAAAAGAGTTGAACATATTCAACGATTGGTCATGCTTCCCAACTCTTGTATGAAGGGCCAAAAGGGAATTGGTCGATAAGCAACATCACTTACACGTACCAGGGATTTAGAGAATCTCCTTCCAAGGGCTAAGTCACCTGAGTCAATCGTTGAATAAACCGTCTTAATGCAGAATGACTCCAGCAGGTGGGGAGAAGAGCCCGCTCATTATCCACGATGTGTTGTTAATCGGGCCAAGATTAACCCTAGAAAGTTGACTGTTTCACTCTCCCTAGGCCCACCGCTTCAAACAAGTGCTCTGATGGTCCCTCCCTCTTCCCGATTCTAGTTTATTTATGAAATGTGGTATATATGGGTAAAAATAGAACAATCTCACCAGCAGTCCTTCGAATGGAATAGAGTTGCGTCCTTTTAGTTTCCATAAGTGCTTCTAATAATTAATTTAATTTTTCTTCTGGTATCCAATATCCATGTGCAGTATTAACACTCGTATTGGCCAAAGTTTTCACTATAAAGCAGTAAATGCTTCATAAGCTAAAACGACAAAAATAATTAAAATAACTTATATTATGCTTATCAGATCGTGTGGCTCCACCGTCTGCCCAAAACCTCGATTATGAGATCAGGCAGCCGGGAACCACACAGTATCGCACCTCCTAGCTTGGCTACTCAATTGAGCATTACCGGGTATGGCCACGTGGAGGCGCTAGGTAGGGGCTTGGGATAGCTAGAGCTATATTGGACGCTCCTCATTTGCCTTCCCCATTTCATACCCAAAAGGAAAAGAGGAAAAGTGAGAGCAAAAACCAACAAAACGGTTTGAAAAAGATTAAAAATTAGAACTTAAAACGTAAAAAATAGAACAGAAAAGAGGCAAAACGTCTCTCTCACACGAAATATTTCAATCCTATTTTCAGGTAAAACTTCGTGACTGATTTCGTACCAAATACAAATCTAATTTAATGTCCGATTTGTAAATTTCAAGTCTAATTTAATTCTAATTTTAAGACAAATTTAAACTATGATTTCAAGTCCAATTTCTATTAAAATTAGAATTACATTTTCAGGTCTAATTCCAAGTCTAATCTCAAGTCCAATTTGATTCAAACTGTCGTCCACTTGCAGTTCCAATTTTAAGTTCAAATTCGAGCGTAATTTCGAATCCAATTTCATGTCCCATTACAGCTTCCATTTCAAAGCCAATTTTCATTCTAGTCCGATTAGTCCGATTTTAAGTCCAATTTAAACTCTAATTTCAAGTCCAGTTTCAAGTTTAATTTCTAGTCATAAATCAACTTTGATTTTAAATAGATTCGCCATCCTACGATTACTCGATTTTACTGGCCAAAACATTCTTCTGCAACCTTCTATTTATATCTGGGCACGCTAGTGTTTAGAATATAAATCTATAAACTGAACTCACCTTGCAACTATCGCCACATCCTTCGGCAGCCGGATCACCCTTTCGCTTGGCATCCTGCAAACCGCTGAAGAAGTTCTTAATGAACAGCTCCGGTCTGAGGGGTAGATCCTCGTCCTCTGGATCCTGCGAAAAGTAACGAAAGCAGGTTAGGTTTCAAAACAAATAATCAAATCATTACAATTACGGGCGAGCCGCCCGTCAGTCGCAGTTTCCCAACCGTTCATAATTGGTTCTAATTTATGCCACCCGTCAAGATCGAATCTTCCACCACTGCCGCGCCGCCCCGGTCAGTCAGTGTGTTAGCGTAAACGAATCAAATCTTACATAAATCAATCACCGACCCAGCGCCAGCACCATCGGCCGGGTGGTGCTCTGCTGGTGCGTCAGGTGCAAAAATTGTTTTGCGTTCCATCCAGCCTGACGCATTCGGTTTGCTGCTGAAATTGCAATCGCCGCCACCGCACCGTGCCGGCCACTCCACCGAAGCGGAGAGAAGCTCTACGCACCGATCTGCTGCCCGGCTAAGCTGCCGGGCCGAGTGCAGCAGCGCAAGCAACGTGTCGGTTTTTTTTACTTTACGTGTGTATCCAATTTCACTGCTGCCCTATTGCCTCAATCAAACGGCACGGCTGGCCGGACCGGGCCAGGCTAGGCCCGGCACAGTCGACCCCACGCTTGCCGGGGGCCAGCTTAGCTGGCCGAATAGAAAAGTTTGAGCAACAACAACAACAACGACTGCTGTTGATTGGCAATACTGCACTGACAATTTGGTTGTTTTTTGATTTGTAAACAAAGGGTTTTAGTGGCAGCTTATAGCGCTCAGAGTGATGCCCGTTTCAGCTGAATGCAATTGGTTGGCTGCAGGTCTATTGGGAAAGGTTGCAAATATTTTTCCGCGGGCTTTCGTACAAAACTGTGCCGTTTCGTTTGCTTGAAATTTAGGGTCGAAGCATCGGTTTTGGCTTTAATGAGTATTGGATGTTTAACATTGAAAGTATTGTTACTGGGACAAATAAAGGAGCGCAAATTGGGCATTTTCGCGTTGGACTCCAACACGGTTCGCTATTATGCTTTCAACATTTCATCGAAAATTGTATGCACTTTTATATGCGGCACACTTGTTAGGTTGCTAGTCACTTGATCTGATCATTCGAGATCAAACGGCTTTGATCGAAGCAAACATTTGCATTGAAAGCAGATGCTTGCTTCGGACGGAGTGGTACTTCACTAGCCATGGACGATGACGGGCATTGGCCATGCGCGAAATTGTTTGGCAATTGTTTGGAGTAGCATAAATTAATCAAACGTGTAGGTACTTACCGAGCTTAAGGC